>NC_090301.1:87902586-88211351 GCF_039906515.1 Pseudorca crassidens | reverse complement strand
CATCCAATGTACCATTAGACAGAAAGCCAAAGTGAATCTTTTAAAGCATCCACTGACATTAACAGGAAAAAAAAAAAAGTAATTATGTGTTTCATTTTGGCATGTATCTAATGGAAGTGTTGACTCATCCATTCAAAATAAAAGCTTGGGGGAAATGTCAATACTTTATTAGATGCACTACCAGCAGCTTAATCTTCCTGGCCCAGAACTGATTATTTCAGTCCCAAGCATAATTTTTATAAATTGCCCAAATCAAAAAAGTTCAAATTGTGTAACCCAAATTTAGAGTCCTCCACAATCTGGTGCCAAAGCGTCTTCGGGTCGTTATATCCTGTAACTGCTTTGTACAAGCTCTAGACTTCTTGCTTTTTCCCAAATATGGCATCCATGTTTGTCTCTTCAGCCAGCCAGGACTCACCACCCACTCTGCCCAATCTTAACTATTCTTCAAAACCCAGTTCAAATATTTTAAATGAATATCTCTTGATTCTCCCAATTCTCATGGCAGTATCTATAAATTTTCTTAATGGCATATAACATGCTATTTGTTACTGCAATTAAAAAAAATGTTTTGTTTCTGTTAGTAAATCAAATTCCTTCAGGGATTTTTAATTCAGGCCTAGCACAGAGTGTTAAGCATAGTATGTGTTCAGTAAATATTTGATAGATAAATTTCAGAGAATATTCTGAGCATATATTCAGAGTAACTGAGAAGTTTTTAAAAGGTGATACCATTTAATATTTTTATATCTAATCAATAACTCAAATTAATCTAACACAATACTAATAGAGGTATTTTAGCTACTTTCTTAAGACTTGTTTTACACACACTTTTTGTATAAGGTGGTGCTTATAAAACATTGGAGAACACTTAAAACTTTTTAAAAATTGTATTGAAAATATTTCCTCCAATTTTAATTTATTAAAATGTATGTTCTATAAATAAATGTTTTCTAAACAAAGATAACTTCAGCATATATTCTTTTCAAATAATGATAAACTTTAAGAAGGTAGAATCCAACTGCTAGGGCTTTTTAGACACAATTTGATTTGCCTCTCTATACCATACTTCTACCTCATCCACCACGTAGTCCTTAGCATGATACAAGTTCAAGGGAGAGTACTCTTCTGTATATAATGATCAGAATGTCTGTAAAGATTTATACTACAATAAGTTACTTGTGGAAATAAGTTATTTGTGGAAAAACCCACATAATCTCCAGCTACTGAAAAATATAGTAGCTAGTTATCTTATTAGTCTTAAATTCAAATAATCATTATTATGAGTTGGATAAACGTGGAAGCACTGATTCTTATTTCTCTAATATTTTCCTTCTGTTTTTCACACTATAGCAACAAATTTATTCTATAGATGTATTTCAAAATTAGAGATTATTCAGTCATTTTTATGGTTCTAGATTCTCCAGTACATGTAGATATAAGAAAATAATCTTCCTAAATTAAAAGTGCAAGGAGTTGCTTATGTCTATTAATATTTGGATCTTCCCTTTCAGATAACTAAAGGGAGATACACAAATCACATAACAGCACAATTTATGCCTGTGATCTGCAATCTCATATTTATCATAAATTATACAGTTGGAACAAACACAAGAATTAAGCTTTCATATACAAATGTTGCCTAATTTCTTCTGGAGCATCCTTCAATTCAAGGGGTTAAATAAATCTATTTTGTTTTACATAGTCCTGAAGATACTATTTGAATGTTTAATCAATCTCAATGATACTAGCTAACTGGAAACTAGCCATTAATTTCAGATAGTGAGATTCCAGTTTGCATTTTCAAATATTTAATTGGAAAACAAGATTAGAACTCTACCATTTATGCCATCCTCTGTTCCTGACTTTTTTTTCTTCTCAAAATCTGTCATATTACAGTTTCCTTCTATTACAGATTTGACCATTATTACATAAAGATCTCCTTACTTGAGAAAAATCTTCAAGATGAAGAACAAAAACAAATTCTGTTCTCAGAATTCCTTATTTTACTGTTTAACCATCAATTGAGGAAAAAGTGAATCCTCACTATGACTAAGGAGAAGATATAGTTCGCTATGTGAAAATACCGGGTCATTTCTCTCAATCTCTGTCAAAAATTTAATCTCAATCTTTGGTATCCTATTACAACAGATATTTGGTTGATTCATCTTTTAATTCAATCAAAAATACTGCATCTTGAAGATGATAGGAGAAGGGAATAACTGATGAGTTCTAAAGGTCATAGAAGAGTTGATTGGCTTTCTTGTTGGTATGTGATTATGCACTTACCAGAGCCTTTATAAAATGTCCAGAAGCTAAAAATAAAAACAACTACTGTTGTTTCTCTTAATCATTAATAAAACATGTAATAGAATGCTAGAATTGCAGAAAATTTTGGACTTTTGGTAGTCAAACTCCTTTAGTTAAAGTTAATGCTAAGTGAGTTTCAAAATATCACACAGCTTGTTAGTAGCAAATAAAAACCATACATAATTTAAACAATAAAAATTAAGATTTAAACTAGGCATAAAAACTTCTCATAATAAGAAGCCAGACTGATATGGTTAAATTTCCCACTTTTAATGGTAGCACATTTTTTTAATTTTTAAAGTATTTTGGTATGTATTTTTAGGCATTTGAAATGAATTTTCCTAACCATCAATGCCTATTTATAAACTTCATTGAATTCAAGTATGAAATGTTTGGAAAATGCAAGACTACATTTAGCAAAGAAAAATATCCTCTTGTCAAAACAGAGCATCATACAAGAATACCAATGTAGTTTTTTTTTTTAACATCTTTATTGGAGTATAATTGCTTTACAATGGTGTTAGTTTCTGCTTTATAACAAAGTGATTCAGTTATACATATACATATGTTCCCATATCTCTTCCCTCTTGCGTCTCCCTCCCTCCCACCCTCCCTATCCCACCCCTCTAAGTGGTCACAAACCACCTAGCTGATCTCCCTGTGTTATGTGGCTGCTTCCCACTAGCTATCTATTTTACGTTTGGTAGTGTATATATGTCCGTGCCACTCTCTCACTTTGCCACAGCTTACCCTTACCCCTCCCCATATCCTCAAGTCCATTCTCTAGTAAGTCTGTGTCTTTATTCCCATCTTACCCCTAGGTTCTTCATGACTTTTTCTTCTTAGATTCCATATATATGTGTTAGCATACAGTATTTGTCTTTCTCTTTCTGACTTACTTCACGCTGTATGACAGACTCTAGGTCCATCCACCTCACTACAAATAACTCAATTTCGTTTCTTTTTATGGCTGAGTAATATTCCATATTATATATGTGCCACATCTTCTTTATCCATTCATCCGATGATGGACACTTAGGTTGCTTCCATCTCCTGGCTATTGTAAATAGAGCTGCAATGAACATTTTGGTACATGACTCTTTTTGAATTATGGTTTTCTCAGGGTATATGCTCAATGTAGTTTTAATAACAATTCTAGAACTGTTTCATACGAACACTGGTATAAAAGCTTCACTACAATGCAGCTAATCTAAATGTTTATACTTCACCATGCCATTAAATACGGATTTTTATCTCTTTATAGATTCTTTAGTTTGTTACTAAATCATTAAATATACTTCAAATAAAAAAAATCAGGTTTTTGCAGCTGGAAAAATGTAAGATTAAAATAGGATATTTAATGTAATCTAAAATTAAGTGGGAAAGTCAGTTAATCAAAGCACAAATTATAGAACATCTCAAGCCACTCATCAAGGTCTCTTGTTTATAGTGTGCATATCTGTGATTAATTTGTGAATGTCTGAGAGGCGGGAATCTACACATGGTGTTGGAGACAAGGTCTGACTGAAAATGTACTGTACTACTTGAACGGGGAAAGGAAAAAGACAAAAAAGCGTAAAGCACTGAAAATTAAATTGCAGAAAAGGAGGATGCATAAAGAGGGTAAGCATTTATCAAACATGTTATACTACAGAGGGGAAAAGTTCCTTGTTGGTGGAGAAGTTCCTGGGCTTTTTTGTACTATGCATAGATCATGTCAAGGTAGAAAATATCACAGATAAATATTGCATTGTATAATATAGTAGTCTGAATACAAATAAGGGAGAGATTTTAAATGTCAATGCATTATGGATATCTCACATGTGGCTTTTATTGTAATTAGTTTTGCTGATTTTAAGCTTGAAAATGACACCCAGGCTGCTAGTTGCTGAAATGATGATACCCTACTACAGTTGTGATTTCTTATAAAACATTCAATTCAGACCTTCAAGTTCTAAACTAGAAAATTGTACACATCAATTTAGAAAGTTATTATGTAAGAATAGGTGAATTTTATTGACAATTATTTTAATTGAAATATACTTAATTATTTAAAGTATAGTTGTTATGTTATTAAAAATATTGCTATATAGAATTTTCTTCTCTAAAGCTTAGCAACATTACATATTTCAACTACAATGAATCTTCATTTGCTGGAAATAAATTTTTTTCAGGTAATAAAGAGAAATATTATGCTGATTTTAAGAAGACTGTATGCAAAGTGCTTAGTAATATAATTATCATTATGTTGTTGATTTATTCTCCAGGCTCCAGCAGTATCAACTGGTGTCATTTAGGAACCACAAACCAAAATAAACATCAGTACCAACACTCATGCCACTCATAAGGTGAACAAAACAAAACAAAACAAACTCTCCAAGTAGTAGCAAAGGTTATGTAAACTATATTTAAGGTCTAAATTAAAATATATTTAATTTCATATAGGCCATTTCCTTTGAGTGAATACTGCCTCTAACCAAGATAGAAAATTTGCTATGAAAGACTACTACCTAATTTTCAGACATTAACATTGAAAAAAAGATAATATAACTGAAATAATAACACTAAAATTCAAGATACATGTTGCCTTCAAACATGAATCCATTTTTTCACAGTTTCAGAAATAGTGAATTGAAGGGTCCAAAATATTATATATCATGTAGGAGTCAATGCAGAGTTTTTTAAATTTAAAATTTTTGTCTCAAATTTTACCTCCTTTCTTCACACAAGTTTTTATGCTTTACTTTCCATTTATTCACTTTTAGACTTCTACTACATTACTATCATCATAATCAAACAGTTTTACAACTCTTCCAAGATATATCAGAGTATGAGCTACTTGTGATCTGTTTGTGGAGACAAAATGTTTCTACAACATGCAGGATAAGTTTTAAGGATTCCATTTCAAAATATGTGAAGTCTGATGTAAAAAAAATTAAACTGAATAGGCAAATTGAATACATAACTTTAAATGTAGAAAAATAAAAATCCGTACATTATTTCCAAAGAATTAAAAATTAAAAAGAATTACCTTGATGTTCATATTAGTAAAACTAAATTGCTTAAATCATAGAACTAGAAAAAAATTAAAACCTTATCAATTGAACCTTACCACCTCCTACATTAATCAAACTAGATAATGAATATCTATATATTCTTAAATTATGACATGTAATCTCAATATAAGGAATTGAAAATAAAAAATAAAGTCTCTAAACCATTTTATTTACATCAAATTTTCTAAAGGGGTATTTTAAGATTATCTTATTTTGTCTAACTGGGTTCATATTAGGTTTTGAATGCTTGAAAAGAGTCTAGGTCTTTCATTTATTCAACATATTTCTTTAAAACTCCAAGAAATATAAATATGTGTGTGTGTGTGTGTGTGTGTGTGTCCAAAGAAGCATCTCCTTTTCTAGAGAAATTTTAGGAAATATGTATACTTTACAAGCATGTAATAGGCAAGTCTTTTAAAGATGTACCTGTGAAAATATATAGTAGCCTTCAATGACCAGATTTCTTTTATGTAAACAAAATCCCTTATTTTTACTTTGCACTTCCCTTCTTTTTACTCATGGATTGTCCTGCTGGACAGTAGTTTTAAGACAGGATCTAATTTATTTTGCTAAACCAAGACTTGAAGAGTGCAATATCCACTCCAACTCTTTAGTTATCCACAGATCTCTTTTTAAAATACCTAAAAACATATAATCCATCCAGATGAAAAAAATTCTGTGTTGGATATGTAATATAAGGAAAAATGCATAATTGAATTTTAATTCATATTTTTAAATTTGAAAGATTTGCTAGCTTATTATCCACTACAAACTCTTTGAGATGTAATAATCTAATTACTGGATATAGAAAAACATATTTCATATCTTTTAATTTCCTTTCATAGAACATTACATTTCCTATATTTATAATGAACTGCATTTTAATATAATCAATAAGCTTGTAACAGGGACATTTTAAGAAATATCTTTGTACTACCATACCACTAAACTATATAAAGCTCCACCAAACCAGAAATATCTTTTAGAAATTAGGACAATATGTGCTTTCACTAAATGGTTACTTTGTTTAACTTTTTTGTTTTTATTTCTCTCCTTCCCCCCACCACAGTGATGAAAATTATGCAACTGACTATGCATTTTTCTGGTTTTTACTCTCAGGAAGTTCTTAATCTAAATCTGCATTTTGGGACCTTAACTCCTAGTCTTACATTGTTCCCAATTCTGGAACCTTCAGCAGAATAAAAAATATAAACAAACAACTCATAGAAATAATTTGTCTTTATTAAACTCATCTATTTGTTTCCTACCAGTGTGTTGAAGTTACTGTGCCAGTCAATCTTCAAGTGGACTGACCAAACTTTTGATTTCACTAAAAAGACCATTTTTCTTTTCATATATTCCCAAATTTAACCCTTCTAAAATTACTGTGTTTGCATATTTTTAAACCTGCTCTTTAAGTTGTAATTTAAGTTATGAATATGAAACAAATCAAATTTCAAAACCAAATCTTGTGGATTAATACTGGTTTTGCTTTTTTTAATTAACAATGATTCAGAAACAACTGCTCTCTAGGCATATATTTCTATGTAGCTGTAAGAACATAAAAGACTGTGTATCGTCTACCAATGCTATTCATTAAAATTTTCAGAGATGAAGAAAATGTTCTATATATATGCTATCCCACATGGAAGCCACTAGCCACATATGACTAAATGAGCTTTTGAAATATAGCTAGCATGACTGAAGAAAATAATTTTAATTATAGTTAATTTTAGTTAATTTAACTTTATTTCTTAAGCCAGTTAAGTTTCTTATCTCCAACCGAATATATGCTGAATAACAAAGAGTATGCTTCATTAGATATATTAACACCAGAGAGAAAAAATAGCCAAAAACTTCCCAAATTTGATAAAAATCTACACATTCAAGAAGCTCAACAAACTCAAAAAGAAAATATACAAAGAGTTCCACAATTAGATATACTAGAATCAAATTGTGGAGATCTGAGGACAAAAAGAGAACCTTGAAAACAGCAAGACAGAAGGCATTCATAACCTATGAGGGATTAATAAGATTAACATCAGATTCTTCATCAGAAACCATGGAGACCAAAAGGGAGTAGGATGCTAAAACTTAAAATAAAAACAAAAACAAAAACAAAAAAATCCTGTCAGCCAAGAATTCAATATCTGCCAAAACTATGCTACACAAATGAGGGCGAAATTAAGACATTCCTAGATAAACAAAAGCTGAAAATGTTCACTAATAGTAGACCTGCCCTAGAAGAAATATTAAATTTCTTCTAATATTAAAGAGAATCCTTTAATTGAAATGTAAGGACATTAGAGAGCAAAATAAAGCCATATGAAGAAAAATAACTCTAGTAAAGGTAACTATGTAGCTAAATCTAAAATCCACTATTATCATATTCTTAGTTTATAACTCACCTTTTTATTTCCTATATGATTTGAGAAACAGATAAATTAAAATCTAAGTTAATAGCTAAATAATACATTAAAATGCTATTTTTGACAACAATAACACAGGATGGCAGAGTTTTATAGGAACAGAATTTCTATGTGTTACTAAAGCTAGGTTGGAATTGATTCAAATTAGATTGCTATGAATTCAAGATTTTAATTGTAATCTCCATGCTGATCACTAATAAAATATCTAAAAAATATACACAAAACTAAGAGAAAAGAAGTTTTTAAAAGTACACTATAAAAATAATTAAACCACAAAGAAAAGCAGTAAAAGAAGAAAAGAGGAATAAAAAATGTATAAGCTCTACAGAAAATAAATTATAAAATGTCAGGAGCCCTTCTTTATTGCTAATTATGTTAAATGCAAATGGATTAAACTCTCCAATCAAAACATATATAGAGTTTAGCAAAACTGATTTTAAAAAGTCATGATCCAGCTATGTGTTGTCTATGAGAGATTCAGACACAAATCAGTTTAAAGTAAAAGAATGAAATGTATATTCATACAAATAGTAACCAAAAAAAGAGCTGGCGGTAGCTATATTAATGTCACACAAAACAGACTTTAAGGCAAAAACTGTTACCAGAGGCAAAGAAATATATATTATATGGATAAAAGTGTCAGTCATCAAGAATATATAACAATTATAAATATATATGCACTAAACAACAGAACTCCAAGACATATGAAGCTAACATTGACAGAATTGAAGGGGGAAATAGATGCTTCTACAATAATAGTTGGAGACCTTAGTACACTACTTTAATAATGGATAGTACATCTAGGCAGGAGATTAATAAGGGAATAAAGGACTTGAACAACACTATATACCCACTACACCTAATACATATGTAAAACCTCCACCACCAACAGCACGATACACATTCTTTACAAGCACACATGGAACATTCTCCAAGATGACAATATATTAGGCTAAAAAACCAAATTGAAATAAATTTTAAAAGATTGCTATCATGCAAACTATCTTCTCCAACCACAATGAAATAAAGCTAGACATTAATAATAGAGAAACTAGAAAATTCAGTTTTGTGGAAATTAAAGAACATACTCTTGAACAGCCAATAAGTCAAAGTAGAAATCACAAGGGAAATTAGAATATACTTAGAGACAAAAGAAAATAAAACACAACATACCAAAATTATAAGATGTAGCCAAAGCAGTTTTAATAGGGAAAATTAAATTAGTAAACACATACATTTTTTAAAAACCCTCAAATCAATACCCAATATTTACACCTTAAGGAACTATGAAAAAAAGAGGAAACTAAAACATAGCTAGCAGAAGAAAGGGTAGACTAAAGATTAGAACAAAGATAAATGACATAGAAAATAGAAAAGTACAGAGAATCAAAAACAAGACTTGGTTTGTTAAAAAGATTAAAAAAACAATTAACAACCTTTTAGCTAGACTGACATATATATTAAAGAAACAAAGAAGATATGAATAATTAAACTCAGAAATGAACATGTGGACCTTGCTACCAACATTATAGAAATAAAAGGATCATAAGAGAATACTATGAACAATTTTACATCAACAAATTAGATAACCTAGATAAATGGATAAATTTCTACAAACACACAAATTACCAAAAGCAACTCAAGAGGGTATAAAAATCTCAGCAGACCTATAAAGAGATTTAATCAATAATTTAAAAGCCTTCTAACAAAGAAAATTGGTGAATTCTACTAAATGTTTAAAGAATTAACACCACTACTTCTCAGACTCTTCTGGAAAAAAGGGAGGAAGAAGAAACAATATTTAACTTGTTCAATGAGGCCAGTATTTTCCTGATACCAAATTCAAAGAAACCACAAGAAAACTATAGAACAATATCCATTATGAATATAGACACAAAAGTCCTCAATAAAATACTAGCCAAGAAAAAAAATCTAACAGCATATTTTAAAAGCCTATAGACTATGGTCACATGGGACTTATCCTAGGAATGCAAGTTTTGTTCAATGTAAAGTAATCAATAAAATACACTTTGTTAACATATATTATTAGTAGTATATTAAAACATGAAGAGAAAAACACAAAAAGATCATATCAATTGACAGAGAAAAAGCATTTGACAAAATCCAAGACTGTTTTATGATAAAACCACTCAGAAAACTAGGAATAGAAGGGAAGTACCTCAGTCTGATAAAGGAAACTTACCCAAAAAAATCTATAGCTATCATAACACTCAATGCTGAAAGAATGAAACCTTTCACCTTAAGATCAGAAACAAGACAAGTATGCCCACTTTCACCAATCTTATTCTACTGGACTAGAAGTTCTAGTCAGAGCAATTAGGCAAAAGAACAAATAAAAGTCCTCCAAATTGGAGAGGAAGAATTAAAATTATTTCTATTAGCAGATGACATGATCCAATATAAAGAAAATTCCAATAATCCACAAAAAATACTGTTATAAAAAAATTTAACAAATATGCAGTATACATACATACAAATAGTGATTGGATTTTAAATACAAGCACTGAACAAAAGAAAACTGAGAAAACAATTACATTTATAAAAACATCCAAAAAACAAAATAACTAGGAATAAGTTTAACTGAGATGAAAGATTTGTATACTGAAAATTACAAAACACTGCTGAAAGAAATTAAAGAAAACTTAAGTAAATGGAAAGTCACCTGTGTTCATGAGTTGGAAGACTTAATACTGTTAAGATGGCCATATTACCCAGAGATCGATAGATGCAATGCAATCCCTAATCAAAATTCCAACACCTTTTTTTTCCCAGTAATGGAAAAGCTGATCCTCAAATTCATATGGAATTAAAAATAGTTCCAAGTAGCCAAAACAATCTTGAAAAAGAAGAACAAAGTTGGAGGGCTCACACTTCCTGATTTCACTACTAACTACAAAGCTACAAAAAACAAAACAGAGTGGTAATGGTAGAGGACAGATATATAAACCAATGAAATAAAACTGAGAGGCTGTTTATTTTTTTATTGAAATATAGTTTATTTATAATATTATATCAGTTTCAGGTGTATACCATAGTGATTCAGTGTTTTTACAGATTATAGCCCATTAAAAGTTATTATAAGATACTGGCTATGATTCCCTGTGATATACAATATATATCCTTCTTGCTTATCTATTTTATACATAGTAGTTTTTGTCTCTTAATCCCATACCCCTTATGCACCACTCCCTCTCTCCTCTCTGGTAACCACTAGTTTGTTTTCTGTATCAGTGAGTCTGTTTCTATTTTGCTATATACATTTGTTTTATTTTTTAGATTCCCACATATAAGTGATATCATACAGTATTTGTCTTTGCCTGATTTATTTCACTAAGCATAATATTCTCTAGGTTCATCCACATTGCTGCAAATGGCAGAATTTCATTCTTTTTATTGCCAAGTAATATTCCATTATTTTAATATATGTATATATACATACACACCACATCTTCTTGATCCACTAATCTGTTGACGGACACTACGATTGTTTTCATATCTTGGCTATTGTAAATAATGCTGCTATGAACATGGGGATGCACGTATCTTTTTGAATTAGTGATTTTTACTTTTCTGGATATATACCCAGGAGTTGAAATGCTGGATCATATGGTAGTTCTATATTTAGTTTTTTGAGGAACCTCCATACCATTTCCCATTGTGACCACACCAATTTCTATTCCCACCAACAGTGTTCAAGGGTTCCCTTTTCTCCATATCCTCCCCAACATGTGTTGGTTGAAGACTTTTTGATGATAGCCATGCTGGTAAGGTGATATCTCGTTGCTTAGAGGCTAGGGAAAAAACTTTACATACATGAATCTTTGGGGAGTTTTTAACAAAAAACGCTGAGACCATTAAATGGGGGAAAGAATAGTCTCTTCTATGGTGCTAAGACAAGTGGATATCCTCATGCGAAAGAATAAAGTTGCACTCCTACCTCACACCATACACAAAAGTTAACTCAAAATAGACCAAAGACCTAAATATAAGCCCTAAAGCCATACAACTCTTAGAAGAAATCATTGGGGTGTACAAAAAGACATTGCTGAGAAAGTGAAAACATAACTTATAGAATGGGAGAAATATTTGTAAATCATGTATCTGATAGGGTATCCCGAAGATATAAATAACTTACAACTCAATGACAAAAAGACAAATATCCCAACTAAAAAAATGGGGAAAGGACTTTAATAGGCATTTCTCCAAAGTAAATATACAAATTCTTGGCAAGCACAGGAAAAGATGTTCAGCATCATCAGTCATTAGTAAAGTGCAAATCAAAACCACAATGAGGTTCCATTTCACATCCCCTACAGTGGATATAATAATGAAAGAAATTAAATAAATAAATAAAGAAAAAATGATGAGGATGTGAAGCAACTGGAAACCTCATACGCTGCTGGATGGAATATAAAATGTTTCATATGCCGTGGAAAATAGTTTGGCAGTTCCTCAAAAAGTTAAGCATAGAATTAGCATATGTGGTCAACATCTTTAATCATCAAGTAAACGCAAATCAAAATCACAATGAGATATCACCTCACACCTTTTAGGAAGGTTTTTATCAAACAGACAACAGATAAAAAATGCTGGCAAGGATGTGGTGGTGGGAATATAAACTGGTACAGCCACTATGGAAAAGAGTATGGAGGTTCCTCAAGAAATAAAAAGTAGAACTACCATATGATCCAGCAATCCCACTTCTGGGTACATATCCAAAGGAAACAAAACTATTATCTCAAAGATATATCTATACTCCCATGTTCACGGCAGCATTATTCACAACAGCCAAGGTATGGAAGCAACCCAAGAGTTCATCAACAGATGCATGGATCAAGAAACACACACACACACACACACACACATTATTCAGCCTTTGAAAAAAAAATCCTGTCATTTCCAACAATATAGATGATTACGGAGGGCATCAAGTGAAATAAGCCAGAGAAAGGCAAATACTGCATGGCGTCATTTACATGTGGAATTTAAAAAAAGAAATCACCTTATAGCAGCAGAGAGTAGAAAAGTGGTTACCAGGGGCTGGGGAAAATAAGGAGAGGTTGATAAAAGCATACAAACGTTCGCCTATAAGATGAATAAGGTCTGAGGACCTACTGTAAAATATGATGACTGTGGTTGACAACACTTTATTATATAATTGAAATTTGCTAAGAGAGTTGAACTTAAAGGTTCTCACCAAATTAAAAAAAAAAAGAAATATGTAAGGTGATGGATGTGGTAATTAACCAGATGGTGGGAATCTTTTAACAAATATGTATATCAAATCACCTCAATGTACACTTTAAATATCTTATAATTTTATTTGTCAGTTATACCTCAATAAAGAAGGAAAAAAAGAAAGCCAAAATAAAAAACAAGACTGAAAGAAAGAAAAACTAGATATAAGGAGAAATGTTGAGAGGATGTTGCTCTCATCCAAGGAGATAAAGGTAGCCTAGGTTGAAACAAGGCAATGGAGGTAATAAAACCAGATGACTTAGATTTTAGAAGACAGAATTGACAGGATCAAGTTCCAGAACAAAAAAGTCTTTATGAATTCTCTAATTATTCTAGAGGTTGCTATTAGCGTACTTCTGATAGTCCCTTAGGTCTCTCTGGGTTTTACTTCTGCTATGTACCCTATTGTGTTTACATATAATTAACTTAAAAAATATACTCCCAGGTTTATGCCTGAGATAAAATCCTGAGTTTTAGCTATTGTGTTTACATATAATTAAATTTAAAAATATACTCCCAGGTTTATGCCTGAGATAAAATCCATCTTAATCCAAAATATCAGGAAGGGACCGACCCTGCAGTTAGTTCCTCAGTTGACCACGGTGTGTGGATACCTAAAAGCCAATTGAAAGTTATTATGACCTCTGAATGACAGGTTAAGCTGTGTCTCAGGGAAACTCTGAAGAATGGGTTACTAATGACAGTCCAGTTTGTGAAATATGTCTTATCATTTTAAAAAATTTATTTTATGGAAGTATACTTGTTTTACAATGTTGTGTTAAATATGTTTAAAATAGTCTCTATTACTTAGGTTATTACACAGAAAGTTTTCACTATTATTTTACAGACCATTTACCATAGGTATTTCATATGTAATTTTAGATGAAGAAATTATGTGTACCTTAAAGAGTAGAGCGGTTTTCTAATAAGGAGGAATCCTGAAGGGCAAACTATTATTTTAATAGGCTGTTGGAACCCAGGTGATGAGGGGGCAAATGCAGGTGGTATAACACAAGTCGTCTTGCTTGACTTGCAAATCCTGCCAGTCTGTTCCCACTCTCAGCATTGTGCTCTCTTATAATGAAGAATATCACTCATGAAAACAATGTGTCAAGGGTGGGAGGGGGAAGAGCAGATGACTCAATAAGTCTGGCCACGTGTAACTTCTGTGACTCTAAGTAACAGTACAAAGAAAACAGGATCTACTGGAAGCCACGTAAAGCAGGACACAGACATAAGCCCCAAACAGGGATTTATTTTGAGACTCTTTAATCTCAGCAGTGTTTTTTGAGTCATGGTGTCAACATGAAAAGGCTGATAACAAATTCTGCCTCTTATCAGGACTTAGCTCAGTCTATACTTCTAGGAAGATGAAGACCTTCCAACCTGTCATGTCATTTAAAGTGAACAGGCAGCACATAGAAATTGCTCTGTGGAATACAGTGCCAGCTCTGGAGAGACTCCAACAGTTCTCCACAGACAAATGAGCATCAAGCAATTTCTCAGTTTCACACGATTCTATCGCAGTCCCTCTGAATAGATCTAGGTTACAGTCTTTTGGAGCACCATGAGCCTGGGCTTTCTAGAATAGAAAATCTGCCCATCTGGTTATGACTCAAAAGCTCCTAGTCTAGTACTTAACAAGGATTCTGTACCGCACCCATTTTGAAAGAAAGGTCCATACCACGCAAGATTATATTGGGCAAATGCTGTGAGGTCAGTAAGAAACTTAAATGTACAGACTAAGTTTCCATATGAAATTCCAAAACCAAACTGCCTTCCCGTCAAAACACACACACACACACGCGCACACACACACACGCATGCACACACGCACACACACAGGCCTATCTTTGGAAGGAGATGATTAGAAACAGGGTTAAAGAAGAGTCTATAAAACTCTAAGAACACTGAAATGTGAATTGATTATACCACCGCAAGAGAGTGTGTCAGCCCTACCTTGTTCACCATTATCAGATAAATGTAGCACTTTCTTTGAGCTCATCCTGCCTAAGCTTATTTCCTCTAAACCAATTCCCAGACCCAATTAGCATTTTTTACCCAGTGAAATTTTCCCATACAAAACAATTCCTGACTGTAAATTACTACATGAAATAAACATTCATTCCTTTTTCTCATCTTTTTAAAAACATTCTCTCCTAAGGCACTCAACTTCATGGCTTTCCTGATGTGAGTATACTTATTCACTCAATCAAAAGAAAATGACAACTGTAACGAAAATACACTGAGCTCAGCTTTGGCTTGGGTGGACAGAGAAATGAAAACAAATTTAATAGTATAATCCATATTCTAGTTTGGAAAACAACATGTGCAGAAAAATGCTACAGAAGAATAAAGGTTATGCGATAGCAATTAAAATGCCCACTGAATACAGAGTTAAAACAAAGTAAAAATAACAAGTTTCTCATATACGTACACATATTTTTTCTGACAAATATTCCAGTCTTGTTTTCTCAAAAATACAGAAACATTATTGTATTGTGCTCATTTTGTATATATATGCACTAGTAGTTTTACCTCATTTAATGCACCTAATCTATATCTGTGATACCTTTTATATTAATATTAGATTTTTTTAAAAAATTTATATGCATTGGTATGGGTATACTATGATTTCTAAGTTAGAATCACCAACTTTAAATATTGAAGTTATTAAAATATAAATCTCAACTATCAGTGTTCTTTACTTTTAATTGCATAATGACAAGAAACCATCTCATGTAGAATTTAAATTTTACTTTAAAACTGCATCCATGGATTCTTTTTTCATGTTTAAATAATTGTGTTTTCAGGACTTTTCAAGTAAAATAAAACACCTTTCATCTTAAGAGATCATGAAAATGGGTTAACCTTTCTTTTGAATGAATTTTCTCTGCCACTGCCAAGCAGCTGTAATTGAAAACTGCTTTCATAATAAACCCTACAAATTAGGTTCAAGATAGAAATTCTGACAGTCTGTTTACCATAGCAATTGGTAAATATGTTTAAAAAAACAACCTTTGATATCTTGAAATTTCTCCTGCTTATACATCTACCAGGGCATCTGTTTCCCTTCGCAAGCCACGTGGGGTGGAATCCCCTCAGGCTTCAGGGTGTCTAAACTGTAAGAGTTATGGCCACTACATTGCCTCTGATCCAAATACTAAATGACGCATCAGTGTCAGCACATGTTAAAGGGAATCTGGGACCTGGATAATTGGTCCTAATGGTACAAATATACCTTCTTTTCCAGTTGTCTAAGTTTTAAAGTTTGAGCTTTAAATCTCAGAAAACTGAAAAATAACATAAATTGTTCCTGGTATTCAAGGATAACAGTGTTTATATGCTAGATGTCCATCTTTATTACTTGTCACCTGACTCCAAGACTCTCTATGAGAAAGTGAATTAATTCAAGACAAGACATGATCTCTGCAGTTAAGGAACTTGCAGGTTCCTAGAGACATGGACATATAAACTATTAGTTGCAAGGCATTTAAATAAGTACTCATAAAAATTTCTAAAATACTATGAGTACTGCAAAAAGAAAGTCATTACTTGTATAGTTTGGGTTGAGGACAAATGCCTCCATGGAGGAAAAGATTTTGAGTAGGTTCTTGAAAGACAACTACAAAATTTCTAGGCAGATAAGAGGAGGAAAGGAAACCTAGAATTTTAAGACAGTACGAGAAACAAAAGCAGAGAGACAAGAATAACAGATATTGCACTAAAGGACAAGTATTTCAGAACACTGATGCCTAAGCTTGAACGGAGGGTGGAGGGTAAGAGACATAAACCAGATCATTTCTGAAGCATGTTTAAAATTGTAAACATTTCTTTGTACTGATAAAATATTTTCATTTACTTGTTAGATATTGTTTGATATTCTTTCATCTTTCCCATAGTGACAGTATACATTGGAGAGGAAAGAATTCCAAGTTGCAACTGCTAGGTAAAAGTATATCCTTGGGCAAGTCATCTACAGTTGTATACCTCAGTTTCCTCATCTTTTAATTAGGGAGAATAATCCAGACAACCTCTGTGGTACTCATTAGTGGTACAATTGTTCTGGAGGCTGGAAAGCCTATTATTTTTTATCATTATTTTGGTCAAATGTATAGATTCACAAATGATTCTCTGCACCTGCATGCATTTTTATATTCCTCTATAGAGAAATCATACAAAAATATAACTCAGTATATAGAGTCAATGAAGAACAGAACAAATACTGGAGGCCTCATCTAATTTCTACATTTGATTCTCAAACTTGGTGTAGATCTTCCTTTCAGCCATGTGAAAAAAGATGCCTTGTCAATTATTTCATTCTCATTATTAAAAAATACAAAAAGCACCAGGGCCTAAGCAAAACTTTCTTTAGAACTGAATCTTAAAATTAAATTTCTCATTGTTAATGGGATTATCAAGTGATGAAGAGGGCAATATTTTCAAGTAATTGTTGTGATTAATGAAACAGTACTTTTAGTGACTATAGACTAAATCAATTATAAAACTTTAATCATAATAATATAATGGCGTTTCACTGAAGTACTAAACTAAAATGGATTACCATTATTCAAAATAGAGTTTGGAGATCCTGATAGAAGTATCTTTGCTCTTTTATAAATACTCTTTGCTGAGCTGGCATTTTGATAAATGCTGGATAGAAAAAAAACTAAGTATATGATATTCATATACAATTAACACAAATATTACCTTAGTGGGCATATTTATAGTAGAAAATATCCCTAGAAAAAAAATGCTGATATGCAGACCAGACGTAGAAATAAAAGATGTGAGTTCTACTCTCTAGAAACTAACTTGTGTAGAAGAAGAGAATTTGGAGACGGAACTTTGTATTTCTTAGTAATGTCACATAGATATGACTTAAATAAATTTCCAGAGTAGGTATAATAAAGAGAAAAATCCAATTAAGTTGAATTTTTCTTCCTTCTTTTTTAGGTATTTCCTCAGTTAAAATCAGTGTCAGTCAATATATTACAGTGCATAGCATATAGTTACCTATGTGCATAGCATATAGTTACCTATATATGCACTTCTCCCCTGATATCACAAATTATAAACTATAAATTATAAAATATAACTGTCTCCAGTAGAATATGAAACCAAATTAGAAATTTGGGGAAAAATTAACATTTAATTTTACAGTACTGCATTGAAAGAAACTAATTTAATGGGAAAAATAGGAATAAAAGGCAACTGTTGTACTAGGTCAAATGACATTCTGCATGTATTACTATATTTTAAAATGACCCTAATAATTGAATTTCCATGTGTAAGCTTTCTGAAATAACATGGTTTATTCTCACATGATATTAATAAAAGAACAGTTCAAACATTTATGTCTACAAAGTCCCACATATTGTGCTGCAGGCTGGTGGTAAAAATAAATATGTATTTTAAATGCCATAGGGCTTAAAGTCTATTAGAGAAAGTATACACAAAGACCAGTATTTTTACTTCAAATAAAAACTGTATACTCATTGAAGAATGGGAACATTATAATTTGCTCTGCATTGTATCTCCTTTTCTTATGTGGAAACTTAGTGATAGATAACTACTTAATAAATATATCTTAAATAAATAAACAAATGAAGATATGGCTACAGAGAGAGCACACCGAGAATAAGCACTGAATTAAAAGTAGATGTTCAAGAATGGCTTTCTTATATGGATAAAGAGAACACAAGTAAATCCAGTGAATCATATTCATTCATTCATTCAAAAGTTAAAATGTCCTACCATCAACTGTAATAGAATAGACAAGTGTTTGTAAAAACTGTCTTACAGTGCAGATCACCATGAATACGGCAAAAGAAAATTCAAAGTATAGCCAAAAGAACTAAGCAACTATAACCCCAAAACTTATAGAAACGCTTATCCATTGTAAGCAAGTAAGCAGTTGTACCAGAAAGAACTGTCTAAAACAATGTTAGTAATAGCCGTACAAAGTGTTTTAAAGACATTTTCTCATTTAATTCTCAGACAAATTCTGTGAAATTGACTTTATTATTGTCCTCATTTCACAGATAAAGAAATGGATGCTTAGAGCAGTTAAGTGGCTTATTTAAAATCATACCACTAGTAGGCTTCAGAGCTAGGAATATAACCCAGGTCTGTCTGACTTTGGAACCCACAATGTGCTAGTGCCTACGGATGGTATACCAAGAACAAGAATAACTGCTACACAGTTGTAGTAATAATACAGTAATAAGAAAGCTACCATTTACTGAGTATTGGCTATGTGTGAGAGACTGCTAGGCATTTTATCTACATTATTCTTCTAATCCTCACATCAAGTTATGGCTTAAGCATTATTTTCATGAATTAAACGGCAAGAAAACTGAGCCTTAGAGTCAAATGTGTAACTTGCTTAAGATTATAAAGTTAGTAAATGACAGAGCTTAGATTCAAGTTCAGACATTTTGAAACCCAAATTCTTTTCTGCTGATCTGCCAAAGGAATTAAAGTAATGACTACTGAAATTGGGAGAAATCTGTCCATAATCAGTGATTTCTGACATTACCCTAGATACACATAACACCTGAGCCAAACGTTGGCTCTAAATACTGTAGTGGATCATTACAGCATTACCATAGAGCCCCAGACACTTTGGTGCTTTCTCTAGAAAAAGCTAAATTCTTTAAAATGGTCCCTTTATTTAAAAAAAAATCAGTACAATTTTTTGTTTGGATATAATAGTTTTAATATCTCCATTATTTAAATGAAACTTCTCACTAGGCATATCAAAATATTTAATTGAATCTTTTCTTTGCATATAAATGTTGCAATGGCCCCCTTGCAAGGCCAAATTCCTACAGCCTAGCATCTATGCCTTCCATAATATGGTCCATGTTTAATTATCAATCAAGCCTTCCATGTCACTATTCCAACATAAATTCTTCATTCCAGTCAGACCAGCATCATTTTTCAACACTCTGTTTCTTTTTCTCTCTGTACTTTTGCTCATCCTATTTCATTTTTGGAGAAAATGCTTCACTCGAATCACCTTCTTTTTAAAAAAATTAGCAATTAGACTTACAAACGCATAGTGTTTTTCAGCATCTTGTGACCTATCTGGCAAGCCCATAAAAGGTGACAGAACATCCTTTTGTTAACATTAAAGCACCAATTTATAATCAACAATTTCTACTGAGATGCTTTTATTTTTTTTGAAATTTTGAATTTTATTTTTTACACAGCAGGTTCTTATTAGTTGTCCATTTTATACACATCAGTGTATACATGTCAATCCCAATCTTCCAATTCATCCCACCACCACCCCGCCCCGCCACTTTCCCCCCTTGGTGTCCATACGTTTGTTCTCTACGTCTGTGTCTCTATTTCTCGCCTACACACCGGTTCATCTGTACCATTTTTCTAGGTTCCACATATATGCGTTAATATACGATATCTGTTTTTCTCTTTCTGACTTACTTCACTCTGAGGTGCTTTTAGATAATACTTCTGAGAGTAGTTTCAATTATCTGCTTACAATTATTATATAATTAGCTATTGTGTAACACACTTGGAAGACAAAACTATCTCAAATCTTAATATCACTATCAAGAAAGCTGGTCACTGATAATATTATTAGTCTCTTACAAACGTGGTTACAGAACAAATCTTCTATACAGAATATCAGGGTAGGTAGTACTAAAACATCCGCACTTTATATTGTTATATTTTTTGTTGATCATTAACTGCCTTGATTTACAGTGTTTGTCAGGATACTGAAAGCATCATGTCTATCCATCACAAGACACGATGATCTTTTGGAGGTCTGTGTTGGGCAGATGGTCAATGTCTGTAGCCAGCATGCCTGCCAGTGTTATACTGCATTTGCTTCTGCTAGCAATGCATGCATCATCAGCTCATACTCCACATTTCAGAGAGACTGGGAATCGTTCTCACACTGTCATCATTATTTTCTTCTATTTTCTGACAAGAAAGACAACCACGGATTTCTAAAATATGTATTTGTTCAGTTAAGTATCAACTTGGCAACACCCTTGGCTTTGGATATTTTTTTTATAACTCATAATGCATTTCTTTGTCATATTTTCAGACAGTGGGGGAAAGTTTCCTGGTACTATCATATATTATAAGAACCATAGACTTATTTTTTTCAAGTTCTCTCTGTTTTCCTGGAGGACTTCCAGTTATATTTTTGTCCAATTGACCACTCTCTGCTACTCTAGACCCTATAGTGAGCTATCAATCTTTAATAGGTTTTTCTGGCCTAAGCAATCTTTCAAATTTTTAAACATGTAAACTATATCACTATATATACATATATACACACACACACCTATATACATACATACAGGTATATATATATAGGTGTGAATGTGTGTGTGTGTGTATATATATATATATACACATATGTATCATGTATTTGGATGCACACTTCCTTTTGTACTTTAAATTTTAAATATGCCATAGGAAATCAATTGTCTTGCCACTAAATGATGAGCAGCTGTGGAAAATAAATGATCAATGTGGAATATTTCAGCCTTCTGTTACATTGTTCTTTGAACCTGAGCCTAGCTCTATGTCAGATTGAATCAGAGTATAATTTTTTTTCTCACTTTCAACCAGGTAAGTTTGCACCCATATATTTTAGCATAGACTGTAATTTTTTGGTTCTGTTTTGAAGCAGGAGCTGTTTTTTCCTCTAACTTACAGACTAGTCAAAGTTTTTATTAATATTAGAATGGTCCTTCATGCCTCTGTTAGGATAACCAAATCAAATCTATATAGTGAATGTGAACTTTATATACAGCGATGTTCCTTGGCCCAGAGTGCAAGTTTCTCAGAGTGCAGAGAATTAAATATAATACAGAGTAGATCAGTCAACCAAGAAGTATTAGTGTCCAAGACTTCCAAATAGACATCCAATGGATTATTTTCATAGTACTTTATGTAAATAATTAACTGTTTGATGTAAATATTCCAAGGCAACCCTATAGAAACATTTTACAATGAAACTGAAAACTAAGGTGAACTAAAGGTGTATCTATCTGTATATTTTAGTATTTCCTGACATATAGTATGTTTGTATTATTATACATACAATCAAAACATTTGCAAGTTCCAAAGCATTGTAAAGGTGTTCATGTCATCATGATTAAGAAACACTGTTCAGACCTTTCTAAATGGATCATTAGCTTAAGTTTGGAGGATCCACTGAGACATTTCAAAATAATCTATTCCACTACAAAAAATCTAAATCTTCAGAATGATACCTTCACTCATATCAAGATACTGAAAATATTGACATTTTTTTAGATTTGAATGAGAACTCCTTTCTATTTCACTTATATCCAAGCACTTCTTTCCCACTTAACTTCCCACTAGTCATCTAACTTCTGGCTATGAGATGAGGAGGACGGGGACAAATCACTATTTGCCTCCTGGAATGAAGACGCTGAGAAAAAAATAAATGCCTTCATTTCCTGAGATTTTGGACTACAATGGTATGAACTAATTCATTTCTCGCCTTATAGAATTGAGTGCAAAGTAAAGTGTATTGAGGCCGACAATCAAGACCCTGTGTTAAAACCTAAAAAAATAAGCTTCTGGGGCTTCCCTGGTGGCGCAGTGGTTGAGTCCGCCTGCCGATGCAGGGGACACAGGTTCGTGCCCCAGTCCGGGAAGATCCCACGTGCCGCGGAGCGGCTGGGCCCATGAGCCATGGCCGCTGAGCCTGCGCGTCCGGAGCCTGTGCTCCGCAACGGGAGAGGCCACAACAGTGAGAGGCACGCGTACCGCAAAAAAAAAAGAAAAAAAGAAAAAAAGGCTTCTGTCTAGTTCAGTAACAGATTTATCCATGAAGCTAAGGTGATGTTGACAAAGTTTATTTCTTATATGTTTTAGAAGATTTAGTTGCTTAAAATATTTTAGAATAAATTAACAGTCACTATTTTGCATTTCTTTAAAAGGGACATCTAAAAATTGCAAAACTAAATATAAATACTGCAATTCATTTCCTCCCTGTTTAATTCAACCCTTTACATTTTATGAAAGGCCCTCTTAAGTAAGGGCATGTGATCTTAATTATTTTAGGAATGTGAAAATCTGGTCATTTCATCTATGTGTGGCTGAATTTTACATGAGGTCTAAAATAAGCTTCCACCGTTCTCAGAAATTTTATTAACATACAAATGGAGTTTGGGGTTTTAGCTAGGGTTTCAAACAATTGTTCAGCGCATGATTCATGAAACACTGGGATTAACTGATATGTACTTCAATGAGATAGTGGCTTAGTTATATTTGACCTTAAAACTTTTCAGGAGCTGCTGATCTATTACTGATACTGATTTCAGATTCTTTTAAAACCCCTAATTGCACTATATGCCATAACAATCTATTTTAAATTTGGAGCGCTCAAGTAAAGAGCTTTTATGGCTAATTCAATTCTCAAAGATTATTTTTGAGTGTGGCTTTGTTTCATCCCACATTTCTGTATACGTAGACTCCCCTAGGCTACTGCTGCCCTACTTCTGATTCCATTCTAAAGATCACTCCCATCATCTGGGAATATAGTCTGTTTCATAATCCTTCTGTGGAATGAGAAGACATTCCTGCTCTTTTGCATCCTTCTTCCTGGGTCTCCAAATCCTTCAGGTAACCTATACAGTGTAGATATTGTTGTATAGAAAGAAATTTAGAAAGGTTTCAGATATGTCTAAATCATTGTCATCAAAAATTAAGATAAAAGTATTGTAAATTACTTGTCAATACAATTACCCAATCTCACTTCATCTCAAACAAACAGGTGATTAACTGTTCAAAGTCCCAATCAATAGCACACAACACTGTAGGCCTGATGCTAGTTTTCAGAATAAAGAATCTGCTTAGAAATTTCAACAATCATGTATATGTTTCACTGATGAGATGAGGATGGTAGCAGTTGCTTGAAGTGAACTCAGTTTCATTTTTCTTGCTTTTCAAGTGCCATGTTTACTTCAAGTTCTTTTACAAAAAGTACAGACAATTCTTAGAATAATAATCCTAAAAAGAAAGTAGACAGGAAGGAGAGCAGAACATAAAGGAGGAAAGAAAGTTTAATAAAAAGTTCTAAGAATCTAATACATGCCTTTTAGCTTTGGAATGATGTTTTGTGTTATAGAGGTGAATTTTATTTTTCTGAAAACACAGGTTTAGGAGTACAGGCGTAATAAGTTAATACAGATATTCTAGTGAAAAAAATTCACAGAGTTGAATATATTCTAGGTTATCATCACATTGAAATAGTGGGGAATGTATAAGAGCATAACTTGAAACATAAATGAATAAATTATCAGTTCCTATGGTTTTATTAATACTGACCCAACAGGCTTATTATTATGGGACTCATAGGAGTGTTCTTTCAGGTCAGCATATTTGAGTGGTTCTAGTAAGAATGCAATGCAAGTGATTAGGGTAACACAAAACCTGTGAAAAATGGAAACAATTATTTCTCATCTTTATTTTGGGCAGAACCTTGATTAAATGGAGATTTTTTTTGCCATAGGTGGTGTTGCTGACCATTAAAAATATCTGAAAAGTAGCAATGAGTCAAGAAAGCTAGGTCCATATTCATTATCACAACTAGAGAATCTTCTATGAAACTGATCAATAAAGTAACAAAACATGGTACCAAAAAATCTATGTTTTTTTCATATATATCAAAAGTAAAGTTCTTATTAATAAATGAATGCTCAAAATAAATTTAGCCATTCGATTCTATTCATTTCAAATAGTTTACTGAAAAATTGTTTATTCCATGTTAAATGTCATTTACTATACCATCATATCATCTGCTCCCTTTCTTTCTCTTTTACTTTGTCATTTTATATATAAATAACATAAAAAATATATATTTATTCTTCCCCAGGGCCCTTACCGGTTAAATTCTATGTATTTCCATGAGATTTATGTTTGTATTAAACAAGGTATTTGATCAAAGATACTGACTTTCTCTTAAGTATATATAGCAAGATAGATAAAGCTAGATTGCAGCAAGCACTATTACAACAAATTTCTCTGCATGGGATACAGTACAATACAGAGTCTTAAGGTCAGACTGATCTAACTCAGACTTCCATTTACTAGCTTCCTGGTCTTGAATGAGTTACTAATCTCTCAAAGATTTAGTTTCCTCAATGCAAACATGCTATAGTAATACCTATCATTCAAGTGATTCAGAGTATTAAATTAAGTGGGAAAAATATGCACTAGCCCTGAAACATAATAAGTTATGTTGACCTATCTCCAACAAAATATGTTAACGAGTTAAGTAGGTGGCTGTGTGCACAGTGGAAAGAATACAGGCTTTTCATACAAGCATACTTGGGTTTGAATCTTGGCTCCGTTAGTTATCAGAGTTGTGTTACCATGAATAATTTATGTAACAGTTTTCAGTCATCCATTTGCTCATTAGAAAAATTGGGAAAATAAAATCATTATCAGAGGATTATTGTAAGATTTACACGAGACAACTTCTGTAAAGCTATAGCACACAAAAAACGTTCAGTAAGTGTAAGGTTCCCTTCCCCTCTCCTTTTATAGAGTATAAACTCTGGCCCATAGCACACAACTGCAAATTATTCATTCATTCAAGAAATATTATAGCACATCTAGTATGTACAAGATACACAGATGTATATACAATATCTGTGGATATAGTAGTGCAAAAGAGAGACAATTTCTCTACTCTTATGAAACATTCTACAAATCAATACAACCATGTCAACAAATAAATGAACAAAGTAATTCCATACAGTAATAAAGGCCATAAACAAAATGAGGGTGATGTGATAAAAAAATAATTATGTGAAAAGGAAATGCAATTATTAAATTGGGTGGTCAGGAATGTGATGCATATGGTTTCATCCAGAAACCACTGGATGAAAGGATAAAATGAATTTAAAAGAATTCTAGGGACTTGCCCGGTGGTCCAGTGGGTAAGACTCCGTGCTCACAATGCAGGGGCCCAGGTTCTATCCCTGGTCGGGGAACTAAATCCCACATGCATTCCGCAACTAAGAGTTCACGTGCCGCAACTAAGAGTCTGCGTGCCGCAACTAAAAGATCCTTAATGCTGCAACTAAATATGCCACAACTAAACATACCACAGTGAAGATCCCACATGCCGCAACTAAGACCTGGTGCAGCCAAAATAAATAAATATTTTTAAAAAAACACATAATCACTTATTAAAAAAAAAGAAATAAAATAATTTGAATTGTGACAATTATATGAGAAAAAAATAAAACAACCTAAATAATCAGCAGTAGAGAATACATTGAATAAACAATGATTTTCTCATACAAAGGAATATATAGCTATTTGAAAAGATGATGCAGGTCTATATTAACATAAATTATCATTAATAAATTGAATAAAACATTAGGTTACATAACATATAGTTTAATGCAATTTATGTAAAAATATACTTTTCTTTATACACCGTGTGTGTGTGTGTGTGTGTGTGTGTGTGTGTGTGTGTGCATGCCCACATGCAAGCATGTATGTGTGTATGAAATCGTAGCTATCTATTTCTACATCTGGAAGAATATTCAATAATACAACACATTCATCATGGGTATCTTCAGGCAATGGCATTTTTGATGGAATTTTTGTTTTAAAACTTATGTCCTATGATGTGATTTTGCTTATAATAAGATTATATGTAGCCAAAATGGAATATTGTCCCTGAATTTTGAAAATAAATAAAAGACCCTAATAATAAGCATTTTGGCTTATTTCTCAAATTAAATCATGATTTTACAATATTTCACAGAATTACATCTCTTATGACAGCTTTCCATTATTTTAAGGCATATTTCAGTGATAATGTATTTCAATTAGGATATCGTTATACAAGCACAAAAAATGTCCTTTCATTATACATTTTAAACCCTCTTAGCTATGCAGGTTTTCCCTCTTAAAGAATATTTAAGTGTTAACAATTTGCTGAAATTTTTACTTTTTTTGAATTTTACAGATCTATAATTTCAGCTTCAATTTCTAAGAAGATAGGCTTATTTTAATGCTCTTATTAATCACTGAGTCTCAGATAAGGAAACAGAAGAAAAAATATACTACAGACACCAAAACAATAATACTTAGTCCTCATAGTTCAAATTAGGCTTTGGCGATATGGACTAAGGGTATCCCTAGCCTATGATAAAATCAAGAAATAATGAGGTCACAGAAAACTTAAAGTTAAACTAAAAATTCAATGAAGTAAATGTAACATGTTTCAACTTTGGGAACAGATCAATGTCAGGTGTAAATATCTCCAATGTTTGTTCTTTATATTTCATATAAACTTGGGAAGGATGGGGTGACACCTCTTAAGGAGAAAACCAGAAAATTTCAAGGTTCTTAAAAGAAACTTAAAATAACTGCTTACCCATTTCACCCCCTTGAAACAGGTATGGAATTGAGTAATAATACATGAAAATTAGTGTGAAAACAGGATTTATGTTGATACATTTGCAGGTGTCAGACTTGCTTGAATAGATGCAATATGAAACTTCAGCTGCTTTTGAACATTTACAGCTGTTGCCTGTGCATGAGGATATATATGTGCGCACGTGTGTGTCTGTGTATTATGCACTGCTAATGCAGTTGATCCAACAAATTCAGTTGGCTTTCATCTGACTTCCTCTGACTTCCAGTGTCAAAAATTGATTATTATCAGAGACAAGAAAAACAATGGAATATAAAGCTTGGCTGTTCAAAACATTACCCTAAATATGTCAAGAGAAAAAAATCAAAGCTGAGCAAAAGAGTGCTACAATGTACTGATTCGTTAAAAGCACAAACAAGACTGCTGTGATAAGAATTTTTAAATTTCTTTTTTCATGCAGAGAATTTGGTTTTGAACCAGAATATAAATAGAACAAGATCTTCACTGGGTTTTCTGAAAACAACTACACCTCACACCAGGCTGTCTTGAAATATAAAAAGGACCATTACTGTATTTCAAAATTTCCTTTCTGTTGTGCAAAATTAACAATCTGCAATAACCTACTGCTAATCAGCAAACACCAGGCAACTTTACCACAACAGGCAACTATTTGGAAATTGTAAAACTATCAGCTTTGGCTAAAGGAGTTAAAAGCCTACAGTTCTTATCCAGCCCCAGATTATGACTTTTAATTCCAGGGCAGACTGACCTCTTCATCTGAAAGAACTTTTATAGCTTAAAGCCCTGCTGATGTCATTTTCTTAAATTAATCAGATTTCCATGCTCGGGTTCCACAGCAGGAAAGAGATTTCATACAAATCAGCTCTTTTCCCACCTGCAGTTTCTCTTTGGTTCCAAACAGTCTTATGCAATGATTTATTTTACATGAAGGATTATTCCTGATAAATGCAAAGGTAACTTTCCGAAGCAAAACCACATAGTCATGCTGGTCTTTAGCTCCCATTAACCAATAGAGGGGAGTTGAGTACTTTCTCTCAACTATGTCACTGTCATAATCAAGCACTATGTTTTATCAAGACCTTGTGTATGTACTGTGCTCACCACAGCTAGAAGAGTAGCCAAGAACAGTTATTTCTTGTACTCTTGTGTAATTTATTAAAAGTACACTTTTATCATGGACAACATATTTCCAAAATAATTTTATTCATTCTAACCTCCCAGAATTTTCCTAAAAAATTAGAGAAAAAATAAAAAACAGTAGTAATAAAGGGAATAATCGAAGAGAAAAAAATCCATGCAGACAGAGATTATAAAACCTGAATCCCCCAAAGGTATGCCTTTCCAAGCATAAAATAGGCTCTGTGGTAGGTGGCATAACAGCTCTCTAAAGATGTACATTTCCTAATCCCAGGACCCTGTGAATGAATAAATTACCTTATAAGACAAAGAGGACTTTAAAGATGTGATTAAGATTAAGGACCTTAGGTGACTCCGTGCCACAGTGCGTAGGGAACTGGGCTTCTAGAGGCTGAAGATTAAGGACCTTGCAATGGGAAGACTGTGCTGGATTATGAATCTAATCATGAATCGTTAAAAGTGGAGAACCTTACCTGGCTGTGGTCAGAGGGATATGGGACTATGGAATAATGGTCAGAGAGATGAGAGCTTGATGGCTTTGAAGATGAAAGAACAATGCCATGAGCCAAGCAATGCTGGAGGTCTCTAGATGCTGGTAAAGATAAGAAAATGGATTCTGCCCTAGAGCCTCCAAAAGGAAGGTAGCCCTACCTACACTTTCATCAGGAGACTGTATTGGATTCCTGACCTACAGAACTGTAAGGTAATAAATTTGTAATGTTCTAAACTATAAGTTTGTGCTAATTTGCTACAGAGCAATAAAAACCACAAGCTCAAAACTAAAACCTCTTCCCTATGCTGTTTTGCTAATTGACATCTTAAAAGATGAGGTAGATAGTGGTGTGCTCACAGGCTATTATCTGAAGATTTCACTTTAGTTGTGAAAGACACTGTGAAGTGGACATTTAATTTTGGTCTCTCCAGTATCCCCTCTCCACTCTTTATAAAATCCAAATTTGGGAGCTTCTTTCTCATTGTGTACCTTCTTAGTGAAATTGTAAATCAGATACTTTCCTCCTTCCAACAGCCCTTGCTAGGGTGGTGCAGGCATGTTATCCAAACCAAGCAAATAAAACTCTCTCTCTCCAGGGGCTTTAATTCTTGAGCAGGAATTAAAGAAGGAAAAGAGATAGGGAACCATTTTTCACAGTCCACATTCCCAGAACTACTCTGGTTTCTATATTGTTTCAGTTACAATCGTTAATATACAACTTTCCTGAATATTCATCTGATATTTCTCCAAATAATAGTATTATTGTCTACAACCAGAACTGGTTTCCATGGTTTGCAACCAAAAAACCTTAAATGATCTACACAGCACTTGAATCAATGAGTATGCACATATTTGGGCCTTAACGGAATTTATTTTGACAAGTCTGATATAACTGAAGTATATTTTCTTATAATGTTCTTTCTTAAGATCCTTCCTTGGTTGTGTAGCTCCCACACTAGACTTAATTCCTAACACACACCACTCATTTGATTTTTCCCACATTGCACCTTAGTTCTCATCAAAAGTAGACTGCTCCGTCATTCGTATTTCTTCAAGAGAATAGCTAATCTTAAAAAAAAAACTACATTAGGAGGTGTGGATGGTCATCCTAAATACATATAAAGTTGACTCTTGAACAACATGGGTTTAAACTATGCAGGTCCACTTATACTTGGATATTTTTCAATAGTAAATACATTATACATTCTGTGGTTGATTGAATTCAGGGATGCAGAGGAAGCCTGGATACAGAGGGTCGACTATAAATTGTACGTGGATTAACCCCTGCATTGTTCAAGGGTCAACCGTACTATTATGCCCAGACAGCCCCAAATGAAACACATTTTTCACAAATCTATAATGATGGTATTAATAACAATTGATTACCTGCCAGAGCATGATGGATTATTTTTAGTTTTACTTTATTTAAAAAAAATAGTTTTATTTCTCCTCATACTACTTTATTTTCTCAGGGAAATTCAGTCCTTCATTTTCTTCTTAATTCTTAAGAAAGTGGCAATTCATGAGTAAGCTTCATGGGAGGCCAAACAATTGCAGACAAATAAGCTTGCTATGTATGCATTTCAGTTCTACTTTTAATTTTAAAGATTACTTGTAAGGAATTCTCTCCCCTCAATCACTTTTTTTTCTTACTTCAGAAAATAGTTGTATGGACTCCATGTTTATGCCCCCTCCCCAAATTCTTATGTTGACACCCCAACCCCCATGGGATGGTATTAGGAGGTACAGCCTTTGGGGGTTAGTTATGGCATGGGCCTACAGCCCTTAGGATGGGATTTGTGATCTCTTAAGAAACAAGAGAGCTTGCTTTCTCTCTCTGTTCTCTGCCACATAAGAACATAGCAAGAAGACAGCCATCCACAAACCAGGAAACGGGCCCTCACCAGAATGCAACCTTATCTCTGATTTCCAGACTCCAGAGCTGTGCAAAAGAAATATTTGCTATTTAAGCCACCCAGTCTATAATAATTTGTTACAGAAGCCTGAGCTAAGACAGCAGCATAGGTGATTGCAAAGAAAAAGAAGATGTACTAAAAAACATTCTCAGGGTACTCAAGCAATTAAGATCTTAAAAATCAGAACACTAAATTCAGAGGCTGATTTTAACAAATATAACAGAAGCAGAAGCTGTTTAAAAAAAAAAAAACTTAAAAATACATAGAAAATGCAATTTAAGTTAGTCTCCAGACTCTTCTTCTGAATATGACCTCTCTAACTGTAGCAAAGATAATGACTTACCACTACTTTTAAGTAAAATGTCTATAGGAACCAAAAAAGTGAAAATTAGGCAAAGTTTTCAATCTATCTGATCAATACTTGCAATGAAAACATCATTCGGTACAGAAAATTCAGTTGTGGAGCTGTATTAATCACTGAAGCTTTCTGCCCGGCAATAGAGCAGTAGTTAAAATAGTAAGCCAGATTCCATGGGGCTGACTGAGGTCATATTTGGTTCTGCACCTCATGAGGTAGGTAACTTTTCCATTTACTTAATGATTCTGGTTTTTCATCTATAATATGACAAAAATAATAATCTCTCCTTCATAAGATTATTATAAGGATTAATTTAGGCAAGATATATAGATTGCTTATCACAAAAGTTGGCCCATAACAAATTCTCAATATTTTACAACTATTATTTATATCATTATTATGTTTACATGACATTATTATGTTTACAATAGCCGTTTTTAAACAATACTTTGTGGGGTCTTTGGAGCAGGTAAAGAAGGAAAGGCTTTAACATATAAACTTGACCTTTCCCAAGCCCTGTTCTTCAAGGAGAGGAACACTACTTAAATTTGTTTTCTGAAATGGAATTCTCTGCAGAGGGTGAATGTAAAATAGTTCTACTGGGGAACAAGTTGGAAAGTCACTATGTAATAATTACCAAAGTTCGATCTAATGTTCTGATTTCCTTTATAAAGAGTAATACTAATTTTATGGTGAGAAGTAAATTCACCTTGTTTTTTTCATCCTCAACTGAAGTTTGGTTAATATATTTTTTCGTATCTTTACTTTGAAGTCTTATTAAGTGTAGGGGGGACATGAATATATAATGTTAGAATTTAATTTAATTTGCATATTAAAAGAATCTTACCCAGGCATATTTACCAATATAGGAAAAGTGTGGAGGTTGATTTTTATTATGGTGAAAAACACATAACAGGGCATCAACCCTATTAACTAATTTTGAAGTGGCCAGTACAGCATTGTTAAGTATAAGCACAATGTTGTACAGTAGATCTCTAAACCTTTTTCACCTTGCATGACAAAACCTCTATACCAATTGAACAGCAGCTCTCTATTTCCACCCCCTTGTCTTACCCCCAGACAATCACATTTATACTTTCTGATTCTATGAGTCTGACTGCTTTAGAGATACTTCATATAAGTGGAATCATGCAATATTGTCTGCCTTTGACTGGTTTATTTCATTTAGCATAATGTCCTCAAGGTTCACCCATGTTGTAGCATATAATTTATTAGTTAAAGGTCTGTTCAGATTTGCTATTTCTTCATGATTCAGTCTCCGTAGATTTATGTTTCTAGGAATTTATCCATTTCTTCTAGGTTATGCAATTTGCTGGCATGTAATTGTTTATAGTCGTCTCTTATGATCCTTTTAATTTCTGTGGCATCAGTTGTGATGTTTTCTGTTTTATTTGAGTCTTTTTTCTTAATCTAGCTAAAGGTTTACCAATTTCGTTGATCTTACAAAAACAACTCTTAGTTTTGTTTTTTTTTCTATTGTTTTTCTATTATCTTGTTTATTTCTGCTCTATTTCCTTCCTTCTGCTACTGTGGGCTTAATTTGTTCTTCTAGTTCCTTGAGGTAAAAGTTAGATTATTTGAGTTCTGTTCTTTTTTTTTTTTTGATGTAGGAATTTATCACTATAAAATTCTTTCTTCATACAGCTTCTGTTGTATCCCATTCATTTTAGTATGTTTTGTTTTTGTTTAAGATATTTTCCGATTTTCCTTTGGAATTCTTCTTTGACCCATTTGCTGTTTAAGAGTATACTGCTTAATATCAACATCTATGTGAATTGTCCAGTTTTTCTCCTGCCATTAATTTCTAGTTTCATTCCATTGTGGTCAGAAAATATACTTGGTATGATTTCAATCTTCTTAAACTTGTTAAGCCTTGTTGTGGGAAATAACATGTATATGTTCTATCCTGAAGAATGTTCTGTATGTACCTGAGAATTAATGTGTATTCTGCTGCTGTTGGTTGGAATGTCCTATATATTTCTTTTAGGTTCATTTTGTCCGTAGTGTTGTTCAAGTCCTCTGTTTCCTTGCTGATTTTCTGCCTAGATGTTCTACCCATTATTGGAAGTAGAGTATTGATATCTCCTATTATCATGTTATTGCTATTTCCCCCTTCAGTTCTGCCAAAATTGACTGCATATATTTGTGTACTCTGATGTGGGTGGATATAAAATTGTTATATCTCCTTGGCAAATTTACCCTTTTATCATCAGATAACGCCCTTTGTCTCTTTTGACGGTTTTTGGATCGATATAAGTATGGCTACCCTTGCTTTCTTTTGGTTACTGTTTGCTTGGAATATTTTCCATCCTTTCATTTTCACTTTTAGCTTTAAGTTTCTGTCTTGGTTGTTGAGGACAGACATCATACTGCCACAATATAGAATTTGCAAAGTCAGGGATTTTTTTTGTTTATTACTATATTTAACGTATCTAAATAAGATCTGACATATAGCTAATGGTCAGTAAATATTTTTGAATGAAGGAATGACTTCTATCAAGTGATATAACCTTACTGTGACTCCAGGATTCACTTTTTTTCATCTACAAATGGGGATAATAATAGTACCTTTTGCATATGGTTATAACAAAAGGTAAATGAATTAATGAACATGACCCACTCATTAAATATTAGCTCTTATTATTATAATTACTTTTCCATGTATGCATGTTCACATAGTACTTAACCTTAGGATGGGTGGGGAACATAGCTGAATTTCAAAAAAATTTACTGAACAAAGAAGGACAAATGAGAGTGGAAAAATCATAAGTCAATGAACCTGCACTGAAATTCTACTTTGTTTTTGAGAATGTTTTCTTGAATGTCTTCCTATGTTCACATCTACTGTGGATTTCAGCTTAAACCACAAACATACCTTAGAAAGTTTACAGATGATAAGCTTTTTAGGTACAGATATATTTTTTTGTTTAATGAAAAATTATAAGAATAATAATATAAAAATGGCTTTTCACAAAATATATACGCACACATACACATTAATTCTCCATTTTGGGTCACTTTTTATCTACAACCTTTAGAAATATACATAGTAACCTTTGTGTATGTATCCTTTCTCATCAGATCAAAATGACATTCATGCTTATATACTTATTGGTGATGATATTATCACCCCTTACTGACTCTCTTCTCTTTTTTCTTGTTTCGTTTCATGTTTGAAAAACTCCCTACTTCTTAGTATATCAAGCTACTTTGTGTAAGTCATGGGACTCTTGGTAGCATAGAATATCTGTGAAGTTGGAAGTGTTCCACCAATTTCTCAACTGCTTTAACTGGTGTTAAAGATATTAAGAAAGAGAAGGAATTATGCTGCTTGATAACTGAATTGAATCTGTTACAGTGCAAAAAAAAAAAGTCTGTTGATAAAAATGATGCTATCTATCACATTCTAGACTATTCTATTTTTATGAAGGGAAAAACATGAAAGTTGGAAGGAGGAAACAGAGGGTGCTAAAAGGTCAAAAGGAGAAGAGGGATGTTTTAATTTTGCTGCCCTAGTCATTTGTTTCCCTCTCTAATGACTCCTTTCCCTAACCCCTCCCTCCTGGCAGATAACCACTGTCTCTGTGGTACTACACTATGCAGATGCATTGGCACTGGCTGATGCACATGACTATACTGTACCTATCTGAAAAGCAGCTGTTTATAACTGTCTTCTCACCAGGCAACAGCCAGAGATTTTTGTTTGGGGCAGATATCTTCCACGGTTGGTACACAGACAGAGAGAGCAGTTAACTGGCAAGAATAGTAATTGTTTTCCACAGCAGGCTCAGGGCTGCCACCACAGCGACTGAGAGAAGTGGGGATATTTAAGCTGCCTGCACAAATATCTAACTTTATAAGATGCAGAATAGTCATCACCACCCCTCCCCCAATATTCTAGGCCATTCTTTCCAGTGAAAAAAGCTTACTCATCTTACTTTGTTCCCATAGCCAAAATTTTTATAGATATCCAAAGAGCTATTTAAATGAAAGGACAGGTTTATAACTTGGTAAAGTCAGAGGTAACAACAAAGACCTCATAACTGCTGCCTTTGTATAGGTTCCTAGAATTCATTATGCTTATAGATTTAAAATAAAAATGCTTATAGTAGATTTAAAATATTTTTTCAAAATTTGCTGATTCTTACTTTGTGGTACAATCTATGTTTTGAAATCAACACTGATATTTCTATCTCTAAATTACATTTAATACACTACCGTCTTCATTATTTTGGTTATTCTTTTCACTATCTATAATACTTACATTTATATACATACATATTTTAGTTATAAATGTAAAAGTGCTTTTGGACCTTTAAGAAAAGAACACTAAATCTAATAAAAGGTATTTACATTGATTTTTCCATATGTCTTATTATCAGTGACTTAGACATATCAGCTGTATTATAAAATTATTTTAAAAAGTGATTCAGTCAAAAGACATAATATCTACATAAAACCAGTAGCACAATTGCTGTCAGATTAGGTAGATGATACCTTCAAGCTTAAGAATCAGTAGTCTCTAAGTTTTGATGAGCTTTAAGCCTTCATCTCGTTAAATAACTATTTCAAGGCACTCATCACTTGAAACAGTTTTAACTTCTAGGACTAGTGACTCTAAAGGACTGGACTTTCTGAATCTTCACTACTATACCCACTCTGATTTGGAAGGCAATCTGAAATAAATTAAATTAAAAATAATTATATGTTTCACATATTACATGACTTCGTGATTTTTAGTGATATGAAGTATTTAAATGCTTCCATCTTTTTCATTGCTTCAACTCAAGTACTGCATCAATCTCATTAACACTATGTTTGACTATAAGCCTTGCTATAACAATCAATGTTCTACACATCCAGGTTCAGTATAAAGCCAGGACTATCACGAACATATTGAAACACTATATGAACCTCTCAGTAATTTACTCACAGTATACATTCCCATGGCATTAGCCCTTGGGGTAACCTTGTAGTAGGTATCAATGAACCCGATTTACTTTGAAAAATCACAGGAATAAGAAATGGCAGTACTGGTGTTTTAAATAAAATAAGCATGGAAATTACTTATATTTGAAATACAGATTTTCAAAAAATGACATTCAGTTTGAGTATTCTGAAGTACATGAAATAATCAAGTTCCTGATCAGGCCTATGTCCTTATTCTCATCTCATAAAAACATACCAGCAAAGCTTCTTTGCAATGACAAAGAAATAATAGACCTAGCTGAATGCTTGATAAAAATTCTCAGTTTAGAAGCAAGTGATTTTTCACCTGCTCTTTTTTCTTCCAGTCATCACCTGTACATTTTGTTTAGACAGGTACTTTCATGACAATGATTTTCCCATTTATATATTTATGTAGTAGTTAGTGAATTATTTTTTGGGTTGGACTCCCCAAGGGGAGCAGAAAAGTGAAGGTCAAAACCAAGATAAATAAGCCAGTTTATATAGAACTTTTCCAATATTTTATTTTCTTATTAGATTTCATGAAAACAGAATGTTACCACATAAATTTTTATGCTACAATTCTCTACCCTGACCCCAGTGAGCAATTAGCCATTAAAATCTGATTGATTGTAATCTGACTTGATTTTTAACTTTGGGGATGCAAATATTATATAAATTTATGTGTAAACTTGAATTGAATATGTATCCATATTAGAATAATTTAAGAATTATGATATTATAGGATAATGATAAAAAAGCAAGTCACAAATGCTCAATTTAACCAATAAATCAATAAAAGGCCATGACAGAAAAATATGGCAAAATGACCGATACATACTTGACATGAATGGAAAAATATGATGCTTATGACTATGAATTTCATCATGCTGTAAGATTTCAAAATTCGTGGCAAAATTGCTAACTTGATTAAATCACCAATACTCAAAAACACCCCTATTCTTACTGTAATATAGAACAAATGTGGTAAGACTCTCCAACACCTGTCAGCAAATAAGTTTAATATGTTTCTTATATATGTGTATATATTAACTTATAAAATATGTTTATTTCATATATCAATCATTTTCAATTGCTGTTTTGTTTGTTTATTTATTTGGTTGGCTATTTGTCTCTGAAATTAACCATGGCCCCAAATCATTACTATTACAAAATGGTAAATAGTAATGTATTTATTTTAAAGTAAAGATCATCTTTACTTTAAAATAAATGGCTGAAATCCTGAGGGGAAAAAAAACAAAGCAGGAGGCATAACCCTTTGAGACTTCAGACAATACTACAAAGCTACAGTAATCAAAACTGTGTGGTATTGGTACAAAAACAGACATACGTATCAATGGAACAGGAGAGACCAGATATAAATCCAGACACCTACAGTCAATTAACCTTTGACAAAGTAGGCAAAAATATAAAGATGTGAAAAAGTCTCTTCAGCAAGTGGTGCTGAGAAAGTTGGACAGCTGCATGTCAATCAGTGAAGTTAGAACACACCCTCACACCATGCACAAAAGTAGATTCAAAATGGCTTAAAAACTTAAACATGGGCTTCCCTGGTGGCGCAGTGGTTGAGAGTCCGCCTGCCGATGCAGGGGACTCGGGTTCGTGCCCTGGTCCAGGAAGATCCCACATGCCGCGGAGCGGCTGGGCCCGTGGGCCATGGCTGCTGAGCCTGCGCGTCCGGAGCCTGTGCTCTGCGGCGGGAGAGGCCACAACGGTGAGAGGCCCGCGTACCGCAAAAAAAAAAAAAAAAAAAAAACTTAAACATTAGACATGACACCATAAAACTCCCAGAAGAGAGCATAGGCAAAACATTCTGTGACATAAATCTTACCAATGTTTTCTTAGGTCAGTGTCACAAGGCAATAGAAATAAAAACAAAAACAAACAAATGGGACCTAATCAAACTTACAAGCTTTTGCACAGCAAAGGAAATCATAAACAAAACAAATAGACAACTTACAGAATGGGAGAAAATATTTGCAAACGATGCAACGGACAAGGAATTAATCTCCAAAACAGCTCATACAACTCAACAACAAAAATAACAAACAAGTGAAAAATGGGCAGAAGACCTAAATAGACATTTCTCCAAAGAAGACATACAGATGGCCAGTAGGCACGTGAAAAGATGCTCAACATCACTGATTCTTAGAGAAATGCAAATCAACACTACAGTGAGGTAGCACCTCACACCAGTCAGAATATCCATCATTAAAATCTCTACAAATAACAAATGCTGGGGAGGGTGTGGAGAACAGGGAACCCTGCTACACTGTTGTTGGGAATGTAAGTTGGTGTAGCCACTACGGAAAACAGTATGAAGGTTCCTCAGAAAACTAAAAACAGAATTACCATATGATCCAGCAATCCCACTTCTGGGCATACATACAGACAAAACTATAATTCAAAAAGATGCATGCACCTCTATGCCCATAGCAGCACTGTTCACAATAGCCAAGACATGGAAACAGCCTAAATGTCCATTGACAGATGAATGGATAAAGAAGATGTGGTACATATATAAAATGGAATACTCCTCAGCCATAAAAAAGAACAAAATAATGCCATTTGCAGCAACATGGATACAACTGGAGTTTATCATACTAAGTGAAGTAAGCCGGAAAGAGAAAAATAAACACCATTTGATACAATGTATATGTGGAATCTAAAATATAACACAAATGAACCTATCTACAAAACAGAAAGAGACTCACAGACATAGAGAACAGACTTGTGGTTGCCAAAGGGGAGGTGAGGAGGGAGAAGATGGACTGGGAGTTTGGGGTTAGCAGATGCAAACTATTATATGTAGAATGGATAAACAACAAGGTCCTACTGTATAGCACAGGGAACTATATCCAATCTTCTGGGATAAACCATAATGGGAAAGAAAATTTTAAAAAATGTGTATATGTGTATAACTGAGTCACTTTGTTGTACAGCAGAAATTAACACAACATTGTAAATCAGCTATACTTCAATAAAAAATAAATAAAATAGAATTAAATAAATGGCTGAAACACTTGTTGCTGTCATTAGTACATTTCCCTCAATATAAAAGCTGTAAAATAGTTTATTATTATACTGATGGTACACGAAAATAAGTCAAGAAAGAAGTTATCATGTGAATAAAAATGAAATATTCAGTATTTTTATTTTAAACTTTTAAAATTTAAGAGTATAAGTTTCACTATTAGTAATTGTATAATAAGTTTCAGGGACAATATAACATGGTAACCCCACACACACACCAAAAACAAACAAAGAAAACCAAAAAAACAAATCTTGGGGGTGCTATCACTGTAATAACATTATTAGCATCTTCATTTTTTAGAACACATTGCTTTTTCACATTGGAAGCATAATGCCACTACCATTTCATATCTGTATTTTTTTTTAATTTAATAATTATCAAAGTGATATTTTGCTTCAGCATGTATTAAATAAAGTCGTTTACTGGTTGAATCTATTTCCTTTATGGCTTTCTGATTGAATTGTGATGAGTGATTCCTTCAACTTGACTTTGTGCAATGCATTTGCAGTTTCACCAAGTCAATGTTATTGTTCATCTCCTAAGACCAAACTTTCCATTTGACAAGTTAAAACATTAAAGGTATCAGAATGTCTTTTAGGACCCAATGCTGAGCCCATTCTACAACAGGCTTCCCATAGGCCAGCTTAGATACTGAGATGCTTTGGTTCTCCCCAGAGTCAACTCTCCTCTCTGTTCTATATATACAGACAGAAACACTGATGTGACACTTTGCCAGAAGGTTATGGATCTAAACTTCTCTCATGGTTTTTGCCAGTCACTCTTTGGTATCTCGCATATTATTTCTCATCCCTTCCAATTACTAGGATGTTTAGAACCGCCTCTCCCCAAAACTTTTAAAAAATGTATACTACTCTCTTTGAGAATAATTCATATATAAATGAATTGGATGTAAACTGCCTGGATCGGATTGGAGTTTGCTTTACACTCCTTGAAGCAGTGATTTTTGCATTTAGATTACTGATGTATTTTCTAAACTATGACCTCTGGTCTGATTAGGGATCTCTTAGCAGGGCTGACAGATGACTGGTGCTATTTATGGCACACTTGATTAGCATTCACTCTTACATCTAGGAGATTGGTTTTTCACCATACAGAAGAAAATTTACTATAGAGATGTGTGAGAACAATTCTTGGGCATTCCAAGTGAGTTTCATAGAAGAGGAAGCAGCCAGACTGTTGGATTGGCAGCAACTATGGCTGTTTCTGCCCCATGGTTTATGCTTCCTTAAACAATTTGAAACAAACAGACCCTTAAAAATTAAATTTCCATTAAAAAATACTGCCTCATTAGTTTTCACTTATGATTCAGAAACATCTACACATACTATTTTCTACTAACACTCTCAAGTAATCAAGTCAACAAAATACCAAACAATTGTAGAATTAAGTATCAGGTGATTTTGCATGACACAATAATGACATGCATTTTACCAGAAGTTAACAAAATCTAGATTGATCACTTTTGGGGGGAAATCATGTCTCAGTTAAGACTTCATGAGATAAAAGGGACAGTCGCCTGTATACAGAGGGTTAAGTAAAATGGTGGAAATTATTAAAAGGATGTAGGAGCATCAAGGAAAGTGGCTGAATTTGGGAAGCCTCTCTATCAGTTTGAGGCTCTCTGTTCTTTCACATTTGCTTCATTCTTCCCACTTTGCAGATTATGTTTTTCTGTGTATAGCCCATCTCCCAACACCCTGACCAAAATGTGCATATCTAAGTTTAAGAAAGTAAATGTATGGAATACACGAAGTGCAAAAAAAGGAAAAGAAAAAAAATTTACTATCCGGTGTCTACCACAAGTTTCCCCAAATAAATGTCATCTGAGTTGTGACATCTTACTAAATATTATGCTAGCGCGTGTGAAACATTTTAATGAATAAACTTCAGTCTCATCTTTCTAGTTCTGCAGTAGACAATTTTTAATGTTCAAGATCCCTTATGAAATCAAGACATTATTTTATTATCAAGAATTAAAATAAACCAATAATCCAAAATAAAATGAGATCTAATTTAAAAATTATTAATGGGCTATAACATATCTAAGGCAATTAATTATCAAATGCCAGCCAGACCAATCAGAGATATTACTCTATAGTTAGCTGGAGCTTATAAAATGACTGGCATAAATTCAGTATAAATTGGATGATCTGAAAATATATGCAAATCTCAATTTTTCAAATAATTAATCATACTTAATATTAACTTTTCTCATCCATGAACATGGAATATCACATTTGTTTAGGTATTTTTAAATTTCTTTCAACAATGTTTTCAGTGTACAGGTCTTTCATTAAATTTTTTTGACAAATTATCTTTTTTATTTATTTATTTTTTTTGCGGTACGCGGTCCTCTCACTGCCGCGGCCCCTCCCGCCACGGAGCACAGGCTCCGGATGTGCAGGCCCAGCGGCCATGGCCCACGGGTCCAGCTGCTCCGCGGCATGTGGGATCTTCCCGGACCGGGGGCACGAACCCGCATCCCCTGCATTGGCAGGCGGACTCTCAACCACTGCGCCACCAGGGAAGCCCGACAAAGTATCTTTTCTGATGTCACTTTTTATTATATAAATTTAGGTGTACAGCTTTATAGTTTAATAGCTGTGTACACTACAGAGTGATTGCAATCACAAGTCTAGTGACCATCCATCACCATACAGTCGACCTCTTTACCTATTTTGCCCACCCCCAATCCTCTTCTCTCATAACCTATTCTTTTCTCTGTATCTATGAGTTTGTTTTTGTTCTCTGTATCTATGAGTTTGTTTTTGTTTTGTTTGTTCATTGGTTTTGTTTTATGTGTGTGTGTGTCTTAGATCCCACATATAAGTTTTGTTGTTTCAAAACAATTGAATTGTTTCTTAATTTCATTTTTAGAATATTCACTGCCAGTTTATAGAGATACAATTGATTTTTACAAATTGATCTTGTAAAAACTCACCTACAGGTTCTAATAGGATTTTTGTAGATTCCTTATGATTTTCCATATATAAGGTCATGTCATATGCAAATATAGTTTTACTTACTTTCCAATATGGACGTCTTTTATTTCTTTTTCTTGTTTAATTGACCTGGCTAGAACCTCCAGTAGAATGTTAAATAGAAGTGCCAAGAACAGACATCCTTCTTTCTTTCCTGATTTTAGGATGAAGTCATTTAGTTAAGTCTCTTGTTAGCTGTAGGTATTTTAGCTGTCCTTTTATCAAGTTGATAAAGTTTTTTCTACTCCGTTTTATCTACTGTTTTAATCAAGAAACACTTGAATTTAGTCAAATGTGCTTTCTGCATGAATTGAAATGATCATATTTTTGCCCTGTATTCTATTTATATTAACATTAGTTGATTTTCAAATATTAAACCAACTTTGTATTCCTAGGATATACCCGACTTGGTCATGGCATATAATCATATTTATGTGTTACTAGATATGGTTTGCTAGCATTTTGTTAAGGATCTTCCCATCTATATTCATAAGGAATATTGGCCAGTAGCATTCTCTTAATATCTTTATCTGGTTTTGGAAGCATGGTAATACTGGTCTAATAGAATGAATTAAGAGGTGTTCTTGCCTTTTCTAATTTTTGAAATAGTTTATGAAGAATTAGTATTAAGTCTTCTTTAAATGTTTGGTAGAATTTGCTAGTGAAGCCACTGGCCCTGAGCTTTTCCTTTTTTAAAATTTTTTAATTGAGGTATAGTTGATTTACAATGTTATATGAGTTTCTGGTATACAGCATAGTGATTCACAATTTTTAAAAGTTATTCTCCTTTTTTAGTTACTATAAAATACTGGCTATATTCCCTGTGCTGTATAATATATCTTTGTAGCTTATTTTATACATAGTAGTTTGTACCTCTTAATCCCCTACCCCTATTTTTCCTCTCCCCACTGGTAGCCACTAGTTTGTTCTCTATATCTGTATGTTCCCTTTTTGTTCTATTCACTAATTTGTTTTATTTTTAAATTCCGCATTTAAGTGATATTATACAGTATTTTTCTTTCTCTTTCTGACTTATTTCACTAAGCATAACACCCTCCAAGCCCATCCATGTTGTTGCAAATGGCAAAATTTCATTTTTTTATGGCTGAATGGTATTCCATTGTGTATATATGTGTACACACACACACACACATTCACACACCGTATCTTCTTTATCCAGTTGTCTCTGTTGATGGACACTTAGGTTGTTTCCATATCTTGGCTATTGTTAATAATGCTCCTATGAACATTGGAGTGCATGCATCTTTTTAAATTAGTGTTTTGTTTTCTTTGGATATATACTCAGGATTGGAATTGAGGGATCATATGATAGCTCTAGTTTTAGTTTTTTAAGGAACCTCCATACTGTTTCGTACAGTGGCTGCACTAATTTATACTCCCACCAATAGTGTACAAGGGTTCTCTTTTCTCCACATCCTCTCCAACATTTGTTATTTGTGGTCTTTTTGATGACAGCCATTCTGACAGGTGGAAGGTGATATCTCACTGCAGTTTTGATTTGCATTTCTTTGATGATTAGCGATGTTGAGCATCTTTCAATGTGTCTGTTGGTCATCTGTATGTCTTCTTTGGAAAAATGTCTATTCAGGTCTTCTGCCCATTTTTTAATTGGATTGTCTTAATATTTTTTGACATTGAGTTGTATGAACCATCTATATACTTTGGATATTAACCCCTTATTTGTCATATCATTTGCAAATATTTTCTCCCAATCCAGTAGGTTGTCTCTTTGTTTTCTTGATGGTTTCCTTTGCCATGCAAAAGCTTTTAAGTTTAATTAGGTCCCATTTGTTTATTTTTGCTTTTGTTTCCTTTGTCTTAGGAGATAGATCCAAAAATTATTGCTATGATTTATGTCAAAGAGTGGTCTGCCTATGTTTTCTTCTAGGAGCTTTGTGGTTTCTGGTCATACATTTAGGTCTTTAATCCATTTTGAGTTTATTTTTGTATATGGTGTAAGAAAATGTTCTAATTTCATTCTTTCATATGTAGCTGTCCAGTTTTCCCAGCACCACTTATTGAAGAGTCTGTCTTTTCTCCATTGTACATTTTTGCCTCCTTTGTCATAGACTAATTGATCATAAGTGTGTAGGTTTGCTTCTGGGCTCTCTATTCTGTTCCATTGATCTCTGTGTCTGTTTTTGTGCCAGTACAATGCTGTTTTGATTACTCTAGCTTTTAAGTATAGTCTGAAATCAGGGTACATAATATCTCCAGCTCTGTTCTTCTTTCTCAAGATCGTTTTGGTTTTGGGGTTCTTTTATGTTTCCATACAAATTTTAGAAGTATTTGTACTAGTTCTGTGAAAAACACAATTGGTTTTTTGGTAGGGATTACACTGACTCTGTAGATTGCCTTGGACAGTATGGTCATTTTAACAATATTAATTATTCCAGTGCATGTACATGGTATATCTTTCCATCCCTTTGTGCTGCTTTCAATTTCTTTCATCAGTGTCTTACAGTTTTCTGAATACAAGTCGTTTACCTCCTTAGGTATGTTTATTCCTAAGCATTTTCTTTTCTTTTTGGTGTGACTGTAAATGTGATTGTTTCCTTAATTTCTCTTTCTGATAGTTCGTTGTCAGTGTATAGAAATGCAACAGAATTGCCTTTAGGACAATTTACAGAAACATTTTATGACTGAATTTTTAAAACATAATTTTCTCAGTTACATTGCTGTTCTCCTGGGGAGAAGGTCTGCCAACTTCCTTCCAGAAGTCCTTCCTTTCCTAGGTGTATATATTTTTAATCCACTGCACTTTTATGATTTTATTTGATTTCTGACCCTATCTTGAAAATTAGTAGTAGATATATTTACTGTATGGAAAAATTTTCTAATTAGATTCTTGTAAATAAATATTTTTTTTACTTTTTTAAGGAACAGTTCATGCTTATAAATAGAAAAAAAAAGTAAACCACTTCTACTGGTAGCATTTTGTATTGAATAATTTACATGAGTAACTAAAGCTACACACATAGTTCTTATCAGAACATGGCATCCGTCTCTTCAGACAATGAATAGCACCTTTTGGATGAGGATAATATACTGTGCTGCATCACTGGGTTTCTCATCTTGGCACTTCTATAAATCTAATTATAGATATATGTAGCAGTTGCTAACTCCCATTAATGGAAATGGATGCATCAATGACCCCTATTTTACTGGGTCTAAATAAACTAATACTCTAAAGCACACGCAGGCTATTTAAACCTTTCTCCTCTTGCTAAGCATAAGAACAGTAAATTATCATAAATCAAAGCTCACTGATGTATATATGACAATAGAAACAAATTATTAATGTATGAATATTCTTATTATTCCCCCTCCCTCCCCACCACACACACTCACACACCTCTTCCTGCTAAGAAAGTCTTATATAAGGATTTCTCTCAGAGGGTTTGTATTTCAGAATCAGGAGGAATTGCTGAACTGGTTGAAAAGGACCCTTAACTAAGGAAGGGGAAGGAGTTTTGAAAGGAATTTTAAAGATATTAGTGAGGTACTAACTGCTCGGAAGGGAGAAAGGGAATGAAGAGAAAAAAGAGAAGTTGAAGGTGTTTCTATGGCCTAAAAATTTCCCTCATGGTATATAAGAACCACACATAAAGATCCTGAATTATTTAGAAATTGCTCCTTAGCCACCAGAGTGTATTTACTTGACCATAATTATATTCTTATTCTGAGTCACTTTAGTCCCTGCTTTCAACAGATTTCTAAATATAAAGGTTTAATTTAAATTGTTAGCAATAACATGAGCTTAATTTTTAAAAAATTTTATTCTAGGGAAACACCTTAGGGCTACAGTATTTTTCAAACTATACTGGTGTTGAGAACTGTCACAAGAAACAAAATTAGCAATGTCTTCTCAGCATCTTAATTCAAACTATGCTACAGTTATAGTCACAGAATATTCAAGCAGAAGGGGGAAGGAAAATATGCCCCATGCCAAGAACATTCAAAACCCTGAAAAACTCCATTATAAATTTTTATATGCAAACTACTGGAGCTAAGATCTGGACAGCTGATTATTCAGACTTTAAGTGTACTTAATGAGTTTGCACTTAAAATGCAAGTAACTATTTGCATATTATAGAGTACTCTCCAATTTTTACACATCATGCATAAAATTCTTCTCACCATGGGGATTCTGGGTGGCATGGGTGCATTGATTGTATAGCATTCAGAAGTGAAGCATCTAAATTAAACTATTTCCCACAGCATGTAGATATTTCTAAAGTAACATTTAAATGTAGATTTTTAATCTTGATCTAAGCAACTCTTTCTCTGTATATGATAAGCACTATGGAGGGTTTAATTAGATCAGGGTAGTTGATGCTTTAGGTCAACCCTGGAGTCTCTTTCTCCTATGTTTCCATAGTATCTTCTGTATATCTGTTTTACTACAGTGTATTTGGGGTGTGTGTGTCAGTGCATGCCTATGCGTATCTGTGTTGTGTGCACCTGTGTTTGGAAGAACACAGTAACCCCCCCAGTATGTGTTAAGTGAATAAATGAATGAATGAATGAATATCTGAATAATTCTAACTATTGACCTCCAGACTCAGAATTAGTACATACACATTTATTAATTTCTAACCACACAAATGTCTGCCACTTGTTAGAACAACCTCCATGTCTTCTCTTTCCTTTAGCCTTTCTGGGGGAGTGTTCCTAGGAGGCAGCTATAAGTTATGGAAGATCAGCGAAAAGGAGAACTGGTGACATGACTTATGTAGGAGACAGGTTCAACAGAGTACAGAATAAGAATTCAGGATTCAACCAAGAACATAAAAATCTCAGAGACAAGGGACAAGATCTATTCTGGGCTGAGAACGAGAAGAAGCAGATCAGTATGAGAAGTCAGGATTGCACATAAATGAAAGCCAAGGCTTTAAACTGAGCTGAGAAAAAGAAGAGGCAATAAGAGAAACAGGAACTAGATTTGGTCTTGGGGAGCAATTAAGATAGGGAGCTAAGCTTTTAGCTGCACAAACAAGCAAAGGACCTAGTCAAGAACGTTTGGATATGTATTTCATATTTTAGAGAGACCATATTTTAGGAAGAAAGACAGGATTTAACAAGGCCTTCCTGAATTTTTGCTAATAACATTTCAATCTTTTACACTGAGTAGTATGAACAGTTTTTTTTTTAAGAATACTTAGAAGATGGAATGTAGAATTTCAACCACTTAGTATAAAATTCTACAAACTTAAAAAACCAGCACAAACAGCAAAATAATCTAATTTTTTTAATGTCATGATGTCTAATTCTTTTGCATTAATGAAAGAAAGTAGATTTCTTCTTACATCAGCTTCCCTATTTTTGGCTATTAAATAATTTATGAAGTACTACATGCAGACATTAAATTTCAAAAATACATGTGCTTTAGTACTTCAGTTATCTTGCAGTGTTTATCAAAGGTAACAAGAAGAAAGTTTTAAACCCACTTGTTTCTGAAGTAATACAAAATTTTCTCTTAAAACTCTGGCAGATGGCCTTTAGGATTCCACTTAAGAACTAGACACAACAACTGTAATATAATCAAAGCAAATTAATAACTTTAAAAAAATAACCATTTTACAATGTAAAACTAAATTTAAAATGGAGTCAGGAAGCCCTGAAGCAAGAGCTCTAGGGTACATACCACTCGCTGTAGCCTGAATAACCAGTAAGAAGGAAGATAAGAATTATTTTAACAAGGTCTGTTTGTACAGAATTCTTTCTATAAAATTCTCTTGGTCTCAACTTTGTTTCCATGTTGATAAGAATGTTACTTTTCTTCTTGCACAAGAGAGGACATTTTTCACATGGGAATTTCATTTCCTGATTTTAAGAAAAGGAGGATCCTCCCTGCCCCAGTAATAATGCACTAACCACTGCTTGCAGCCAGTAAGAAACTGCTGCAACCCCAAGCTCTTGTTCTTCTTCAGTGAACTTTCATTCAAAACAACCCTCCCCAATTTCCTCCTAAAGCCTAATAAAAACTGTCCCTCCCTTTGTCTCTTAGGAATTGCCTACGATTCACCACTCCTTGCCTGTCCCAAATTGCAATTCTCTGCTACTCCAGAATATACCCATTTGCTGGTAAAATAACTGGTTATTTTTGAGGTAGACAAGAATAATTTTATACTAAAATTAAGTTTAATGGCACATAAACCACAACTACTGCTCTACATCATTATATTTTTTCTCTAATTATGCACCTAACTACATGGCTTAGTCTTAAATCAATGCCAGTGTGCAATAGGTCAACAGAAATGTGTACAATTTGTTGCTCAAACTCAGATCCCAAAGTAGGTAGAGTTAATCAGTGTAAGGAGTTACAGGTTAATTAAGCTCTTTTTCTGTGTTCAGTCTTCTGTAAAAAATCAAGGAATGTATGATTAAAAGAAGAAAAAAGCCAACCAACGAACAAAACTTTGATGTGTAGGACGGAATACCAAAACATATCTGCATAGTAAGGAAAAATTTAAAAAAAAGGAATCTGAGTAAAAAAAAAGGAGCTTAATAACAAAACTTACTCTCTTGTTTCAGTTAAAAATGTGTCCAGAGAAGACGTCTAAAAATCATTTTGTGTAAATTTTTGTTTTTATTAAACAAATGAATTAACTAAGACTACAGTTTTATGACAACCAAAAAGAAACTCTATGGGAGAAACTCTAAACTCTATTTCCTCTATGGGAGGAAAAACATCAGGATATGATCTTATATTACTGATTAATCAGCTTCTTTGACCTTTAAACTGCCAGGTGATTTAGTCTGAACTTCTATATCCCCTTATTCAAATTCTAGAGCTAACATCTGTAATAACTTTCAATCTAATTCATGATAATAAGGCCAACTTTTCCATGCCTCAGTTTCCCTACATCAAAGGCCTGGATCATATTTCTTGTTGTGTGACAGGAATAAAAGGAAGGTTAATAGGAAATATTTACAGTCGTCCAGGATGGGATTTCAGACACTCAGCCTCAGCACCTTGGAGGACAGTCCCAGAAAACAAAAGGGACTAAAGCGCCAATCCGGACTTACCCACACTCAACTCATGCTAGTCACACACTTTTCTGGTCCACAACACATAACAGTCACAAGAAATATTTCAATAACCCCTCGTTTGTTTGCAGAGCACGTTAAAAATTACAGATCCCGTCACATATTGTTATTTGTCCCCAGAAGCCCTCCCTGTGGCACCGTCATCTCTGGTATGTTTTAAGATGGGGCATAGGTGGGTCAGCGGCTTGAGCACCATCACAGTGGGAGAAAGGCAGGATCTGCACCTAGCCGGCCCTTCCGCTCCCGGGGCTTTAAAGAAATCATTCCTTCTTACTGAGAGAATCGGCATTACAAGACCATCATCCTGCAGTACCTCATGTCTCCTCGCCCCTAACCAGCCAGCGCGCAAGTGGGCTGCCTCCCTATGGGCCTCCAAGTTGGAAAACGGTCTCGCCCCCGCCCCATCCTGCAGCCACTTCAGGTGAGGCACCGTCAGCCTGCACAGTCAACCCAGCTGAGGGCCAGCAACCCTGATATCCTGTGCAATAGCTTTCTCTGCCTGCATTCTGATCTGTCCCATTTAGACACTTTATATACCTGACCTAAATCTCCATCTGAATTAACTAGATCATCGTATTTTCCCATTTTTTTCAATACAAATCTGGAACAAATAGGAGAGAGACATTAAAAGAATGTACTATGTCCATACATCTCTTGATGTTGTGAAAACGTAGGTTTAATTTTAACACGTTACAGCAGGGGTTTTCAGAGGGGACTATGTCAGAGGCATTTTTGGTTGTCAAGGCTGAGGACAGTGAGGTCCTACAGGGATACTTTTAAACACTGCATTATGCATTGCATAATGTTTAACAGCATTATGTTTAACACAACAAAAATCTATCTGGCCAAAAATGTTAATCATGCAGGGCTGAGAAGCTCTGGGTTATAGAAACACCTCTTTGCTATTACTGGCTTTCCATCTGATCCCTGGAGTCTCAGGTAACTTAGAAGCACATTCAAACCTCAAACATCAGGAGACCAAATAATCAGAGTCCAAACATACTAAAAATATTTCTCTGCTTTATACTTTAGGACAGCAGTCCCCAACCTTTTTGGCACTAGGGACCGGTTTTGTGGAAGACAATTTTTCCACGAAGGGGGGGTCGGGGGATGGTTCAGGTGGTAATGGGAGCGATGGGGAGCGATTGGGAGCGGCAGATGAAGCTTCCTTGCTTGCTCTCCACCGCTCACCTCCTGCTGTTTGGCCTGGTTACTAACAGGCCTCGGACCATTACCGGTGTGTGGCCTGGGGGTTGGGGATCCCTGCTTTAAAAAAGCGAGACAAATGAGTATAAAAAAAGCTCACTTCAGTAATTTTGTTTTAAAAAGTAGTCCATGGCTGCCCTGGTGGAGCAGTGGCTAGGAATCTGCCTGCCAACGCAGGGGACATGGGTCAAGCCCTGGTCCAGGAAGATCCCACATGCTGCGGAGCAACTAAGCCCGTGCGCCACAACCACTGAGCCTGCGCTCTAGAGCCCGCGAACCACAACGACTGAGTCCGCGCACCACAATTACTGAAGGCCGCGCGCCTAGAGTCTGTGCTCTGCAACAAGAGAAGCCACCGCAATGAGAAGCCTGTGCATTGTAATGAAGAGTACCCCACGCTCGCCGTAACTAGAGAAAAGCCTGTGTGCAGCCAATGCAGCCAAAAATAAATAAATAAATAAATTTCTTAAAAAAAAAAAAAAAAGTAGCCCATTGCCTTATCATTCCCAGCCTTTACACATTATACATCTGCAATATTCTATAATGGGAACTGATATATAGAATAATTATCCTGGGACACTTCAGGACAATCAGTCAACATGGAGAGAGTCGCTTTTAGCTGTGTAGTCTAATTATGAAAAGAGGGAAATTGAACATTACAGTCTAGAAATATTTTCAACAATGCAACTTGAAACAAAAGAGACATTTTAGGTAACAGTGTGTTAACCAGAGAAATCAATTTGTCAGAGCATCCAATTCTGGTTAATCAAGGTTTTCAATTAGTTTCTATACATTTAATCCACAAATTTTATCTTAGCATAACTGAAAATGATAGTGTCAAAAGAGCTGTTAAAACATCAACCAGGAGCAGGTATCCTACCTTTGCAAGTACATAGGAAGCTACCCAAATTTTGAAAGTCATTGGAGAAAGACATTGTAAAATCTTCTATTACTGTTATTGATTCTAATAATAACTTTCATTAAAAGACTGGAAATGCTCTTTCCTATTTATGAATTGTATAGTTTACAAAAATAAGAATGAAAAGCTGATTGTGCAATGCTCTATAATATGATGCTTTAAATAAAAGTATATGCAGAGAAGTCCATACTTCATAAATATGCCAAATGGTTTATGAGAAAATAAAGGTTTTTCATACCTTACTTTTTCCATAAGATTTAGTTTTATAGCACAATAGGTAGAATAAACATAAAAATTCATGTGAAGAACAATGGAAAATATACTACTAGTTTCTGAAAGTTCTGTATGTTTAATTTTCATACTTTTTTAAAAAATTTTAATCTTCCGATTCCCATAAAAACTTTTAGGCTTTCTAAGGTGCTCTGCATTTTGAAAGCTATCCATTTACCAAATGAGGCTGCTAAACTTCGGAGCAATATGCTTACTGCAGAACCTTTGTTAATGAAGATTTGTGGCTTTAAATGACATAGCACAGGTAACATTTATGTGGTAATTAACAAAACTATATGAAACTGCCTTTCCTTAATTTTAACAGCCACTACCTTTTTTTTTTTTTTTTTTTTAAATCAAGTAATCTACTACCTGGAAAGATGTTCCTTTTTTGTTTTTCAGATTAGAAAAAAAAAAAAAATAGAAATGTGTTAAACTGAGTCTACTCGATACAGTCTGCATTTTTGCTTGATTATCATGAATCCCACCACTGCACAGCACACTTATGACCTTTTCCAGCATATAATTTCCATTACAATGTTATGACTATTGAAATTGGCATTTGGAAAGCTGCATGCAAATGTGAATAATCTCTGGAGTATACAAATTTATTTAAATATTTTACTGTAAGAGAAACATTTCTTTGGAATCAGTGTTTGATAAACTCCAAGGGGCTTCCTCAAGTGTTACGTCTTTTTGTACCTCTGATTCTGCTGGAATTTGGTTCTCCTCCAATCTTTCCCTAACTCTACTTTGCCCTCCCCTATATTTTTTTTCCCAGTTTACTGGCTAAAGGGGGCAGGAAGAGCAGTGATCATTTTGACTAAGGTATACAAAGAACAGACAATTTTAACAGGGGAAATCATTTAACTTAATAGACCTACATTGATTCTGAAATAGCACACATATAAAATTATTTTGGTTGAAACCATGTATTTTCTTTCAAGTTAAACAGAATAATAATAGTTGCTATGAAGACATGGACAGATATACACTCTTTTTCCAAAGATGATATGATACTTTTCTGAGTTTAAACCAGTGTTTCTCACATGCACTATTGATATTTGGGGCCAGATAACTTTTTTGCTGTTGCACTTGCCCTGTATACTATAGGATGTTCAGCAGTATCCCTGGCCTCCATTCACTAGACTCCAATTGTATCTCCCAGGATATGATAACCAAAAATACCTCCAGACATTGCTTAATATCCTCTGGGTGGCAATATCACCTAGTTGAGAACCGTGGGTTTAAACAGCTATATCTGGGTGCAAATACATTCATTATTAAAAGGAGAAAGGGAGAAAGAGAAGAGAGGAAAGGGGTGGGTCGGGGGGGTGGGGAGAGAGAGAGAACACAGAGAGAAAATTCCTAACCACGGGTGCACTGCACACTTTCTGTCTACTGTTTTTTCATTTTTATCAGTTCTTGCCTAATACACACTTATTAAGTTCTGATATCCACGTTAATAGTGAGTTTGAACAAAGATTCTAGAGTAGAGCTAAGAATGAAATCCCAGTTCCCAGGGTATGCCAGCTTTGTAAATCTCTGATTTCGGGAAAGATATAAACCTTGCTAATCCACAGTTTCCTCATTTGTGTGCAAATTATAGTAGTACTGGTACACAGAATTCTGTGGTTAAAATATGAATCCATGTAAAGTACATAGTTAGATGCAGAGTAAACTCGAAACTGTTTCTTATATATATCTCACCATCACCTAAATCATCACTAATGAATCAGAATCCTACTTGTAAAAATGAAAAGGTTATATTTTAAAATAAATATATATAATTAGGGAGAACATGAAATGATTTAATATTAATGTTTCAAAATATAACAAAGAATAAAAATACTTTAAGAGACCCATAACATTAATTTACAGTTTTAAGAGTATTGATCCACATAAGTAAATCTTCATTTACTTTGAACTGATTTAGTGGAGGGGAGTGTGAAACCTTAACTGGGTCTACTTTTTAAAAGATAATTTTTCATGGCTGAGATAGGTATTTTGTATTATACAGTATTTTTTATTAACTCCAAGGACTCAGCCCTCAGAATTCTTTAAGCAGTGATGGTAATGGTCTAGGTTAAAAGTACTGACGTGTTTATAAACTATTCCATATTCCAACAAAACATGTTTCTACTAATAGATAGCAGTTTAAAATTGCTTTAACACAACTGTCTACTTGGCCCCTGCAATCCATGCAAATGAATTTCTAAACTAAAATAATCTAAATATTCTCCAGCAAGGAACTTACACTTGTAGAACATGCCCTGAGTGTGTGCATATATGAAACATTAACCCATCTGTGCATTTCTTAAACAGAATACAATCTGTAAACTTTAAATTTAAGCAGTTTGTATAGATACAGTGATTTAAGTTTATACTCTTAGTGAGCCAGTAGCATCATTTTAGAGACTCAACATTGAAATAATATTATTTTTACCTGACGCAGAGATAGATTATTTAAATTCCAAAATAATCCACACTAATAATTATAACCTACCTAAGCTTTTATATAGATACCAATATACAAATTAATTCAGAACATAGATGTTGAATGCCTACTACATGTCAGGACTCTAGGCATTTGTGGTAATTCATTAAACAATAACAACAAAAAATGTCCTTGTGGATTCACCTGTATAATTACACCTGTTGGGTGAATTAGCTATTGTATTTTCTTCATAGAAGGAAGTGTAAACTATTTTAAAAAAAAGAGTCATCACAAAGAGAGGCCTTCTTTTATACAAAAACATGTACTTGAGATCTTCAATTATCTCCTACACTTTTATACTATGCCTGATTAAAAAATATATACTTAATTATCCATCCTGGAGCTTCTATCACAGGGAAATTTTATCCTAGAGTATTTTGCCAGTATTAGTTTTGAAACCACAACTCAATAAATTCCAAAATCCAAAGCAATCTCAAGTAGAACTGTTGCAGGGATGGAAGGAACACAAAGAAAGGCAATGAGTTGAATTTTCCTTAGTGATTTTCTTGGGTAAATTAATCAAGTGAGATCGAAGAATTTACCTTTAATTCATCCCTTCAACAAATATTTAGTAAATGTGTCTTTTGTAGCTATTTTAAACAATATCCACGAAAGAACAGAATTTTCTATAACCATGTAACTCATTACCAAGATGTAACACTGTACAAAGTAAAAAAAAAAAAAAAAAAATTTACTAGGAGTACATGAGATAACTGTACAGCATTCTTCAAACAACTTGAGTTAAGGAGGCTGAAAAGAAAGGGTAAGAGTTGTAGAGCACCACTGGATACTTCTCCAAACTGGCAATTATACTAAGAAAAATGCCTATAATTCTAACACAAGCCCAGGAAGCAGCAACCTTCAAGTTCTGGTACAAATAATGTGGTACTGGTGTAACTGGGTCTAACTTGGAATATTCGTAATGCCTGAAGGAAGGCATTTTTTACAGAAATTCTTGTATTTCTTGGAGATGGAACAGAATACATTTGCTATCAATTAGTTTATAAATGCACAAATTCATTATTCCACCAACTTGATCAAGTGCCTCAATGATTAGTTCTACATCATTTCCTATAAAATACAGTGCAAGTATGAGATGCATCTTCATTAGCATGACTTTTCTCAAAAATAAAAAACAGAAAAAAACATAGTGTCTACCACATGGCAAGCATGAGATCTTGGAATGAGGCCAACACATCTGAAATCCTTCCCAGTAAGAAGTTTTCCAGGTTATCTGCAATGTTATCTGTTTTATTTGTCACCATTCTAGAATCTACTTGCTTCCCTGTAGCTATTCCTTAGTTATTTCGGGCTGACAAGCCAAGTCTCATCCTTTGGTACCACACCAATGAACACTTGCTAGTTCTCCAAGGAAGTCATTTCTTTCTCAGGATGTAACCTACTTTTCCTATCCTAATTTCTTGTACATCCTAGATGTAACCACTCTTATTCTCTAGATGCTACAACTGAATGAACATATTATTTCACATAAAGTCTGTTTCATTATGTCCTTCACAATACCATATTATCCTGAGTCTGAGGGATGCAGTAAAAAGAATATGGATTTGGGGCTTCCCTGGTGGTGCAGTGGTTGAGGGTCCGCCTGCCGATGCAGGGGACACGGGTTTGTGCCCCGGTCTGGGAAGATCCCACATGCCGCGGAGCGGCTGTGCCCATGAGCCACGGCCGCTGAGCCTGCGCGTCCGGAGCCTGTGCTCCGCAACGGGAGAGGCCACAGCAGTGAGAGGCCCGCGTACCGCAAAAAAAAAAAAAAAAAAAAAAAAAAGAATATGGATTTGGATTTACTTTCTTGTTTCTCTGGTTTTAATCACACTATTCCATCAATCTAGAACGTCCCTCTTTCCTTCCCTCCATTTATTCAAAAACAAATTTCAGTCCCACTTCTCAACTGAAATCCCTTTTCTGTTAGTCTTCTATAGTCCTCCAATTTCCGTTGTACCTTCATCCGAACTGTTTTTGTACAGATCATGCAACAAATGCTTACTGAGGTACTGTGACCAGGTTCTGTGCTAGGTGATAAATAAGTAAATAAACAAATTTGATGAATAATCTTATATCATCTTATGAAATTCCTTCTGCAATTATTTTGAAATGTATATATTAAAAGTCCTATTAGCATTTGACCTTTCTAGTGTATATCTTCTCATCAACTGTTTAAGGTAAATGCTTTGAAGTATAAGAATCATGTACTATACTATTCATTGAATTTTCTCATAATTTTGCTCCCAAGTATGTGGTTGAAATGCTTATTTAAAAAAATTAAAAATGGAAATTTGGCATTTAAGTTTTGTCTCGTAGGAAAAAAAGAAACTTCAGGATTTAAAGTACACAGGCTGTTTATAAATCAAACTATAATTTTATAAACCAAAATTGAGAATGACCTATTTATTATACTGGGTTGGCCAAACAGTTAATTCGGAACTTATTTTTCCATAAGATGGTATGAAAAACCCGAACGAACTTTTTTGGCCAGCCCTATAGATTAGACCTCCCCAGACTCTGCTGCCAAAAATGTTCTGTCTTTTAGCCACAAAATTTCTGATTTGATATTCAAGAGTGAAGATTTCACAAAGTTTCTCTCATGAGCAAATAAAAGAGATGCTTCTTGGGTAAGAGCAAAACAAGGAATGTGCTGGCAGGAACTTCCAACCTCTCATTAAAATTGGTGTCTCCCTAGGCCCACTGCCCTGCGGGGACCACTACTGTGAGACCACTTAAATGGTTTTTACAGACCAACCAAAGAAAACTATCTCCAATCACCCCTCCACCATGACTTGCATTGGCATTTACTATTTTAATTCTGAATTAAATGAAACTTTATTAATATTCAGTATAATATTGCTTTAGATTTACCTATATATTTATTTATATCTTTGCTCACCACTCCTCTTGCATCTTAGGACAGCTATTTGAGGTCTTTTCCTTTCCATTTAAAATACAGCCATTATAACTTTTCTTCAGTGAGTGTCAGTTGGTTACAACTTTTTTCCAGTCTAGGTTTAAATACAAATCTCTTTACCTTGTAAACATCTTAGAAGACAGAGGAGTGGTACTCTGGGAAATAGATGAAGATTGATCAATTTTACTTGACAGAAGATTTTTCTCCTCATCTCTACAAAGAGCTATTGTCCCAGACCAAGAGGGCTATGGAAATCCTCTTGTATCACTTCTTTTATATATACAATAACCAATAATATTGGCCAAGGCTTTTCAAACACATCTTCCTTTTAAGCTTCAGCAGCAGATTTGCATTCAAAATGTGACAGAAAACAACTAGTCACAAATGATCACTCAACCTTATATTGCAGAATTGCAACTGCCAGGAACTTTTGTGAATATGAACTTAAACTGTTTCTTATTTTATGGGAGAAAATGCCCATATGTCTGGTGAAAAACCTTTTAAAACACCGCTCCATTTAATCAATTATAGAAGGTATCTGATTTCTATCTATTTAAAAAAAAAAAAAAAAGAGAGAGAGAGAAAAATTCAATTTACATATCTTCCTAAGAGCTGATTCCTAGTTTTTTCTTCTCTTGCTTTAATGCATGGAGAACATCATGCCCAGTAGGCACAGAATTCTTCTCTTTGCTGCTTGTTTAGCAGTCAGCATTTTCTCAGAGTTCAGCCCTGAAGTGTCCCAGCCAGAAAAACTTCAGCCTGTACAGGAACAGCAGACACTGCAGAAGATTTTAATTCAGGGTGACATTCATTTTTCTTTTGTTTTATGAATGCAGACTGTGAGAAACTACTAAAAACTTCAGGGTGGAGACAGGGGTGGGGACAAGGTGTCGCTCATCATGAAATCTAAACAGATCCACTGTGTTATGGAGCAAGAATGCACTGCGTGTCCTTAGCATCTAACTCAGCACATACAACCATAAAGGTTTTGAATATATGAACACAAAAACTAATAATAATTATGGATAAGAATTATCTTCTAGACAATCTACTAAGTGTGAGAAGTGCAGACAATGAGGAAGACCAGTAAATACTTTGTTTTGAAACTGTTGCCACTTAAATTTGAAGATATGCAAATTGATAGATATGTTATCTTTGATTCAGAGAATACTGTTTTCCCAGTGCACTACCAAGCTATTTGACATTATCCCTAATTATCACACTAGCTCATCAAGGTAGGCCTTACTATCCCATACAATAAATGAGAAAATCAAGGCTCAGTGCTGCGTTTCCAAGATTCCAACTTGTATCTAACAGCTTCTGGGTGCACCAGTGGAAAGCAGTGACTAGAAGGAAGAAGAAATGGGAGTTTTTCTCTTCTCCTTTTTACCTTATTCCATATCTCTGCCACCAGCTCCATCTCTTCCATGACTCTAGTTGTCCTGGGACAAACTGGGATCAGTACTACAGTATTATCCCTTTCCTCTCCAGCCTGGAGATGATACTGACTTCCTGTTCTCTAGGTTACCTCACTATCTACTGTTAACTTTTAAATTCTTCCAACAAGTATGTAAAAATGTCCTGCCTTAAATTCCCTCTGTTTAAATACAGAGTGATTTCTATCATTCCGTACAGATCCTGATTGAGATACCTATGATCTTTGTCTCACATCACACTATTTCAAATGCAAGTTTGCAAAATTGTTCATATCACTTTGTGGTTGTTTACAGGTCTGTTTTCTCCTTGCCTGCGAACATCTGAGATTAGAGACATCATTTTATTTTTGAATCTCCAAACCCAGCACGTGGCCAAACACATTATATATGCTCAGTAAACTCATGTTGAATGAATCAAGTAATGAATGAGTAAATGTAATGCTACATTAACGTAGGGGTAGGCAGATGTAAAAGGGCAATTCAGTTGCAGAAAATCTTCCTAGAGATAAGATGCCTGGACTGAGTTTCCAAAGATGAATGTTTTCTGGTGAACAGGAACAAGATCTCATAGTAAAGATGTTTCAAGGAGTGAGAACAAGATATATAAAACCAAAAGCCACTGACTAATTGTAACGGATCCAGGAAGTTCGGGTTTAGCTGAAATCCAGGGTGCAAAAGAAGCAAGACTAGAAGATGAGGCTGAAGAAATATACAAGGACCATATATCTGCTTTGCTAAGGAGTTTATGATTCATCTACTAGCAAGGGACTGAATATTCAATTTGTACTTTATAAAGATAATAATATAGTTTTGCTGACTAAATAGAGTATGGATTGGAATAGGTTAGTAAAGGTGGCCAGAAACAAAGTGTCAAGTCATTACCTTAAATTCTTGAAGTGTTATTACGAAAACTTAGAATCAGTTTAGATGGGCAGAATTTGGTGGATTCTGGAGTTAGCTAAGAGTGAGAATAATTTGAACTGGATGAGTGTGTTGGGTAAGGTGAGGGAAAAGGAATATTCTAGTATTGTTTCAGAAGCTTGGTTTGGATCACTCTATGGATCATGACAAAGTTTCATAAGATATGCAGAAGGAATAGCAGGTTAGAGTAAAAAAAAAAAAAAAAATGACGAGCTGTGATTTGGACACGAGCTTCATATACCCGTGTGGCTGGCATACATACGAAGTGTGTAGGAGATAGTCAGAAATATATGCCTGGATCTCAGGAGAGAAGGAAAAGTAGAGGTAGGAGTTATGGGTAAGCAGGTGGTAGCTAAAGTGAATAGGATGACTCAAAAAGACAGTAAAATAAGGAGAGCAAGGCAGAAGATGGAAGCCCAGGTAAGAAGGAGAGCTCAGGAGCTGCTGCAGTAAAGAGTGAGAAAGCTGGTGAAGCAGAATTTGCAGATGGCCATAGGGCGCAAGGCAATTAAGGAGAAAGTATAGTGTAATAGAGGGAGAGATCAGAAATTCAAATGCTTTAGATTAAAGAGATAAGCATCCGTTGAAAATAAAAATAAAGGTAGTGTGTCTAAGCTTTTTTTTCTCTCTCCAAGAAACTGGCTATGAAAAAAATGACAGAGGAGCATTTCCTGGAGGGTAAAGGTCTTATATTAAAGGCATAACTCAATAGTAGGCCCCGTATTTCTATCTTTAACCCAGCCTTCTATAAAAATAATTGAGGGGCTTCCCTGATGACGTAGTGGTTGGGAGTCCACCTGCCGATGCAGGGGACGCAGGTTTGTGCCCCGGTCCGGGAAGATCCCACATGTCGCGGAGAGGCTGGGCCCGTGAGCCATGGCCACTGAGCCTGCGCATCCCGCAACGGGAGAGGCCACAACAGTGAGAGGCTGGCGTACCACAAAAAAAAAAAAAAAAAAAAACTGAGAATAAATATGAACACCCAAGACACTTGGTGGTTTGAAATTTTTCTACTTCTCTTCCTCTTGAACAAACACCAGAGTTTTTAGAATAGACCATGGAAAAAGCTGAGGAAAAGGGCTTAGTATTGTTTGGGCCATGATCACTTGGGTAGTGACAAACCATTAAAAACCAAGGTCAATGAGCCCTTGAAAAGCTACTGCTTTTTCCAATTCATTGTCTGTGTTTTGGCAAAACAGTTATTATAGTGTCATTCGTTCCAGAGCCGGAGAAGGAACGCCTAATCTAACCTGGTAAAAAAACAAGACATAGCAATAGTCCTGCTGCAGTTAGTGTATATAGTATCTATCCAAAACAAATGTTAAAAAAAAGAAAAATAAAGGTTAACTCAGTGCTATTTTCCTCAACTATAAGAGGAGAAAAATCTAACTGTATTTTATTTCTCTAACTCACTTGTTAAAAACTACACCCTAATGAAAATCAATTTTTAGCCAATAATTCTTCCACAACACACTTACTTACAGACCAGTTGTCTTAGCATTCAGACACATTAAGGTAATCACTTATTAAAAATAACTTTTTCTTGAACACAGAAAACCATCCTTTTAGTAAACTGGTTCTGTTTTGCAATGTTCCTCCTCATACTCTATCTTTGGTGTCATATGCGGATTCATGTATAAGTAAATATAAATGGTTGAACTTTTCAAACTGAAAGATGATTTATTTCTACTTTTTTTGTATAGTAATCTGTAGAGAGGAAATTGCCTAAGGGCTGTGGTAGAATTGCCAGTATACAACTGCTGTCCATGGTCCTGATAGGCAAAATGGCAGTCCAGCAGCGCCCTGAATCAGAACGCCAGTTACTGGTTAATAAAGCTTAGCTAAAGCTTGACTCACAGAGCTGGACAGGACCATATGCTCAACATGTATCTAGCTGAAAAAGCTCCCAGGGAACCACCACTAATCAATTTCTTCAGCTAAGTAGTGTATGCTGAACAGTTTACACAAGTGTCTTTAACACTGGCTACAAAGGCATAACATAAAGAAATAGTTAAAAAAAAAAAGAAAAAAAGAAAAAATATATATATCTCACACAGAGACACACACACACACTGATTGATTGCAAATGACCTTGTAAAGGGATATCTTGGCCCATCTCCTAAATACACTGGAAGCTCTGAGTCCAAGGCTCATGCATGGTATAGCTATACCTCCTCATGGATCCTGCTATGACTCAGTTCATGATACTTAATAAATGTCTTGAGTTGAAATGTTGGTGCAGGCAGATGTTCCTTACCCTAACCCTGAAGCTGACTGCAATTTCTTTTGAATCTGATGAGGAAGCAAGGGCAAGGGCAACAGGCTTCACTTTCATTCTCTTCTGTGGTGTCAGGAAAATAGGATTCTGTAGATGGATAGAAGACAAGGGAGATGAAGAGAGTTTGTGCAATTACAAAACTAAAACTCCAAAATGCTTTTGTGTCCCATATTCATCTCAGAATTGTAAAGCAGGATAAAACACTAAGATAAATGCATTTGAACACGCAGAGACCTAATTCCTCTTAAATCTAAACTAGTTACTATAACTTTGCATGGTGTTTTCTTCATGTTCTTCTTGTAAGTAATTGACATCAGACTGCATTCTCTGCAGAGGGCTAACTAGTTTCTTCTTTAAAAAAACTGCCAATCTAATTATTGTCCAAGGTAATCAATTTTCCACTATTGCAACCACCCATTAGAGTCGAGCTCTTTCTGATTACAAGCATTCTAAAAGAATCAAATAATAATAATAAAACCTTTCCCCCTCTCTTTTATCGAACAACACATGCAAAGGATCAAAGAAAGAAGTATCTCTGATATATTTTAGAAATAGTAAGAAGGCCAATATACCTGAAGAAATAAGCAATTGTGAGGTGGGAGCAGTAACTAGAGATGAGGCCAGACAAATAAAAGGGGACCAGATTACATAGGATTTCATATGTCACTGAGGGGCTTTAGACTTTATTTTGAATATAATGGAAAAAACCCATGGATTAGGTTTATAGTAAGACAGTGATATGTACTGATATTATCCAATACAAAGTTTTAAAAGGTCATCTAGTGAATTCGATAAGAATACAGTACGATATGCCAATGCTGAAATACGGGAGACCAGTTATGTGACTATTGCATTCATCCAGGTATGAGATAATTGCATATAGAAGCAGTAGAGCTAGTGAAAAGTGATAGAATTTTGGATATATTTAAAAGATTATAGCTAATAATATATCCTGAAGGAGCCATTATGGGGGATTAAAAAGTCAGAAATCTAGCCAATATTTTTGGTGTGAGAAACTAAGACTTGTCACCAACCGAGAAGGAAAAAGCTATAGGTATAACGGTTCTGAAGATTGGAGAAGATCTTGGGCATGTGAGTTTGAAATATCTATTAGACATCCAAGTGGAGATATTGAGAAAGCAGTTAGATGTACATATCTGCAGTTAGAGAGTAGTCTGGACTAGAAAAAATTGGGAGTCATTGGCACACAGATGACATTAAAGCCATGAGACTAAATGAGATCACCATGAGTGTAATTAAGTAGAGAAGAGAAGAAGGCCAAGGATTGAGGTTGCTTAACGAGAAATAGAGGAAGAGTAAATGAGACGGAAGAGGAGCAAGCAGTGAGCTAAGAATACCAACAGAGTGTGATGGTATCCTAAAAGACAAGTGAAGAATGTGTAATAAGGAGGAGGAAGTGATCAGCTCTGTCAGAAAATACTAATACAAAAATTAAGAGGACAACGTTTAAGTTGACCAATGGGTATACTATTACAGAGGCTGTTGGTGACCTTGATGAGAGCAGTTTCATTGGAGGGTTAGAAGTGAAAGCCTAAATGTACCATGTTTAATAGAGAATGAAAGTAGGAGAAATGGAGACAATGAATAGAAGAGAAGACATAGCCCAATAGACAGCAGGGGAAGTGGAGTCAGAAAAGAAAATACATATATATTTTAAGGTGGAAGATATGATTGTATGTTTATGAAAAGGAACCAGTAAATGTGAGAAATGACTGGTGTAGGAGACAGAAGAGAGAGCTGGAGCAACGTGCTTGAGTAGTTCAGAAGAGACGAGATCCAGTATTAGCTTCAGATAAGACTATGGATAGGTCACTTATAGTGACCTGTAAGTGGGAGGTCAAAATGTAGAGTGTGTAAGTGCAGATGCCAGAAAGTGGGTACATCTCGAGATGGGAGTCAGTACACATTTTTCTGGGATTGCCTCAGTGTTTTCAGCCCCATGAAAAGTAAAATCATTAATTGAGAGTGAGCTTGAGTAAAAATGTGCTCGTTCGAGAATAGATAACAATATGTGAAATAGACTTCTAGGACGGTAAATTAACTAGGAATGTATGATTGGCTGATAACATTAGGGCAAAATTGAGGTTTTTATGGTCATGAATTGAAAGTGAAACCAGGCAGTGTGGTTATTTGCTTTCTTCCAGCTAAGTTCAGTCGCACAGGTAAAGGAACAAAACAGGATTTAAGAGTTGGATTTAATTAGGGTTGTGACTTTGCCAGTTGATTATGACGGAGCAAGTAGATGGCTAGGGGGGTTGAGGTACTATGTAGTGAAGTGATTAAATGATAGACTATGGAACTGAAGAAGAATAAAGAGGAAAGTGAACATATCAAGGATGTCTAAATCTGGGGGAAGTTGGGAGTATAAATGGGTATAATGTCCTGGTGGGTTACTGGGGTTGAAATAATAGAGGTGATCAGAGGTACTAGAGGTGGTAAACTAGAAAAGAGGTGGTAGTGGTCAAAGAAGGCTGAAAAAAAATTGAGATGATGGAGGGCTTGCAATGATTACCAATGGCAAGATCTAGAGTCTAGAGAATGGCAATTGGTGTGAATACCTGAGGTTGGGTAGAGAAATTGAGAGGCTAAGTTATTATAAATATTATCTAAAAGTATATTGAATTTGCCAAAAATTAAGACAGAGGCAGTATTGGCGAGACAGAGCTACAATCAATGACAAAGAGGAGGGAATGACCTGGGTGTCGGTAGATGATAACAGAAATGAAGAGTAGTGGATAAAATAATCTGATGGCATGAGCTATAAAGCTGAGTATTTTTAGGGAGGAAGGAAGAATGGTCTGTGTGTTGCAATAAGGAGGATGAAGAAAACTGATCCCAACTTTAGGCCCAGTGGTAGGAGAACTGTTGGGGAAAATCAATTTTCATTTGAGAGGTTTGCAGGGTAATCAGGGAGGGCCAGGTGTTCTTTACCAAAGAAGCTGATGGGATCTGTGAAAGATTAAGTTGAGTATGCAGGGAGTTCTGCAGATAGTGGACTGTGAATTATAGAGGGCACAGTGGAAGACTGAGAAAAGAAGACAAAATAAGAGCCTTTGGGATGACTACAGTTCTGTGGTGATGAGCATGAATGAGAGGAAGGACATAATACAGATACCAAGTTAAGTACTGGTAGATTTAAGACAGACAAGAGATATGGGAACATATGTATATGTATAACTGATTCACTTTGTTATAAAGCAGAAACTAACACACCATTGTAAAGCAATTATACTCCAATAAAGATATTAAAAAAAAAAAGAGAAAGGTGAGGGATAGACAGCAGTGGATTTCTGGCACTTTGATTTAATTCCTAATGAGTGATATGGAAGGCACAGGGAAGGAACTATAGAAATTCAGGCCCAGGATTTTTCTTGAAAATTTTAGCAAAATCAGCTTCATTTTCGCTGAACTTGAAGTAGTGAGAATTTAATTCTGAAGTCAATAGGACCACTGGGAAAGACCCAAAATTAAGTTATCTCAGCCAATAATTCCTCACTTTTGTTTAAGGCATTTGAAGGTACTACGGATGATAGCAGATGAAAGAGGTGTAGAAAGTAAAACCTGAAATACTTTTCAATGGATTTCTCAGTCATTTCATACCTAAAGATTTTTTAAAAAATGATGTGATTCAAGGTAAAAAATCACTTTATTCTGACCAGATTCCCTCTAAGTGCTGGTTCTATTTGTAATTGATCCATGACAATATTCCTCTAGGGAACTTGAGCTTCGGGTGCAATTGTAGCTTCTCTAAAGGTAATGATGTATTTCTATCCGTTCGCTAACTACATTAGTTTACAATTATTTGCTAATCAGTTGTATCCACACACAGTGATGGGAACCCCTTTAGGACATGAACACTCTGAATATCCCCAGAGCTTAGCATAATGACTGGCCTATATTGGATTTTTAGCAAATATTTATCCAATAAGTAGATGAAAGAATAAACCAAAAAAACCTATTTCTGAAGACTGATTCTATGAAAAAAAGCATGGAACTAGCATAAATGCACGACTCTGAATAAAATGTCTCTGAAACGCTAAATGCCAAGAAAGCTACCTTAAATAATAACTGACCCATGAAACAGTTTATGAGCATGCTTTCATATAAAATAAGTACTTTCATATAGTATTGTCATACGTATTTCTTTGACCCCAACCCCTCTTTTGAAAGACATGATCCTACCTTTCTCACACCTAACTTAGTTCCTTTTCACTTAAGACACGGTTTTTATTACCTAACTGCAAAGGTGACAGAGGGATATTGGAGTAAATGATTCTTTGTGATCATACAAAAGAGTTGATATTAAGTCAACCTTAAAAATTATACTCTATCAGACTATTACTTTCTTCACCTAGTCCAGATTAACCTCCTGCACACACACCCCAAAAGTATATCTTGCATTTTATGCCATTTTCCTGCCCTTTAGCTGTTCACCTTACTGCAACTTCACGGTCTCCAGGTTTATCAGGTTTCAAATCTCTTTCAATAAATTTGTACAAATCAATGTTCCCCTACAAAGCCTTCTCTCAGACATATGATATTTGGTCTTTTATCTTCTAACCATCCATCCATACATTATATCATTTGTAGCTCCTTTTCTAGTCTATCAATTGGGATCGAATTAATGGCACCTAGTCTGCTCTGTATTACTAGATTAGATCTCTACAGATGTACTTTTAAACTAATTATAATTTTGAAACAGAAACTATTACATGTCCAAAATAAAAAAAGATAAAAATGAAAATGGTATTGAAGGAAAAGGAAAATATACATTGGTGAACTAAATAAACTTTGGGGGAGAAACCCAACAATCAAAGAGAAAAAAATTTATCAATGAAGATAGTTTAGCCCAGAAACAAACAAAAATAATCTGAAAGTAATAATGTCTCTGTATCTAGATAGTTTTAAAAAAATGAGTGCTATTTTTTCCATAGTAATTATTTCTATTTGAGCAAGGAAAACAAGATATATCAATAATTTAAAAATCCAATCTATGTTTTTATATGTACACAAGTTTTTTTCCCTGAATTTTTTAATTAATTTTTATTGGAGTATATTTGATTTACAATATTGTGTTAGTTTCCACTACACAGCAAAATGAATCAGTTATATGTATACATATATCCACTCTTTTTAGACTCTTTTTCCATATAGGTCATTACAGAGTACTGAGTTCTAGGTTCTTATTAGTTATCTATTTTATATATAGTAGTGTGTATATGTCAATCCCAATCTCCCAATTTTTTTTCCTGATTTTTGGGGCTGTGAAATTCAGTGCAATGTATAAACTAGAAATACAATAGTTCCAGTTTGGAAGATACTGCTGAGTGCAATTCAGTAACATTTGTCTCAATTCCAGCGTCCTAAAAGACAGAAACTGTTAATACCAGAAATGCCACATTATCCTGGCTGGTTAACCCACACAGATCTTCCTAACCCAGACTGGTGAGGTGAAAGATACCTTTAGTTTCATCCCAAAGAGTTCTCCAGCCCCTCACCCGCCCATTCAAAAGAGAAGCACACCACCACACTGATGTGGATTTACCCACTGTTAAAAATGAGAAGAATGGGTGAGTTACGTTCATAGAGAATTGATACAATCACTAACATTTTTCCCTGACTTTTCTCAACACATAGAATTCTTCATCTTGTTCTTCACTTACTTAGACATCAGGATTTTAATTTTAGAACTAATTGTAATGGGTCTCAAGTGATACTATACTATATATATTTCCTCCCTCCCCTTCCCCCCTCTCTTTATATATAAATAATATAAAACTATCCAATGTGTTGTTTTGACTGAGTTGTTATTAAGATCTGTTCCAGTGCCTATATAATGTCTACTTACTCTCTAGAACCATGTGGTAAAAATTGCTTTCTTAATTGGGATCTCACAGATAAGAATTTATTTGGGGATATAAAAAATGGTAGAAGTAATCACCTGATGGGATGTGGAATTCAAAGAGAAAGTAATTAGACCCTTCAAAATAAAAGTCAAAAGCAATAATATAGTTGGGGTGTATTTGGTTCATTGGAGACTACTGGTAGTCTTTGGAAAGCAAAACAAAACAAAATAATTGGATATTTACCATCAAAGAGAGAATGAGATAACAAAGCAGTTTAACATCATTTGGCATTCTCAAAACATTAAATAAAACAAAAATGTATACACGAGGACAAACCACATAGCAAAAATAAGTGATGAAATAGGGTTCACTGACCAGAGATATGAAATAATAGCAAAGATTTTGAAATTCAGATAGCTTTTAACAAATCTCAAGTTTAAGCCTAAATTTAAAGAAATAAAAATATAAAGGCTGAAAGAGTTTAAGATGTGGGATAGCAGTAAAGGAAGAGAGAAGAAAATGGGGAAGAAAGGGGAAAAAATTAAGGGAGAGAATGGGAGGGAGGGAGGGAGAAAGGGAGGGAGAGTATCTTTCTCCTGTAAACCACATTTCTCTGGGGTTTTTCTCAGACAGCAGCCAGCCCTTACTGGCTGCTCAGGAACTATCCTCTATTCCAGGTATTTGGGAACCCTTTGCTACAGCACATCCTGACCCTTCTCTTAGAGTTCCCAGGTATAATGAATCTTCGTATTAGTTTATACAATATTATACCCGAAAAAAGGTTTAGTAATATGTCCAAACATCTCATTTTACTGGTTTTCAAAGCCACTGGTCTAGCTGATGTCTAGCTCTCTCTGTCCTTTAGAATCTTCCTGTAGGTTTATCAAACACAATACAACTGTGATAAATGGAATATTGCCTGCCATATTAGCAAACAAAGGATGTCACAGTCATTAGGGATTGCATCCACTGCCAATGGTGAGCTGGTGAGCCCTGAGGGAACTCAGAAAGGAAAAGATTATCTGCCATCTAGTAGCCATCAGACTGCAGCCGCTCCCCACAACAAGCCCTGAGGAAACTCAGGATGTGAAAACACGGGATACTGGCCCTGGAGAGCTGAGGTGCATATCAAAGGAATGATTTCAGTGAGCCCAGACTCTTGCATCTTCCCATACATAGAAAAGTGCTAAATTCGTTGAGATTTCTACTTTTCTTTAATTAACAGTAATGTTTTGTTCCTACTACCTTCCCTTTGTCACAAAACTATATATCCTGGGCCCGAGGCCTCGCCTCCACCATGCTGTTCTCTCAGGGTTACTTGAGATGCTGCCTCCTGGGCTTGAAGTCCTAAAAATTCCCACTGAATAAAACATAACTCTCAACTTCTAGGTTATGAATAATTTTTTAGTCGATGTCTGCAACACTTACCTGGTGAGCAACCAATCAATTTTCTGATTGCTCTATTAAAACACGTATAGCAAAAACTTTTAGTTGCTACGAAATACCCATTATCCCCTTCTTCCAAGTCTGATTCTATTGAAGCAGTGTTTGTGCAATGGAAAAACTACATCTCCCAGTCTTTCGTGCCATTGAGGGTGGTTGTGTGTTAAAATTATGGCCAATGGAATGGAGATAGAAATTTGGGGGTTAAGCTTCTGGAAACTTCCTTAAGAAGGTTGATTTGCTTGGCAGAGATAGTTTATTCTTCTTTCTTCTCCTAGACTTGATAGGGACAGAGTAAAGGGACAAAGTAGGTAATTAAATAGTTAATCCCACTAGAGAATTGTAAGCAAAGAAAAAAGTATGGGAGACCCCTGTAAGTTAATGATCACTCAAGAAAGCAGGTTTGCTTAACCACAAAACCAAGCAAGGGGACTTCCCTGGTGGTCCAGTGTCTAAGACTCTGCGCTCCCAATGCAGGGGGCCTGGGTTCGATCCCTGGTCGGGGAACTAGGTCCCATGTGCTGCAACTAAGAGTTTGCATGCCACAACTAAAGATCCCACATGCTGCAACTAAAAGATCCTGCCTGCCGCAACTAAGACCTGGCACAGCCAAATAAAAAAAAATTAAAAAACACAAAAACAAAACAAAACTAAGCAGGCTTGCTTAGCAACAGAACTCATGCAGCAGAAGCATAAGACATGCCCCCAAACAATAAAACAATGGTGGCATGAGACCTGCCTCCTGACCAGTGAGCTCAGTAAATTAATGACCCCTATGATATGCTCTCTGCACACATATAAAACAATAATTTGTGGAAAGGTGACATGTCAAAGTGAAAGACCCTCACTGTACTGAGACCTGAAATAATTTTTCCATAGTGCCATGACAGTCCTGGCTTGACCATGCAGGTACAAGAAAACTCTTCAACCCAACCTGGAGGAGGAACTGATGATGGAAGCATGGTGGCTATTCAAGAATGAGGAAGAAAGTGGTCTTTTTCCTCTCCCCACTTTTTTTTCTTATTATAAAACTGTAGCCCACTAAGTTCTCATGGCTCGACATCCTCTCGCCTACTCACTTATAAGTCTCACAAGCGTCCTATTGTAATAAATCACTTCTTACCTATCACTTTGCCTCCCACTGAATTCTTTCTGCACCGAGACATAAAGAACCAGAGCCCCCTGAAACACCACCTAGTGGTTTCAGAATATGGCTGTTACATTTGGAGCTGCAGTGACCATCTATGACCACTGGCCTACCTTGAGGTTGGAAGGCAAATGACAAGGACAGCAGAAGGGAAATATAGGAGTCTGGGACACAGATCACACCATGAACACATCGACCTATCCCTGGACATTTCTTACAAGAGAGAAAAATGAATTACCATCTTTTTCTACCAGTCTTTTTAAGATCTGTTTTTAACAGCCAAATTCAGTTCCTAACTGATGCAACGTGAGTGAGCAAGGCAATACTAAGATATAAAAAATATGTAAAGAGAATGGAATATGTAAAGAGAATCATAGGAGTTGGGAGCTACACCAGTCAATTAGAGTGAATAATAGTCAGACACTTAAACTGTATCTTGGTTTTTGGGGGCAGGTGGTTTATAACTTTAGAGATTTTGAAAATTTAAGGCTATCTAGAGAAGCACAAGAAAAACATGATCAAGCCACAGGAATGTGGAATCTATTGGAGAGAAAAGGCTAAAAAGAGAGGGTGTGGGGAATTTTACAACGCAATATGCAAGCATTTGCTCAGAGTGCAAACTGCTAAGCATTGACTGTGTTACTAAAAATCGTTGTTAGAATTTCTCTCCCTGGAGGCCTTCCAAATTGGGTAGATAGCAATCTGTCTAGGCAAGTTTGAGTTCAGACCAGCCTAGAGGCAGATGGATGGACTGGATGACCTCTGAAAGTCCCTTCTGGCCCTATTATCTTAAAATTGTTTCACACTGAGAGAAAGTTATTGCTGCTACTCTATTTGTAGTTATAGTCATTGAGGAGACCTTTGCTTTCCTTCTACATATTGCAGATATTTCTGGTAAATAAGAACAAAACTGAAGGGAGCAAATCACTTTAGGCAAAATGCAGAAGTGAATTTTCCTGACAAAGAGCATATTGTTTGAGGCCAATAATTTCAGCATACAGTGAAGTATGCTTTGTGTGTTACTCTGCAGAGCCCTATACACTTTTGCACTTCATCATTCTGTTTCCTTTGTGTTTGTCTTCTCTGCCCAGTTGATTGAGTCCTTGTAGTGAAGTGACTTAGGTAGAAGTTAAATGTAAGTTTGTTTAGGTGATTCCGATCTATTAGGGGTATAAGATGTATACATAGAAAGAAAATGGATGAATCAAACCAAGGCATATTTGCATTGCAAAGTTCACCTCATAAGGTAAGTTATACTGTGTTGGGCAAGCATACCAGGCTTTGACCCCAAACATATTTCTCTCAGTTCTGTACTTTTTGTTAGTTTAAATGGGTAGGATACAAACTTGACTTACAGGAAAGGAACTGGAAGTTATTTGGGAGTAGGACACAGCACTCAAAGTAAGCATCAATACATGACTAGTAGAAACATTGTGTCTACACCGGTTTTAAATAACAGGAACTAAAGAACCACAACATAGGTGAAGTGCATAAAGATATAAATTTTTTTACAACTCCCTGAAATAAGCATTTCACAGGCTAGGAAAACCTAATAGAATACATATTCACATGTATATATTTCTATATGCATTTATAGACAATAAATTTTATATACAATTTGTATATAATATTTACATATTCTATAGAAAACTATTTAGATTTAAGAGCATTTTATACCTAATATATCTCTCCAAATTTCTTAGAGACCTCTTAAGTAACATTTAACTGACCTAACTAAAAATTAGACAATTTAGGTTCTTAGTGTCTCTGCTCTGAGAATATCAGATAAGTCTCGGAGCCATTTATTGAACTGTATAGATTTTTTTTCTTGGCACTCTTGGTTTTGCACCCACAGTCTGAATGAGAACACGTCACACGTTTCCGCTAATAGAACTGAAAAATGCTCTTTGGAGCCTGTTCTTCCAATTCTCCTTGTATCTAACACTCAAGCCTTGGTTCTAGTCACACTGACCTAATTCAGAAGAAGCCCTGTGAGCAGAGTGATCTCACTTTGGTAGCATCTTATGGTTTCCACAACCACAGCAGGTTGTCTGCACTGGTGCACAATCCCCTGTGGCACAGAGAGGTCAATTATTTGAAACCAAACTTCAAATTCCATGCTTTCTCTTAATCATAAACCTAATGGAGAGCTAGAATGCAAATTCTGCGTTAGTGTAAATAAACCTGGGTGGTGTATTTTCCCCCAAAAGATTAATCTTTAATGAATTTGTTGTGTCTAAACTCAAATATGCAAGTATATGTAGAAAGGTTTGGAGAAACTTAAAATTTGCACGCATATTTCTCTACATCTTCACAAGAGTAAAACAAGTAATAATTTGGTCTGATTATGAACTGACTAATTATGGGGAACTCAGAAGAGCCCAGTTTCACAGCTATTTTGTTTTTCTGAGTATTATTTTATATACTGAGATATTCAGTTATGATGACATTAATACACATGTGATTCAGTGGAATAGAGCTTACTATATAAGTGATAACAGTGGATCAAAGAAAAGGCAGCAGAACTAGTTTGTTCTGCAATTTTGAACAGGTTAGAAATTCAGAATTGAAAATACGGGCTGTAAAGTGTAGAAAATCTCCCTCTACAGAATTCTGTAAGGTTTACTAGAATTCCAGATTGGGCCTAACCAATCTCAAATCTTCTATTTATCAGTTACTTCTTACTGGAATGGCATTGTGTTGATTTTTACTTCAAAATGTAACCTTTCTCCACTGAATGACTTTGAAAATCTCTCCTTTTGCCTTCCAGTTTCCATTTTGAAAGTTGAATTCCTAACGAGTTTTTTTTTTAATTTCCTATCTTTAATATTTCAAAGCTACTCTAAAGAGTTAAAATGCACTTCTGCATTTCCTTTCCATATTTCTCATCAAATGAAAGCACTAATTTTCTCAAGGGGATAGAGCTAATAGTCAAATTGAGACATTCAATTCTGCAAGGTTGTTACATAGTTTTTCAGCTTGTTGTTCACTCAGTACATTTTTTTTTTCCCGCTCAGTCAATTAATAAAACTGACAGGGAACATATAGTTAGTTCAAAATGGTTTTGGGTAGAGTTTTTTACAAGTCATCGTGCTGCTTTAAGAACAGGTCAGAAAGGATGCTGAAGCATAACGATTTTATGCATAACTCTGAGTTGATATGTTAAGGCCCAGTAGTCAAAACTGGCAAATGAAAACTCAAGGTCACAGTATTTAAACTTTATTCTCAAACTGCTTTTCTGTGCGACTCCTGGGGATGCCATTCAACCTTAGCTACCTGCTTTAATTTCTTACTTTTTAAAATATCAAGCTGCTTGTGTCAAAAACCAAATAATGAATCATAGGGGATTTGGCCTCACATTTGAGGCTGAGTAGAGACCTGAGTTTGTTATAATTCTTACTTTTGAATAATATTGAAACAGTTATATATTTCCCAATGTTAAGATAAAAGAAAATAAAACTGAGGGATCAACTAAGGTGGTATTTTGGTAGCTTGTTAAAGATGGGATTCCGGTTATTTAATATAGTAAGTACATTTTCCTAGTACCTAACTTTTGTCTAAAAAAGAATCCACTTAATATGGCTCTGCATGTCGTCTATTTTGACTTTACCTTACATGAACTACATTCAAGTGACACATTAAAGAATAACACTTAACATGTCTTCTTTTTGGGAACTGATCAATATGAAGGGATAGATGACTGTTTAGCTCAAAGTTTCATGATTATAATAATGCATTTTAATCTTCTAAGAATAAGTTATATAACCTGCTACATATATGCAACAATTCTAGTCTTCATGTGCTTAACAGTAAAATAGTGTAATATAGTATCCTTATAATATTATTGAGAATATATCCTACTGTCATTTTTCACACTGTTTCTCTTTACAGTTGTATGCAATGTATTTAAAGTGGGTCATACTACATCCTTATTCCAATGTAACCACGCCAGGTCTAATACCAAGTATTTTTTCAGCTTCAAACTCAACTCTCTCTACTCAGGACACTATGCTTCAAACAAACCAAATAACTTAGAGCTCTCTTGAGCGAACAATGCTTTCTTACTTGTGCCTCTGTACATATAGTTCCTGGCTTTTGAAATGTTCTTCCTTCTCTCATCTGCCTACTCAACTCCTAGAATAAGATGCATATCAACTCTCTTGGGAATTCTCCTACATCCCCTCAAGCGGATTAGATGCTCCTCATTTTATTCTACCTTAGCCATTTTTACCTTCCTCCATTAAGATGCGTGAATTCCATGAAGGCAGAAAACAGGACTTTCTATATCACTAGGGCTTAGGTGAGCACCTGGAATACTGTCAGTGCTTAATAAACGTTTACTGGAGTTGATACATGAATTGAATATAGGGAAAACTTTACTGTGTTTCTATTGGCACATTTATAATATTCCTTTTGGCTTCATACCCTTTATTATTTCTTACAAACTATTCTTTGTTTTCTATCATATCAGAAAGAGGCAGGTGAGGGAAAGATCCAGATAAATGATGAGCCCTGGTGCCCATGAATATTCATATAAATTAACAGTTCCAAAATTGGTGGAAATATTAACAAGTCTCTTCTGTTGGGGAGAGATTACTGGGAGGTGGTAAACCTGATTTTTTGGCTTTTCATGGTTTCATACAGGCCTTCTATATAACAGGCTGTTATGTTTGAGGAACAGGCACAATAAGAGTTGTCTGAACCAAGGAGTAAAGCTCTGTATCAAAACAATTGTCACCTCTTCTACTACAAATATTAAGCAAACAAACAAAATAAATACTCTATTGGGTGTGAGATGTGGATACAGGTTTTTGACATGCATCTATTTAAAAATCAAAATCACCTGAAACTAGAGTACAACAACAATTGAAGGTCCATAATGCACCGGGATTATCACCATGGAAAAGATTTGGTCAAAAAATATTGAAGTTGTATAAGTTAGTTTGAAATCACTGTTAAGAAGAGAGATGGGATAGCCTCATCCACCAGAGGGCAGACAGCAGAAGAAAGAAGAACTACAATTCTGCAGCCTGTGAAATGAAAACCACATTCACAGAAAGAGAGACAAACTGAAAAGGCAGAGGACTGTGTACCGGATGAAAGAACAAGATAAAACCCCAGGAAAACAACTAAATGAAGTAGAGACAGGCAACCTTCCAGAAAAAGAAGTCAGAATAATGATACTGAAGATGATCCAGGACCTTGGAAAAAGAATGGAGGCAAAGATCAAGAAGATGCAAGAAATGTTTAACAAAGACATAGAAGAATTAAAAAACAAGTACCTGGAAGAATTAAGGAACAAACAAACAGAGATGAACAATACAATATACAATAAATGAAATGAAAAATACACTACAAGGAATCAATAGCAGAATAACTGAGGTAGAAGAATGGATAAGTGACCTGGAAGGCCAAATGGTGGAATTCACTGCCATGGAACAGAATAAAGAATAAAGAATGAAAAGAAATGAAGACAGCCTAAGAGACCTCTGGGACAACAGTAAACACACCAACATTCACATTATAGGGGTCCCAGAAAGGGAAGAGAGAGAGAAAGGACCCAAGAAAATATTTGAAGAGATTATAGTCAAAAACTTCCCTAACATGGGAAAGGAAATAGCCACCCAAGTCCAGGAAGTACAAAGTCCCAGGCAGGATAAACCCAAGGAGAAACATGCCAAGACACATAGTAATCAAATTGACAAAAATTAAAGACAAAGAAAAATTATTTCTGGATAAAAACGCTCCAGAAAGTGGGCACAGAGGGAACATACCTCAACATAATAAAGGCCATATATGACAAACCCACAGCAAACATAATTCTCAATGGTGAAAAACTGAAAGCATTTCCTCTAAGACAGGAAAAAGATAAGGATGTCCACTCTCACCACTTTTATTCAACATAGTTTTAGAAGTCCTAGCTACAGCAATCAGAGAAAAAAAGAAATAAAAGGAATCCAAATTGGAAAAGAAGTAAAACTGTCACTGTTTGCAGATGACATGATACTCTACATACATAATCCTAAAGATGCCACCAGAAAACGACCAGAGCTAATCAATGAATTTGGTAAAGTTGCAGGATACAAAATTAACGCACAGAATACACTAACAACGAAAAATGAGAAATAGAAATTAAGGAAACAACCCCATTCACCATTGCAACAAACAGAAAAAAATACCTAGGAATAAACCTACCTAAGGAGGTAAAAGTCCTGTACTCAGAAAACTATAAGACACTGATGAAAGAAACCGAAGATGACACAAACAGATGGAGAGATATACCATGTTCTTGGATTGGAAGAATCAATAATGTGAAAATGACTATACTACCCAAAGCCATCTACAGATTCAATGCAATCCTTATTAAATTACCAATGGCATTTTTTACAGAACTAGAACAAAAATTCTTAAAATTTGTATGGAGACACAAAAGACCCCAAGTAGCCAAAGCAATCTTGAGGGAAAAAAACGGAGCTGGAGGAATCAGACTCCCTGACTTCAGACTATACTACAAAGCAACAGTAATCAAGACAATACAGCACGGGCACAAAAACAGAAATATCGATCAGTGGAGCAGGATAGAAAGCCCAGAGATAAACCCACGCACCTATGGCCAATGAATCTATGACAAAGGAGGCAAGGATATACAATGGAGAAAAGACAGACTCTTCAATAAGTGGTGCTGGGAAAACGGGGCAGCTACATGTAAAAGAATGAAATTAGAACCCTCCCTAACACCATATACAAAAATAAACTCAAAATAGATTAAAGACCTAAATGTAAGCCTGGACACTATAAAACTCTTAGAGGAAAACATAGGAAGAACACTCTTTGACATAATCAAAGCAAGATCTTTTTCAACCCACCTCCTAGAGTAACGGAAATAAAAACAAAAATAAACAAATGGGACTTAATTAAACTTAAAAGCTTTTGCACAACAAAGGAAACTATAAAAAAGACGAAAAGACAACCCTCCTCCGAATGGGAGAAAATATTTGCAAATGAATCAATGGACAAAGGATTTAATCTCCAAAATATATAAACAGCTCATGCAGCTCAATATTAAAAAAACAAACACCCCAATCCAAAAATGGGCAGAAGACCTAAATAGACATTTCTCCAAAGAAGACATACAGATGGCCAAGAAGCACATGAAAAGCTGCTCAACATCACTAATTAGAGAAATGCAAATCAAAACTACAATGAGGTATCACCTCACACCAGTCAGAGTGGGCATCATCAGAAAATCTATAAACAATAAATGCTGGAGAGGGTGTGGAGAAAAGGGAACGCTCTTGCACTGTTGGTGGGAATGTAAACTGATACACCCACTATGGAGAACAGTATGGAAGTTCCTTAAAAAACTAAAAATAGAATTACCATATGACCCAGCAATCCCACTTCTGGGCATATAACCTGAGAAAACCATAATTCAAAAAGACACATGCACCCCAATGTTCAATGCAGCACTGTTTACAATAGCCAAGTCATGGAAGTAACCTAAATGCCCATCGACAAATGGATAAAGAAGATGTGGTACATATGTACAGTGGAATATTACTCAGCCATAAAAAGGAACGAAATTGGGTCATTTGTAGAGACATGGAAGGACCTAGGGACTGTCATACAGATTGCAGTAAGTCAGAAAGAGAAAAACAAATATCGTATATTAATGCATATATGTGGAATCTAGAAAAATGGTACAGATGATCCAGTTTGCAAGGCAGAAATAGAGACACACATGTAGAGAACAAATGTATGGACACCAAATGGGGAAAGAGTCGGGGGGAGGAAGATGAGAGAGAGAGAGAATTTGAGATGACATTTTAATAAAGAATATCTCTTTTTTTAAGTTAGATCCTTCAATGTTAGATCATTTTAAGCTATTAATATATCTATGCACCATTTTTTCTGTATTTACAAAATTTTGTTTCCATAGTTATTCTTAAAAATAAATCTGTCTGGGGGGATAGAGCACTAGTTAGTATAATATTAACATTAATCAAAGATGTAAATCCACTACAAAAAGATTTATTTCCAATAAAAAATCTTAGATTATCATTTTGAATTCTGGGCTATGATATAGAGCCAAATTACTTAGTTACTTTTCCCAAAGGTATTCAGTTAGCTATTTAACTGTCTCTAGAAGTCAACATATTCAAACAAACAGCTGAAACTTGAAATCCAATTCTTTTTAGCAGAATTAGTTTACAAGTATATCTGATAAATCAGTGGTAAAAAGTCAAATATCTTACTAATTAAGCAGAAGTTAAAAAAACTAAACCTCTGAAAAATGAATATATGTACTTATGTATGTACATATATATGTGAACCTATGCATATATGCATGTATATGTACACACCTCTATACATATATATAATTAGAACAGTCTGCAACAAGTATACTCTCCTAATTTCATATATGTGTCATTGGTCAACATAAACTACATCTGCAATAGTCTTGCAGAGGAAGGATACACTTGTAGAAGATCTGTTCTTTCTAGGAATTGTTGCTTTGCTTCTGAGAAGCATTAATTTGGCCCTGAAACCAACCAGTGTCAAGGGTCATAGCCATTCACTAAACTATCTCAATTGCTTAAACTAATCTCTTTGGAGAAAATGCTTACACTTAAGATAGATCTGAGACTATCTGATCACCTTAACACAACCCAACACAAAGAAAGAATACAGAGGATCTACTCAGTTGCAGGAGCTTTAGTAATCAAACGTGGCCTGAGCACACAAACCCAGGTCCTCCTGGCTAATTCCAGTTTGCTTGTTTTCTAGCTCTAGGTTTACTGATGTTTCAAGTGACGTGAGTACACACTGTGAAGTTTCCCTCCATGTGCTTTAAGCTGTATGTTGCTGACAGATACACTTTCTATAACACTGCTTATAACTGTACCTCTTTTCCATACCTTTGTTTTCAGATTCTGCATGCTGAAATCCCCTTCTGTAGCATGGTAAGCTCATTTTAATTTAGAAAGAGATTGGTAGTACTTTTCAATGGGAACTTTTAAAATAGAAATAGAACAAGATCCATTCATACAATAAAATGAAAGTAAAAACAATAAAATGCTCCAAATTCATTTGTTTTCCTTATTGAATTCACTAACTTCTTTCTTTCCTTCCTTCCTTTTTGGTAGCTAAAAGCTATTCTGATGCTACTCGGAAAGCAGTGTTGTAATGACTAACGAAGCACCACCACAAGATAAAATTTGTTTTTTTCATTTTTCCAGAAAGGAGAGTCCTGAATTTGAGTTAAGAATTAATTCCTAACTCTTTTATTAAATTTAATTTTGTCAAATCAATTAATTAAATCTAATTAATTGGGGTAGATTAATTCCTTTTTGGAATATTTGAAATATATGAGATCCACACAGAAGTTTTAAGGATTACTAATTTTCCTATGGTGAATCACTGTAGTTATTAATAAGGTTTGCCATTTACCTTGGTCCATTTTGAGAAAGCCTCTAATTTGTAAATTACCTCCAGGATTTTTTGGCATCATCTCATAAGAATTTACTTTTATGAATAGTAATATAAAAGAAAAATATATAAAATTTTAAACACAAGTCAGTGTCTAAAACAAATACATTAAAATAAACATACTAGAATTACTAGAATCTAAAATAAACACATTAGATTGTAGGTAGAGAAAAATGTAATTGCATATCGGGAAAATTATATTCTAATTGGCAAGTAAAATAATCAAATGGAATTCTAAAATTTCTTAATATGCATTATTTCAAGGAGTTAGATGATACACACAAGAATCTTATTCTTCTTTAGGTTCCTGATCAAATACACCAAATTAATACATTATACACTCATAATCATGTAGGAAGAGGTTTAGAAAAGAGAAATCAGAAAAGAAGAGTATGTGTGTCTGTGTATGCATACTTGTGTGTCTGTGTGGGGAGCTTTTCAGATGTCAGAGAGTGTCATTTCCTAATCAGTTTTGGTAAGCTCTTCACACACTTATCCCCTTGAATTTAAAGGGAGATTGGAATGCTTACTGGAAAACATAGATTACATAATCACTTTTTTCGGGCCACAGAAGAGAGAATCCCTTTTTGCAGTGACCGGAAGAGTTCCCATACTCTTTTAAAAGAGTAATAGCAGAGAGCACACCAGAGACTGTCAGTCCCTTGAGCATTTAAATATGCGACCGTTTTGCACTGCAAATATAATTTAACTAGGGTTGTGAATAAAAAGAGGGCTTCTCTTCTTTATAGCTACTTTAAATGTCAACAAAATGAATTATCTTAAGAATGTCAAATACTAAAACGGTGTTTTGATACACCTCAGTCCAAGTATTCTCCATTAGTTGAATTTGTTCACTTCCTCCAGCATTCTGGAAGAAGGATTTTTGTGGAACTATCCTGTATTGAGAGGTATCATACTGTATAGAATATGTTTTCATTGCTCATGCAATTTACATATAGTGATATTACCACCAATATGAAATATTATGCAGGAAGACATGAAATTATCTGAAATATAATGTGGTGATTTTGAAGGTTCATATTGTAAAATTTTTACAAGTACAGTCCTATATATAAGTACACCCATATGCAAAAATCCACTGTGTTCTTTAAATGAAGCTAAATTATGGAGATTAAAATATCAGTGTTATAGAAAATCATTAATAATAGATATCTTTTCATTACCCTTACCAAGGAGAAATTGATTTTTTCTAGGAAACCATTCAGAAAACAATTCAGTTAATACAAAAGCACTCCCAAGACCAAAATATCACCTCCAAAATGTTATATTTTTCTCCTTATTAATTTTCATAAAGGCTACAAATATATCACCAAACGTACTTTGGAACTTTTATGAGTATAAAGAAAACATCCATCTTTGAATTGTGTCTTAGGCTTCATAATTATTTAGAGTGTGTGCTTGGAATCCAACAAAAAGGAAGAAATGGAAAGAGAAGTGATTTAAAAAGAATTTTTCTACAGAAAAAAGCATTTCTAAAAATCAATGTGATGTTTGAATTAACCTGGTTTCTTTCTTTATTGTATGTCTATAGTAAATGAAAAAGTCCTTAGAGACTTGATGGGGCTGTTGCCTAATGAACTCTTCAGAAAACATCTTTTCATTGAATGTGACCCAGAATCAGGAGGAAGGTTGAAGGTGGGAAAGTACACTCAGTTCCCATGATATACTTTTGCATATAATCAATCATCTTTTCTAAACACAAACCATATACATGTGATAAATCTGGTGTTGCTTCCAAGATTTCTATTTTGTCTCTGTGTCTGGGGCACCCTATCAGGCCAAGCAGGGAAACACATTTCTGATTTTTCTTTCTCAATGCAGAAATACTTTATTAAACCACTGACTCTGGAATCACTGTGTCATTCAGTCATCTTGATCCTACCATTCTATGTAGTTGTGCAAGGCCACAGAATTACGTGAAAACCCCTCTACTGAGGTAAATAACAGGTAGAGATCCAAATATACTTCTTATTTCTAGGTCCACCACAGGTCATAATACGTTAAGTCTTTTAAAACACTTTATTTGGTGAAATTTAGAAATATTAAAAAGGCCAAAGTGGCACAATCAGCCTCCCACTGGCAAATTAAGAAATAAAAAAGGTTGTCACTGTGATAAAGATATGAAACTTGGAACAGTTGGAAACTTAAATTAGAACAGGAAAAAAGATGGAAGCGTAAGCAGCTACAAATTCTAAACCTCAGTCTGAAGTATACGCTATCTTTTCAAAAATCAACAGAATTTAATATCATTTCATTTTTGTTCAGATATTGAATAGTTAGTTGATCCCCTGTTTTACTATTAACATATCCCTTTATCTTTTAAATCCCAGCTCTAAATTTTATTAGAGAACTCAGATACATTTTCATATGATCCACAGCACTGAAATATGTTTAAGATACTCAAATCTGTATAATCACCTCTGAGAAGTATTTGGCAATGTGATGATTTCACTCTTTTAGAAGCTTAGTCACACATGTCTATCTGAAATTTTGTTTTAAGTGTAATAAGAACCCTGAATTATAACTAAAGCAAATAGAATTAGGCTCTAGAAAATATAATTTCTGTAAAGAAAATTAAACTCTTTAACTTCTATTACGTTGTAATTCACTAATTTACTTTCTATTAATATCACTTTTAAAGCTATACAATTATAAAAAGGAGTACATGTCACAAAGCCTCTAAATACAAATAACATTTCTTATTAATTATTATTACACGTGTTCATAAGTAAAAGTAAGAATCAACTGGCTCCTTATGTGACCCTGTCAGAGTTCAAGGCTAAGAAAGGAAACTTGGCCAAAGAAGAAAGACCTTTAACTTCTCAATGTGAATATGTCTACAGGGCCAGAGTAATTGGACATCCCTTTAGAAAGAGTTTGGAAAAGACCTAGTGATCCAGCTGATCTATGCTGTCTCAACATCCTTACCACTTTGAATTACCTTTCTAAACAAAGATTTACTCTTTTTCTAATATATGTCTCCATCTCTGGTTTTGAATCCAGTTTATTTCAGCCCAAATGTGGGAAACTGGCAGCCAGTAAGCCCTGACAGATCTCCAGACAAGTTGCGTTAGGCCTGTACATTGCTGACCATACAATGTTTAAAAAGCAGTAGCTAACTTTGAACACTTTAAACACAAAGATGTGGAGCTCCTCCTGAAAACCTGGAACTTTTGGTGACCTAGGACCTTTCCAAAATGGGAGCAATTTAGTGTCAATCTGTGCAGACACCAGACATGCATCTCCAGCTTTCTACAGTTCCTTCCATTCTTTATTGTCTCACTGACCTCGACACGAAGAACGTGTTACTCTTTGACAGTTCCAATAAACATCCTTTGTGTTACATTCAACATGCTAGAATCTGAGTTAGAACCTTCTGATTCAGTGGTTTCTTTCCCGCTTCCAAGTTGAAGACTGATTCACTTGACTGAAACCTTGATTCTGTTTCCAGATCACAGCCCTTACCTTAACCAACTTTTTCCTGTTTCTTTGTCAAACATTTTAAGCTCCCCTTCCCAACCAGTTCTATTGGAATATACCAGTTCCAATTAACTTTTTATAAATTTGAGATTTAGTTACTCCTATCATTAGTATATAGGTAAACTCTTGACCACTGTAGAACATAGGTTTTTAACAAGAATGAAAATTACAAGAAAGTTAACAGTATAACTTCAGGGAAATAATATTAAGGGAAAATTTCCCATGATACATTCTATTAAAATATTTGATGGCAGAGGTTTTACTTCAAATACCCTTTGTTTAAGCAACAGTTCAGAGAAACACGTTTTATATGTATGGTATCAATACTGTGACTAAGACTTCTCTTCTGTCCTTTGCTCAAAAGTACTCCTTTCTATGAAATATATAATTGTTTAAGAGCCCAACTTCAAAGTCTAAATGTGTGTTGCTTTTTTTTCTAACAGCATTTTTCAATAAAGCACAATAGTCACAGCTTTGAAATGCATATTGAGTGTCTCTGGCAATAAAACTCATGCTTTCTCAATAACTGATAAGGTTGTGGTTGAAAAAAAAGACAGGTTATAGGTTGTCTTTGAACTTTCATGAAAACTATGAAAAATTCAATATTTCAGTTGTATTTTTCCACAAATGGACTCACCACGGCAATGAACTCCTTCATCATACCCATCTGAGCAGTCCAGGACGCCGTTGCAGAGCTGGGATAAATGGACACATCTGTTGGCACCAAGGCAAGCAATGTGATTCAAGGGGCACTTGATTTCTACCTCCTCAGGACCTGGAAAAATGCAAAAAGGAACACAGTGATTTAGCTTTTTTTTTTTTTTTTAACACTAAAACTGTTAAGCACGAGAAATTACTAGCGTGAATTCACAAAATAAAATGACAGGCAATACTACCAGAGGGCAGCTCTGATTCTCAGAGACATCAAAATTGGCCTATGTAATAAAGAATACCTAATTTTTAAAGGCTGCATAGGAAATAAAATAATATGTATGTTTTTCAAATAATGCATTTAAAACACAAGTATTCTTTTGACCCTTAAAGAGCCATGGATTGAAAATCTAAGGGTTGGTTTGAGTCACTGTTCTATTTCTTATCCTTAGATAAGTGGACAAGGTGCTTAAACCCTGTAAGTTTCAAGTCCTGCAACTGTGAAATATGAATAATGGCAACTTCTTGGCATGGCTCTTTTTATTTTTTTTATTTTATTTTTTAATTGATGAGTACACATCAAGTGTTAGGCACTAAGTGCGTTACATGTATTAACTCATTTAATCTTCCTAACAGCCTTCTGAACTGGTACTATCTCTGTTCCCATTTTACAGATTTGGAAACTTGAGATATCAAAGCTAAATAATGTGACCAAAATACAGCTGGAATTATCCTATGTTATGTCTGAGTGCACAGAGACCCCAAATGAGTTATCAGCAGTTCTACAGTGAACAGGAACTGGGGGTTAGCACTAGAACTCATTGTACAGCCTGACCATTTTAAACAAACAAATCCATCCATACTACGCAAATACATACAGAAAGGTTCTTTGTGCTTCCTGAATAAGGAGGCCAGATAATCTGCACAGACACTCCTCTAGAGACGATCAACTAGGGTTCGGGAAGATCTTTTCCCTTGTATTCTTATAATGCAAAATACTATTAGATGAATGGATACTGTGCTTTTGCTCTGATGCATAGATACTTTGAAAACCTATACACTGAAAACATTTTTTTTTGAATTTTATATTATTTATTTTTTTATACAGCAGGTCCTTATTAGTCATCCATTTTATACACATCAGTGTATACATGTCAATCCCAATAGCCCAATTCATCACACCACCACCACCACCCCCTGCCACTTTCCCCCTCTGGTGTCCATACGTTTGTTCTCTGCATCTGTGTCTGAATTTCTGCCCTGCAAACCGGTTCATCTGTAACATTTTTCTAGGTTCCACATATATGTGTTAATATATGATACTTGTTTTTCTCCTCCTGACTTACTTCACTCTGTATGACAGTCTCTAGATCCATCCATGTCTCAACAAATAACCAATTTTGTTCCTTTTTATGGCTGAGTAATATTCCATTGTATATATGTACCATATCTTCTGTATCCATTCATCTGGCGATGGGCATTTAGGTTGCTTCCATGACCTGGCTATTGGAAATAGTGCTGCAATGAACATTGGGGTGCATGTGTCTTTTTGAATTATGGTTTTCTCAGGTTATATGCCCAGAAGTGGGATTGCTGGATCATATGGTAATTCTATTTTTAGTTTTTTAAGGAAACTCCATACTGTTCTCCACAGTGGCTGTAACAATTTACATTCCCACCAACAGTGCAAAAGGGTTCCCTTTTCTCCACACCCTCTCCAGCATTTGTTGTTTGTAGATTTTCTGATGATGCCCACTCTAACTACTGTGAGGTGATACCTTGTTGTAGTTTTGATTTGCATTTCTCTAATAATTAGTGATGTTGAGCAGCTTTTCATGTGCTTCTTGGCCATCTGTATGTCTTCTTTGAAGAAATGTCTATTTAGGTCTTCTGCCCATTTTGGGATTGGGTTGTTTGTTTTTTTAATATTGAGCTGCACGAGCTGTTTATATATTTTGGAGATTAATCCTTTGTCCATTTATACGTTTGCAAATATTTTCTCCCATTCTCAGGGTTGTCTTTTTGTCTTGTTTATGGTTTCTTTTGTTGTGCAAAATCTTTGAAGTTTCATTAGGTCCCATTTGTTCATTTTTGTTTTTGTTTCCATTACTCTAGGAGGTGTATCAAAAAAGATCTTGCCGTGATTTATGTCAAAGAGTGTTCTTCCTATGTTTTCCTCTAAGAGTTTTATAGTGCCCAGGCTTACATTCACGCCTCTAATCCATTTTGAGTTTACTTTCTGTATGGTGTTAGGGAGGGTTCTAATTTCATTCTTTTACATGTAGCTGTACAGTTTTCCCAGCACCACTTATTGAAGAGACTGTCTTTTCTCCATTGTATATCCTTGCCTCCTCTGTCATAGATTAGTTAACCATAGGTGCGTGGGTTTATCTCTGGGCTTTCTATCCTGCTCCACTGATCTATATTTCTGTTTTTGTGCCCATACTGTATTGTCTTGATTACTGTAGCTCTGTAGTATAGTCTGAAGTCAGGGAGTCTGATTCCTCCAGCTCCGCTATTTTCCCTCAAGACTGCTTTTGGTGTCCGGGGTCTTTTGTGTCTCCATACAATTTTTAAGATATTTTCTTCTAGTTCTGTAAAAATTGCCATTGGTAATTTGATAGGGATTGCATTGAATCTGTAGATTACTTTGGGTACTATAGCCTTTTCATAATACTGATTCTTCCAATCCAAGAACATGGTATATCTCTCCATCTGTTGGTATCATCTTTAATTTCTTTCATCAGTGTCTTACAATTTTCTGCATACAGGTCTTTTGTCTCCCTCGGTAGGTTTATTCCTAGGTATTTTATCCTTTTTGTTGCAATGGTAAATGGGAGTGTTTCCTTAATTTCTCTTTCAGAATTTTCATCATTAGTATATAGGAATGCAAAAGATTTCTGTGCATTAATTTTGTACTCTGCAACTTTACCAAATTCATTGATTAGCTCTACTAATTTTCTGGTGGCATCTTTACAATTCTCTATGTATAGTAATCATGTCATCTGCAAACAGTGACAGTTTTACTTCTTGTTTTCCAATGTGTATTACTTTTATTTCTTTTTCTTCTCTGACTATCATGGCTAGGACTTCCAAAACTATGTTGAATAATAGTGTTGTAAGTGGACATTCTTGTCTTGTTCCTGATCTTAGAGGAAATGCTTTCAGTTTTTCACCATTGAGATGATGTTTGCTGTGGGTCTGTCGTATATGGCCTTTATTATGTCGAGGTAGGTTCCCTCTATGCCCACTTTCTGGAGAGTTTTTATCATAAATGGGTGTTGAATTTTGTCAAAAGCTTTTTCTGCATCTATTGGGATGACCATATGGTTTTTATTCTTCAATTTGTTAATATGGTGTATCACATTGATTGATTTGCATATATTGAAGAATCCTTGCATCACTGGGATAAATCCCACTTGATCATAGTGTCTGATCCTTTTAATGTGTTGTTGGATTCTGTTTGCTAGTATTTTGTTGAGGATTTTTGCATCCATATTCATCAGAGATATTGGTCTGTAATTTTCTTTTTTTGTACTATCTTTGTCTGGTTTTGGTAACAGGGTGATGGTGGCCTCATAGAATGAGTTTGGGAGTGTTCCCCCCTCTGCAATTTTTTGGAAGAGTTTGAAAAGGATGGGTGTTAGCTTTTCTCTAAAGGTTTGATAGAATTCACCTGTGAAGCCATCTGGTCCTGGACTTTTGTTTGTTGGAAGATATTTAATCAGAGTTTCAATTTCATTACTTGTGATTGGTCTGTTCATATTTTCTCTTTCTTCCTGGTTCAGTCTTGGAAGGTTATACATTTCTAAGAATTTGTCCATTTCTTCCAGGTTGTCCATTTAATTGGCATAGAGTCTCTTAGGATGCTTTGTATTTCTGCCATGTCTGTTGTAACTTCTCCTTTTTCATTTCTAATATTATTGATTTGAGCCCTTTCCCTCTTTGACTTCATCAGTCTGGCTAATGGTTTATCAATTTTGTTTATCTTCTCAAAGAACCAGCTTTTAGTTTTATTGTTCTTCGCTATGCTTTTCTTTGTTTCTATTTCATTTATTTCTGCTCTGATCTTTATGATTTCTTTCCTTCTGCTAACTTTGGGTTTTGTTTGTTCTTCTTTCTCTGGTTCCTTTAGGTGTAAGTTAGATTGTTTAGTTGAGACTTCTCGTTTCCTGAGGAAGGCTTGTAGAGCTATAAACTTCCCTCTTAGAACTCCTGTTGCTGCATCCCACAGGTTTTGGATCATTGTGTTTTCATTGTCATTTGTCTCTAGGTATTTTTTGATTTCCTCTTTGACTTCTTCAGTGATCTCTTGGTTATTTAGTAACATACTGTTTAGCCTCCATGTGTTTGCATTTTTTACATTTTTTCCCTGTAAGTCATTTCTAATCTCATAGCATTGTGGTCAGAAAAGATGCTTGATATGACCAATTTTCTTAAATTTACTGAAGCTTGATTTGTGACCCAAGATGTGATCTATCCTGGAGAATGTTCCATGCACACTTGAGAAGAAAGTGTAATCTGCTGTTTTTGGATGGAATGTCCTATAAATATCAATTACATCTATCTGGTCTACTGTGTCATTTAAAGCTTCTGTTTCCTTATTTCTTTTCACTTTGGATGATCTGTCCATTGGTGTAAGTGAGGTGTTAAAGTCCCCCACTATTATTGTGTTACTGTTGATTTCCTCTTTTATAGCTGTTAGCAGTTACCTTATGCATTGAGGTGCTCCTATGTTGGGTGCATATATATTTATAATTGTTATATCTTCTTCTTGGATTGATCCCTTGATCATTATGTAGTGTCCTTCCTTGTCTCTTGTAACATTCTTTATCTTAAAGTCTATTTTATCTGATATGAGTAGTGCTACTCCAGCTCTCTTTTGATTTCCACTTGCACGGAATATCTTTTCCCATCCCCTCACTTTCAGTCTGAATGTGTTCCTAGGTCTGAGGTGGGTCTCTTGTAGACAGCATATATATTGGTCTTGTTTTTGTATCCATTTAGCAAACCTGTGTCTTTTGGTTGGAGCATTTAATCCATTTACATTTAAGGTAATTATTGATATGTATGTTCCTATTACCATTTTCTTAATTGTTTTGGCTTTGTTTTGGTAGGTCCTTTTCTTCTCGTGTTTCCCACTTAGAGAAGTTTCTTTAGCATTCATTGTAGAGCTGGTTTGGTGGTGCTGAATTCTCCTAGCTTTTGCTTGTCTGTAAAGCTTTTGATTTCTCCATCGAATCTGAATGAGATCCTTGCTGGGTAGAGTAATCTTGGTTGTATGTTCTTCCCTTTCGTCACTTTAAGTATATCAAGCCTCTCCCTTCTGGCTTGTAGCGTTTCTGCTGAGAAATCAGCTGTTAACCTTATGGGAGTTCCCTTGTGTGTTATTTGTCATTTTTCCCCTGCTTTCAATAATTTTTCTTTGTGTTTAAGTTTTGCCAAATTGATTACTATGTGTCTTGGCGTGTTTCTCCTTGGGTTTATCCTGTATTGGACTCTCTGTGCTTCCTGGACTTCGGTGGCTATTTCCTTTCCCATGTCAGGGATGTTTTCGACTATAATCTCTTCAAATATTTTCTCGGGTCCTTTCTCTCTCTCTTCTCCTTCTGGGACCCCTATAATGCGAATGTTGTTGCATTTAATGTTGTCCCAGAGGTCTCTTAGGCTGTCTTCATTTCTTTTCATTCTTTTTTGTTTATTCTGTTCCGCAGCAGTGAATTCCACCATTCTGTATTCCAGATCACTTATTCGTTCTTCTGCCTCAGTTATTCTGGTATTGATTCCTTCTAGTGTAGTTTTCTTTTCAGTTATTGTATTGTTCATCTGTGTTTGTTCTTTAATTCTTCTAGGTCTTTGTTAAACATTTCTTGCATCTTCTTGATCTTTGCCTCCATTCTTTTTCCGAATCCTGGATCATCTTCACTATCATTATTCTGAATTCTTCTTCTGGAAGGTTGCCTATCTCCACTTCATTTAGTTGTTTTTCTGGGGTTTTATCTTGTTCCTTCATCTGGTACATAGCCCTCTGCTTTTTCATCTTGTCTATCTTTTTGTGAATGTCGTTTTTTACCCACAGGCTGCAGGACTGTAGTTCTTCCTGCTTCTGCTGTCTGCCCTCTGGTGGATAAGGCTATCTAAGAGGCTTGTGCAAGTTTCCTGATGGGAGGGACTGGTGGGGGGTAGAGCTGTGTGTTGTTGTGGTAGGCCGAGGTCAGTAAAACTTTAATCAGCTTGACTGCTGATGGGTGGGGCTGAGTTCCCTCTCTGTAGGTTGTTTGGCCTGAGGCGACCCAACACTGAAGCCTATGCAGGCTCTTTGGTGGGGCTAATTGCAGAGTCTGGGAGGGCTCATGCCATGGAGTACTTCCCAGAACTTCTGCTGCCAGTCCTTGTCCTCATGGTGAGACACAGGCACCCCCTGCCTCTGTAGGAGACCCTCCAACACTAGCAGGTAGGTCTGGTTCAGTCTCCTATGGGGTCACTGCTCCTTTCCCTTGGTCCCGACAGACACACTACTTTTTGTATGCCCTCCAAGAGTGGAGTCTCTGTTTCCCCCAGTCCTGTCGAAGTCCTGCTATCAAATCCCACTAGCCTTCAAAGTCTGATTCTCTAGGAATTCCTCCCCCTGTTGCCAGACCCCCAGGTTCGGAAGCCTGACATGGGGCTCCGAACCTTCACTCCAGTGGGTGGACTTCTGTGGTATAATTGTTCTCCAGTTTGTGAGTCACCCACCCAGCAGTTATGTGATTTGATTTTATTGTGATTGTGCCCCTCCTACCATCTCATTGTGGCTTCTCCTTTGTGTTTGGATGTGGGGTATCTTTTTTGATGAGTTCCAGTTTCTTCCTGTCGATGATTGTTCAGCAGTTAGTTGTGATTCTGGTGTTCTCGTAAGAGGGAGTGAGAGCACATCCTTCTACTCCACCATCTTGGTTCAGGGCCACCATGACTCTTTTTAGAATTGTATCAGGTAACATGAACCAAAAGGTTTTAGTGGAATTTAAATGAAGTTGTGTCCGCCTTAAAGGTATTTTATATTTTTAATCTGTTCTTTAGGAATATGAAGAACAGCTAGTTTTATACTTATTTATATGTGGATTCGCTTGTTTAAAAAAAAGTCTTTACTGAGCAAGTCTTATGCAACAGAATTGGCTAAAGAGTGGGGAGGTGATGATGAACAGGGAGGACTCATTTAGTTTACCTAGTGGTGATAATTGCACTTTTTATAATTACCCCTTGTGTTTTTAAAGATACATTTAACTTGGAACACCAAGACTTTTCTTGAAGTTCACCAATTCCAAGTCTTTATCAAACATCTAAAATTCCTATTTATACTTGTTTTATAGGTACTCTCCAATTTCTCTCATAATGATCTGTAATCTTGCCCACCTCTCCCAAATCCAAAGTACAGTCACATAATAAGGCTACAGTCATGTATTAATCTGACACTGATTATTGCAATTGCCCAGATTTTTCAGTCAAGACACACTTAGGATAATCACAGTTTTGTCAATACCTATGGGACGTTAATTTAATCAATTTAGCATTAGTTTTCTCAGCTGTAAATGGAAATATCAATTGAGTCTACCAGTTGGGTTGTTGTGAGGGTCAAAAGTTATTCATGGCAAAGCTCTGAGAGATGTAGGCTCAGAGTAGAATTCAACATGTGTTAGTCATGTAAATAAATGCAGCGCAGTGGAGATTCTTCTAGTGGAAAATCTGGAACCAGATTCTTGAGTCCAGTTTCCGGTCCCATCAATTATAAACTGAGTAACTTGGGTAAGTTTTCTACTTTCTCTGTGTTTTACCAGGTTGTTATAAGAATTAAATCAAAAACTCTTAGCATTTTTCTTGGCAAGTGCTAAATAAGTGATTGCTGTTATCATAGTTAAGAATGTTTTGAGAAGGTGAGTTACATCTTATAACGTTCTTTTCTGTTGCAAGCCCCTAAAGAAAAAAACAACCTCAAAAAATATATGTTTTACTCTACTTAGTTGAGGCAAAATTATAAGAATAATGAAAAGGCCAATCTAACATCTTCTAGGATGTGCAAAATTAAGTATTTGTTCAACCATTTGTTTGGGGATGTCAACAAATTTTTATAATGTAGCTTTACTAGCTGAAGTGTTACCACTAATATAGGTTTCCTTGTATCTTTTCATGTATATTTATAGAATTACTGCTATACAAGGGTATTCATTTTGTCAAAAAAATTCATAAACCCAGGAGATTATAAAAATTTTTAGTTAGAAACCAAAAATGCATCAGTAGTTCTAAAAAAGCAAGATTTTTTTTTAAAAAGTGATACTTGTGTTGGCTCAAATACAAGTATGAGTTTTCATTTTTAAGACTGTCAGGTAAATGATGAACATGACAGAAGGAGTGAAAATGTACATCTGGTGTTAAGGAAAAAGGCTCAGCTACTTATAAATTTTGAGAAAACAGGAAAAAATGTTTGGGTTTCTCAGAGGCAATATACAGAACCATTAGATTCTTTCTACTGGTAACATGTAGGGACAAAAGAGAAATTTGTTTAGAAGAATGAAAGAGTCAATTGGTTTCTTCACAGACTAGCTACTATTGTTTCCCCCTACTCCCCTTGATATACTCTTGTCTTGGTTTCCCTCACTGCTGGGTAAGTGGTAAGACAGCTGGGTGATGGCTTAATGGATTGTACCTTAACCAGTTCTTCCCAAATTTTCATACCAAAACATATTAAGACAATGAAAATTTGAAAGTTACACTGAAGTAAATAGCAGAAATTATCTGTAGAATAAGTGTAGCGGTTGCCCCAGGCCTTGGGAATTAACCTCAAAATTGAGGGAATCAATACCTTTAACCTCTTTGACCAATGCTGATATACTTCAGTTGGAAAACTGCTAAAACCAAAATGTTGTTGTCTTTCTTGAAAATGGAGATAGAGATGGGGCAGTCTGAGAAATGGCAATGCTTACCTCAATTCAAATTCTCAACTGAAACCAGGCAATATGGGTAAACAGTGTACTATTTCTTTGGGCAATAATCCATCCTTGATTCCCAATGAACATTTCTGAAGTAATGGTGTGTATAACCCATGAGGCTCCTTTAGTCCACCCTGGTAACAGAGAGAAAACTCACCCTGATCACTACTTCTACCTATTTACATGTGACAAGAAGAGGCACAGGATAATGGAGGCTGCATGAATTCCTCAGAATATGTCAATGTTGCATTAAATGATTCACCTCTTGAAGACTTTCAGGCATTCAGAGCATTTCACAACCAGCAATCATTATTTGGACATAGCAAGCAACTTTGGAGGCTCTCTGATATACCCAGAATTATCCCTTTAGTTGCTAAATCATGAGGACTTGGGGGGACCTGAGAGAGGCACTGTGATAACAGATTAGCACATGAGAAATTTTAAAATAGTACAAAGACTTAAAATTTTAACAAGTATGTTAGTCCTGGTGAGAATATCACTTCAGTTGTCAGTAATGCACATTTAGAAAACATTTCCAGTCCCTCAAATCTAATTTTAGGTGACCTGAGCAAGGTAGCAGAATTTAAAATATAGTAATTAATTACAAGAAAGAAGAACTCTATCATGAGGAGGATTTAAAATATATAAACACAGGAGAATAGTATCCATGTTTTTAGATTTTCTATAAGCCTTACCCAATTAACTGAAATATCTTCCATTTTTTAATGAACCTCATTTTACAAATAAGCCTTCCAGGATAATGCAAGGATAGCATGATTCATCTGTATGTTCTTGAATGTTCAAATTATTTTTAAACATAACTCTGTTCAGTTAAAGTGATAGTGGAAGACATAAATCTCATCAAATGTCCTTTCTGACTAAAGATAATCGAGATAGTGCATCGTGTGAAGGAGTGGAGATTTTTCTTCTGTAATGGCAGATATAGTCAAATATCTGAACTTGTCATAACATCATCATATCTTAGCAGAACCAGTATCAATCCTCCCCCACCGAAGTTAACCTCCTCACCCTACACTCTGTCACATCCCACTTTGGGGGTTTTGTCCCATCAAGATTTGCTGCTTGGTTGTATTTCCCATGTCTATCTTTCCAATAGGTCTGACTCCTCCCTGAAATCTCATTCAATTTTTTTAAACCTACACTCAAGAACAAAGTCACTTTTTCTGATTGAACATTTCTTGACGTAGTATCCCTTCTTTCCTACTTTTCTTAACTGTTAAACTTCTTCAAAATGTAGACTGCACCTGCTGTATTCCCATTCCCTTCTTACTCCAGCCACTGCACTTCCAACTCCGCTGAGCTTTTCCCCAAGGTCTTAGTGGTACCACTAACAGTGAAGCCAAAGGCATACAAGGTCCTTCAAAAGCTGGTCAGAATTCCTTTCTCTTAGACACAATTTCCACCATTATTTTTCATGCTTCTTAAACTCTTGTCACATTATTGCTGTTGTTATTTATACTATTCCATGAACACACTTAGGTGCATTTCACACATGCTCTTTTATAAACTTTCCTCTCTCTCTGACTGGGAAACAAACATTTAGTATACTGCCTGACACAGAATAAACAGGGTTCAATACACAGTTGGTGAATGAAGTTGTAGCAATTGAACATTCTTTGATATGCTGGAAGTTACCTTTTTTTTTATCATCAATGAATTCTCAGAATTGGTTTTACAAATACAGCTTTCACCCAATGACCAGTCTCAAAATTATAACTGTTCTCAGTTGCTGGCCACAAGAAATCAAAACTCCTTGGCCTGATATCATTGTCTAGTTGAAACTTATTAGCATTATTTACAATTAATTGCAATTGGTATTGTATACAAGTATTTTCAGTACTTAATACTCTACTTTATTCATTGTTATCATTCACCCCCCTAAAACACACATTTTTTCCCACCTGTGGATTTTTTGGTATGCAATATCATCATCTGAAAAGTAAACCTTCTCTTTCTTTTTCACCCAGCAAGCTCTTTTTCACCTTCAAGCTCTGGCCTCTTCATCAAGTTTTCTTTGTGAAAAATAACAGGTAATAGTAGAAGCGTTCTGAGGCTTAGAGATCAAAACCTTGAATCAGAGTTTTTATCTGCCATGTATTAGCTGTCTAAACTTGAGTAAAGTACTTAACATCACATGATTGTCATAAGGATCAAATGAAATCATAGTTTGGGAAGCATACAAATTTTTTATTTGTTGTTTTGTTTTTGTTGCTCTTTGGGGGTTTCTTTTGGTTTATTTGTAGGTGTCATTGATCCCAATTTGTTCTACGAACCCACAGAGATATTTATTTCAAATTTTAATGTTTTTAACAGTACAAATATCTCTATAATTTATGAACTGTATAATATATGCAGTTTCATGTATATTTCTTAAGGCACAAGGCCTTTATGCAAAATATATATATATATATATATTTCCTGCCACTTTAAAATATAAAGCAGAATGTAGGAATAAAAAACATTGATTACTAATTGACATAAAATCAAGTAAAAAATTTGGTACCTAAAGTTATCAGAAAGAAAGCATGAAATACCTTCAAAATTCAAAAAATTAAAATTATTCAGTTTGGGATTTTGTTTGATTATACCTGTCTATCCACCTAGAATGTTGAGATTTGATCATAATTTGAAGAATTGTTTGAGACTCGAGTTCTAGTAAAGTATAGTACTGATTGGAAAAAAAACACTGAGGAATATAAGGATTATACGCTCTCTTACAATATTTGTCTTTTGAATACTGAATCCTATGGAGATTTTCTATTTCTTAAATTGAAGATCCTATCATTTCTAAGAATTTGTGACAACTGCTTTAAATATTAGCACTTTCAAACTATACTAAAAAGCTACAGTAATCAAAACAGTATGGTACTGGCACAAAAACAGATATAGATCAGTGGAACAAAGTAGAGAGCCCAGAAATGGACACACACCTATGTGAGCAATCAATATATGACAAAGGAAGCAAAAATATATAATGGGGTAAAGACAGCCTTTATGATAAATAGTGCTGGGAAAACTGGGCAACTACATGCAGAAGAATCAAACTGGACTACTCTCTCACACCTTGCACACAAATAACTTCAAAATAAATCAAAGACTTAAATCTAAGATCTGAAACCATAAAGCTTCTTAAAGAAAACCTAAGCTCTTTCACATCAGCCTTAGCAATATCTTTTGGAATATGTCTCCTCAGGCAAGGGCAAAAAAACCCAAAAAATAAACAAATGGACTACATCAACCTAAAACCTTTTACACAGTGAAGGAAACTATCAACAAAACAAATAGGACATCTACTGAATGCGAGAAGATATTTGCAAAAGGTATCTCCAATAAGGAGTTAATATCCAAAATATACAATGCACGCATGCAACTCAATTGCAGGAAAAAAAACCTGGTTGGAAACGGGCAGAGGTTCTGAATAGACATTTTTTCCAAGGAGGGCATACTGATGGCCAACAGGCACATGAAAAGATGCTCAACTTCACCAATCATCGGGGAAATTCAAATCAAAACCAAAATAAGATGCCACCTCACACGTGTCAGAATGACCAGAGTCAAAATGACAACTAATAGCAAGTGTTGGTAAGGATATGGAAAAGAGAGAACCCTCATACACTGTGATACTCATTTCATGATGTATGTAAATCAAATCATTATGCTGTACACCTTAAACTTATACAGTGCTGGACATCAATTATATCTCAATAAAACTGGGAACAAATTTTTTAAAATCTTTAAAAAATTAACTTTCCTAGAATCATTTTAAAAACATTTTAGTTTCTTTATAACTAAGCAACATATTAAGATTTGTGGGGCTTCCCTGGTGGCACAGTGGTTGAGAGTCCGCCTGCCGATGCGGGGGACACGGGTTCGTGCCCCGGTCCGGGAAGATCCCACATGCCGCGGAGCGGCTGGGCCCGTGAGCCATGGCCGCTGAGCCTGCGTGTCCGGAGCCTGTGCTCCGCAACGGGAGAGGCCAGAGCAGTGAGAGGCCCGCATACCGAAAAATAAAAAAATAAAAAAATAAAAAAATAAAGATTTGTGGAGCACCATTAACATGACTGCAAAAAACTTTCCTATCTTTTCTATCTCTATTAAAAAGAAAAAGAATTTTTTTAAAGAATGCTTTTATATACAATTAGATCCATTTTCCTGGAAATATTATAGACAATCACCTTTCAAGGAGAAAAGATAAATCTTATGCAATTAAGTGTATGGAAATAGTACATTATAACATTTATTATAATTCTCACAGCTGAGAAATCAAAATAGCTAACAGCAATATGGGATGCTTGTGAAGACTGTAAAGCATGTAAACCACGTTATTTACTCCATGTTGTTTGGGAAAATTGGTACACAATGTAAATATAATTAATAGCCTGTATCTGTTTAATATTAAACATAATATCGGATTGCATAATGCCTTTACAGTTGTAATACAACTTTCCTAGAACTATGTTCATTTCATAAGATACTATTCTTGTTTTCAGGGATAGTTTTCTTTTGCATATGAGCTACTTCACCTGACAGACTGATATTTTAATTTAAGTGGAAAGAATGAAAAGAAATTTATATATTCAAAGAATACTAGTATTCTAATACTTAGTATTCAAAGAAATACTATTTATAGTATTTTTAAAGAAAATTAAAATTGGATTTATGAGTTTCAACTTCTAAATAAAATACTATTCATTGATATAATTTGTTAAAGCAATCTATATGATTAAAATCGAGGATACAGAAATAGAAGAACCTCAAAAGATACATGTGCACTCTCTCTAACAGTAACTCACTCAAATTAAACAATTACTTTGTAAAATAGGTTCCAGTAATGACTTGTTTACATATTTCAAATGGATGCTGTGAAGATTCAAGAACTGGAAGAGATGTAAAGGTGATTGATTTTGTCCAGCTGTACTACCCCTAAGCTATCTCTGACATCTGTCCTATTTTTAAAGGCCCTGGGGGAGGAGATTTTACTGCTTTGCTAACTTGTTCTAAGGTTTAAAAATCCTTTTTCTTTAGTCCTTAGTCTTCAGAAATCTCAGTATAGGATAATTCCTTACATCTAACATACAGCGCTTTATGCAGTTAATATATGAAAAGCATGCCTGGTCACCTAAGGAAGACTGCGATATTAAAGCAGTTCTGCTACAACTAAAGATGCCATTTTGTCTGCTGTTATGAGTATGAATAAATGGGTGGTTAGTTAAGACTCTTACTAAAAACTTTCTGAATCATATCTGGAAGTACTATTATGTTAAAATAGAGAGCTCTACATTTCTCTCTCTGTGTGTGTGTATTGCTAACTTTAGAATATATCAAATAATTTTTATCAGTTTGACTGTCTACATCTGAATCCAACAAATATAGGTTAAGTCATAACATTCTCCTGCACTATAACTGTGCACATTCAGAATACAGTCAAAATTGGCAAATTAAAAATATTGTATGGACATAACCAAAGCATTGTTGTCATTCATTACAGCTTTAGAAATAGGAACTTTATCAAGCCAACACACTGTCTTGCTTTATGACTTTCCACTTAAAGGCAAATAGATAAAATAAATGAAATCACTGTTTTATGAGTGAGTGTCATTGCAGCATTGCCATTTATTAAACCCAGTGCTAATGGAGGAAACTCAGCTTGGGGGATTAAAAAAATTATTGTCATTTAGGTATTTTAAATGCTCCTTTATTCCTTCCCATGTATCTATTCTTCACATGTTCTTTCATTTCTGGATCACCCCATTCTCTCTTTGTCAAAAGGTCTAGAAATTTGTTTTCCCTTCCCTACAACTCAGTTAAAACAGATGTATATGCTTTTTTAATCTCTTAGAGCCCTGCTCTCTGCTAGGCAACTTTACATTTAAACAAGGTTCTTACAGAAACAATATCGATAGATTAATTCCAAAGATTAGAATTGTAGGCCCTCTGTTAAAATGACAAAGGTACTTTTGTTTGAGAGAAAGGGACAGTTCATTGATTGATACATCACATTTTTTGGTAGCAACTGTATTGATTTGTAGTTGGCTCTCAACACTTTTTAAATGAATGAATATGTATTTAATCAACGAACCAGAAAGAAGATTCCTTTCTATCAACAATTTACGGATATTCTACTGAGTCCTCAAGAAGTAAAACACGTTCCAGTCATACCTTAAAATTTCTGTGAATAAAAGATTTACCCAGTCTGAAGATAATTAAGGAAGCAGAAGATGAAATGTTCCATTTGGGAGTATCTTTTTTCTGAAATATAGAAGATTAGTGTTTCACCTTTAAGGCCAATGCTTTTTTCTTCCTGTTCTCTGGGATTACTTTACCTATTGTAGCCAGGTGACAGCTCCTGATTGCAGTTCTGAATTTCAGGGCAGTGTGGAAAGTCTACACAGCCTGAAGCATGTATGACTCCCTGGTAGAAAGCATGTTAAAAGACTGATGCTTACCAAAAACCAAAACTAAACAAACAAAAAAATGCCAAAATCAGATAGTTCCACACATCCTCCAGAGGAAAGGGAGTCTTCCTATAATAAAGGGATAATAAGCGGGGCAGCCAACCGGCTCACCCACATGTCAGGACCGACAGCTGAGAGCCCTTCAATCTTTCATTCCACACATGTGTTAGCGATTGCTTCTGAGCCAAAATCTATGCACACAGAGGCATCTCCATTGTCATTCTTAAGAGAGATTGCTTGTTTGCTTTTTCTTAGAAATTTGTAAAGGAAGACACTCTTCCTCTACAGGCTAAGATAATGAAAGGTTAGATGCAGGTCCCCAGTTAAAGCCTAAAAACCAAAGGCAGGTTAATGTCAGGTGATAATGGAAGAAAAGATTTCGGTGGTATGTTGCCCAAATGCTAACAGTCAAAGGAAGTCTAAAACTATAAATCATTACCAAGACCCTCAAAAGACATTATTTAATTTCCCCTCCAAAACAGTAAGTAACAAAGCTGATATTTGATGAGTAGATATATAAGAAGGGAAAACTAATAAATACAATGTCTCTGTACTTTCATCTTTCAGATTAAGAACTATTTTGAGGATCTTTTTGATGGCAAGCATCATTTTTCATCCAATTAACTCTTCACTATAATTTGAATAACACGAAGACAGCTCCACAAAAACTGGAGAACAAGCTTTTTTTATTTTACAGGGCTCCCTCAAGACAACATTAATTATACATACTGACTTAAATACTATCTTTCTCATTTAAAGAGAAGTTTGCTCCATGACCCTTGATCAAACAACCTAGAATGACTGTGATATATGTGAACAAGTAGCAAGATCTTTCCTGATTCCACCGGTAAGTTTATTAAAATAAAAGTTATTTGATAGGAGTTATTCGTTCATTATTCCATTTGGGAAAAAAAAAAAAAAAAACCCTGATACTTGCTTAGAAAGAATGGATTAAGAGAAAAAATGGAGAAGAGAGAAGAGGAATAAATATATGCCTTGAGTAACTCCATCACATTTTGAAAAGAAATTCTTCGCTGTGTGTGAAAACAAACAATTGTTTGAGGGACCTGGTTAGCATACAAATGGTTTTACAGTGAGAGGGACTGGTTAGAGCACATGTAGTTAATCGTTCTAGTTGCACTAGAACCATGTTGCAAAGACATGGTGATTTTTACATAGGCCAATTTATACTTGAGAGGAAGACAGAATGTTAAATAGTCCAGTTTAAAAGCCACAGGATGATATAGACATTCTTAAACAGTGTTAAATCATTGGTAGAGTGTATACATTGTGTATTTCAGACCAAAAGTGAAATACTATTGATGAAATATAATCTTCAAAATTTAATATTTATGCCATTTAAAATGGTGCTAATTCAGAAAATGATTTTAGGATTCACTTTTAATGAAAACAAACTTCTTTACTGCGTTCTGTAAAAGTAGCCTTATATTAATAGGATAACCGCTGTTTACTGAGTACTTCCTGTGTTCCAGGCTCTGTAAGCAGAGAGGTAAGCACATAATGTCCATTATCTTATTAAATCCTTACAAGAACATTATGAGTTAGATATTATAATTGCTGGTATATAGATGAGGAGATTGAAGACCACAGAGGCTAAGTACCTTCTTCAAGGTCACAGAGCTGTAATGCTATTATTTCAATTCAGGTCTCATATCTCCTAAAACCGGTTTCTCTACTACTATATTTTGGAACAATCTCAATCACATGTAACCAAGAAACAAACAAGGTATGACACCTAATTATGCATCTCTGTCTGTTTCTTTCTCTTTCTGATTAAGGATTTTGAAGAAAAGGGAAGAAAATCATGTTATAAGGTTGTGAAGCCATGCCACGTCGATACTTAAGCAGCTCTTACAGTCAGGGGTGATGCCTGAATATTTAACAACAAGTGAAATACACTATACAGGCTACGGCTTCTACTAGTAGCCATAAGCGGGTATCTTGAGGGGAATCCTGGCCAGCTGTGGGTGACCCATGATCTCTTGCTGCGGGACCACCACCAACTCCAGATGTTCAGGCCTGTTTGACTAGGGAGAGAGAGATAGTGATGGGCAAGGCAAATTGGAGGAAGGACAGGCTGGGTGACAGGCAAGTAAGTTGAGTTGTGCTAGGAAAGCTGATTTCTTTGCCCACTTTGGTCTGAAGGAGCATGGGGCTATTTGAGGGAGTCCCAGGAAGGACCGGGTAGCAGCAGTTTAGAATCAGAATACAAGTATTTCAGTATTTTATCCACCAGTACTGTTGTGCCATGCATACCAGCTAAACTTCCATTGTGCTTAGAGGAATTCGTATTATCTATTTCCAGTAAATTCTAACTATAAACATGGTTCCCATATGCTTGGCCTTGACGACAGAATTCTTATTCACTATGACTCTAGGTTGTGCTCATTAAATACAAAGAGGTTTTCAATGGTATGCATTGCTAAGGCAAAGTTCAAGCCTTCTAAAGATCAATGTTCTAAACCATAGCCCCCAAGCCCCCCTTTGAACCATCTGATCAGGCTTTCACCATGTACTTATTTCTGCTTTGGTGGGGGCATCCTCTCGATCAAACAGACTGGCCACATGTCAACTGCTACCTCTTTCTGGTAAAGCCCAGCTATTTCTGCCCCTCAGCTTCAGTGCCTGGTTAGCTTGGCAGGATGAAGCCCCACAGGAAGAATGCCAATATCACAGGTTAAAATACCATATGGCAAAGTTATCTGCCTGTTTTTCAGCCACAGAGTTTACCTCCTAACATCTGCCACCCATATTCCCAATCTTCTACCCGTCATATCCATATCGCCTTCATGCGAGAACTGACAAAGTGCAAGTCTGTATCTCTGAAGCAATATAAATCCCTAAAAGGAAGAATGAAGACCATTTAGGATTCAACTGAATATTTAAAAACATAGAGTCTTAGCCAGGCTTGAGTTTGAGTGCAGTGTGCCAACACTAAACCCTCAGGCAGATCCCCCCCCCCCGGGAAACCCTGTATGGAATCACTGTAGAGCCTTTGAGAGTACTCATATATAACTGCTTCCGTTCATTAAAGAGCACCTTGGCTCTCCTGTTTTTAAACGGAGCCAAATGTCTCCAACTTATGTGAACAATTAAACAACTGCTAAATAAACAGTATTTGGTGACTAGTCAATCAGCAAAAGAAGTTTCTCTTTCCTCATGGGAATCATCTACTGGCAATAGCCTTGTCTCCAAATTTTATAAAAACAAGTGCATCCTGGATGTGGAGTTTTATGCCGAGTGAAAAGAGAATACAGGAAACGATGAGATTGAATTTGAAACACACACAAACTAACATACCTAATCACAACATTACTAATACAGATCTTCCTCGTAATGAGGTTGCATCCCAATAAACTCACCTTAAGTTGAAAAGATCATTAAGTCAAAAATGCATTTAACCTACCGAACATCAAAGCTTAGCCTAGCCTACCTTAAAGGTGCTCAGAATACTTATATTTGCCTACAGTTGGGCAAAATCATCTTACAAAAGCTTATTTTATAATAAAGCACTGACTATCTTATGTCATTTACTGAATACTGTACTGAAAGTGAAAAACAGAATGGTTATCTGGTTGTAAGTGCATCAGTTGTTTACCCTCATTATCACGTGGCTGTCTGGGAGTTGCATCTTGCTGCCACTGCCCAGCATCCCAAGAGAGTATGTACCTCTTATTGCTAGCCCAGGAAAAGATCAACATTCAAAGTATGGTTTCTACTGAAGTGTGTATTGCTTTCCCATCACCATAAGTTTGAAAAACCATAAGTTGAACCATCACAAATCGGGGACTATTTGTAATGTTAATGAAACTAACCCACTAAATGATATCTGAATGGTCTGAAAAAGTTAACTAGTGAGGTCTGTTATTTGGATACTAGAGAGGAATTCCTTACATTTATGGAAAATTCTAACAATTTATACAATTGCAATACCCTCTTGAAAATTTTCTTGGCTCAGAAAGAAAGAACAAAACGGCAACAACAAAAGGAATTTTCTGATTCTCCATGTTGAGGATTATAAAAAAGATATAAATTAAATGCACTCCCCACCAGCCAACTATTTTACATTCGGTAGTGTATATATGTCGATGCTACTCCCACTTCGCCCCAGCTTCCTCCTCTCACCCCATGTCCTCAGGTCCATTTTCGAGGTCTACCTCTTTATTCCTGCCCTGCAAGTAGGTTCATCAGTATTTTTTCTTTTTAGATTCCATATATATGTGTTAGCATAATGTATTTGTTTTTCTCTTTCTGACTTACTTCACTCTGTATGACAGACTCTAGGTCCATCCACCTCACTACAAATAACTCAATTTCGTTTCTTTTGATGGCTGAGTAATATTCCATTGTATATATGTGCCACATCTTCTTTATCCATTCATCTGTCCATGGACATTTGGTTGCTTCCATGAGTTGGCTATTGTAAATAGCGCTGCAATGAACATTTTGGTACATGTCTCTTTTTGAATTATGGTTTTCTCAGGGTGTATGCCCAGTAGTGGGATTGCTGGGTCATATGGTAAATCTATTTTTAGTTTTTAAGGAACCTCCATACTGTTCGCCATAGTGACTGTATCAATTTACATTCCCACCAACAGCGCAGAAGGGTTCCCTTTTCACAACACCCTTTCCAGCATTTATTGTTTCTAGATTGTTTGATAATGGCCATTCTGACCAGCGTGAGGTGATACCTCATTGTAGATTTGATTTGCATTTCTCTAATAATTAGTGATGTTGAGCAGCTTTTCATGTGCTTCTCGGCCATCTGTATATCTTCCTTGGTGAAATGTCTATTTAGGTCTTCCACCCATTTTTTAACTAGATTGTTTGTTTTTTGATATTGAGCTCCATGAGCTGTTTGTATATTTTGCAGATTCATCCTTTGTCTGTTGTTTCATTTGCAAACATTTTCCCCATTCTGAGAGTTGTCTTTTTGTCTTGTTTATGGTTTCCTTTGCTGTGCAAAAGCTTTGAAGTTTCATTAAGTCCCATTTGTTTATTTTTGTTTTTATTTCCGTTACTCTAGGAGGTGGGTCAAAAAAGATCTTGCTGTGGTTTATGTCAAAGAGTGTTTTTCCTATGCTTTCCTCTAAGAGTTTATTATAGTGTCTGGTCTTACATTTAAATCTTTAATCCATTTGGAGTTTATTTTTGTGTATGGTGCTAGGGAGTGCTCTAATTTCATTCTTTTACATGTAGCTGTCCAGTTTTCCCAGCACCACTTATTGAAGAGGCTGTCTTTTCTCCATTGTATGTTCTTGCCTCCTTTGTCATAAATTAGGTGCCCATATGTGCGTGTGTTTATCTCTGGGCATTCTATCCTGTACCATTGATCTGTATTTCTGTTTTTGTGCCAGTACCATAGTCTTGATTACTGTAGCTTTGAAGGACTCAAAAGGTGGTCAACTTTTACAGTGAATTCTGCCCTACAGTAAATATTGTTATAGCAAGTTTTTACTGAGTCTCACCTCCACTAAATCTTTTTTTGTCATATATATTTGCAAAGAAAACCATTGATTCATTTTCTTTTCATCTGCCCTTTCTGACCTTTATACCCATGGTAATGAACATAAAAATGGTCAATGGGACTTGAAACAGAAAGGAAAAGGAAAAACAAAGCTCAACAGAAATGTGAGCAATGGAAAATCAGGCACTGGGTAACAGAACTGATCCAGTTTTTATATGCCCCTAAATTTATAACATGGCTTTTGAAATTGCTCTTTTCTATAGAAGCTTGAATAGGTACATGCAAATGAAAATTTTCCAAAAGCACTTTTTTTTTCCATTTTTAAGTTTAATACTTTTTCTCTAAATTGTTTATTCTAAACAATACATTTGTTAGTTCAATACCTTTACTACATGGGATCTGATTGAAACCTCATCAAAGATAGGCCTTTTCAGACTTGCGCACACACACACAAACGATAATTTGGTGAAATAGAAAATAATATTCTGCTAAAGCAAAACCATATATATATGAGTTTGAGAAAATATACAAATCTTTTACTACAGCATTTCCTTTTGGTTACACCTATGTTCTCATTATGGTATTATCTGATGAAGTTGATTAATGACCACAATTGAGGTAGAATAGCACAGTATTTAACATAGAGTAAGGACGAGTAGGGTTTTTCCTCATACTCCCAAATTAGTGTGAGGTGAGGACAGAGACAAGGGTCTAGGAAAAAGGAGATGACACAAGAATAAGCACTGCAGGGTGATCCCTGTTTGACCAAATTCTCTTTACTTTTCCGTAAGAATGAACTGCTATGAAAATGCTTAAAGAATCCAGTAAGGGTCTGCCAGGCCTGAGCTCTAGCGCAAATCTACTGAACAAACCGCAAACTATCAGCCACTGAAGAAAGAAAAAGTTGGTAACTGTTGAGGCTTTCTAAAAGTTGGCAATGCATAACTACAAGTTTTCTACCTTTAAAATATTTAAATTAAATTTCAACTTCAATGAAAATAAACTCAAAATTAATATTTAGGAGGTAAATTCGTTTTGAATCTTTAAGGAATGTTTCTAAAAGTGGAAAATAACCTACTACAGCAGTATAACAAAATATAAAATTACTCAAGGATTATATTACTATTAAGTATGGTGACTTTTCCACAGTTGATCTCTAGATGCTTGAAATTTTTGGTTGTACAACTTAAAAGGAAAAGTTGAGTATCTCAGAACCCAACATACCTGTGTAACATTAGTATTTGAAGCTAAGATACTATAAAGTGCCCAAAACATATATAATTTATGACCCTAATAAAACACAGCCATTAAATGCCTTAAATTGCTGAAAAGGAATGGTGAACTAAAATGCAATTCTTTTTTAAATAGGGAGACTTTGTTACTCTGAATTAACGTCTTTATCTGTAGCACGTTGACAACTTGTTCTGTGTACAAAGTTCTACTGAACTGAGGAATAAAAGCCCCAGATGTTTAAAGTCTGTCATTATTTGGGGTGAGATTCTGAGTAATATGGTTCCATAGGCTACAATTCTGGACCCTTTTTCTTTAAGACATTTTTTGATGTGAGTTTTAGGTCACTGTCAGTTTGAAATATAAATCCTCTTGCAAGTTTCCTACCTGGTAAAATAACTTTCACAATGGTATCCCTTTATATCCTTCACTATGTATTATGGCATCAGTGAAACTGCAGGGAAAATAAATTTTTACCAAAGATTCAGTCTCTCAAAACGAGTCCAAATCTTGTCTCTAAACCTCAGGCTCCACCCTGCAAAAGGGCTGCTTCCTGGCTGGCACTCAGAGCAACTGCATAAAGGTGATATCTTTCCAGTCACTCCAGGGAAAGCGCCATGGAATCTACCTCTCCAAACCACTCCTGAGCTAACCAGTTCCCACAGGTATGTAACTAATGTCGGCCATGACATTCTCTGCATGTTGTCTGCCTTTGAGTAGAAACTCTACTGCATGTCTTTTTTGTTGTAAATATCCCTAAAATTCAGTTATGGCTTCTACAAAAGTTGGCAGTGGCTTAGATAGTCAAATACCACACCCAATCTGTTCCATCTGGGCTCTATTTCCCCAGGCCCTGAGCAAAGTGGTCACAAATTTCACTTTCATCAGTGTCTCCTTTCATGGTTTCATATCTCTACTCTGGTCTGAGAAACTAAAAAATAGAATATATTGTATAATTGACAAGAAATGCTTTCCCTTGACAATGACATAACTAACATTTGTTGAATGCTTCCCATATATCAGGCAGTGTTCCAGAGCCCTTTGGAATTAGCTGGACTCAGCCTTCTGATCAATCTTATGGGGCACACTTCTAATTCCCATTTTATGGGTCAGGAAACAAAGACCTAGAGGTTAAATATCTTGTCCAGAGTCACAGCTATTATTTTGTGGAATCAGGATTCAAACTCAGGCAGTTTGGCCTCAGGGCTCCACAATTACCCACAGTGATCTGCTGCCTATGAGGCTGTATTTCCAGAGTAGAACCTCTTCCTTCCCTTAATACTTATCCCAATTCCAATTTGTACCTTCTGACCATTTTCACCCAATTTCTCCTGCCCCCCAACCCCTGCCTCTGGGAACTACCAGTCTGTTCTCTTTCCTATGAGTTTATATTTTTTTCAGTTTCCACATATGAGATCACACAATATTTGTCCTTGTTTTGTCTGACTTATTTCACTTGGCAAAAATGCCCTCAAGTTCTATCCATGTTGTCGCAGACGGATGGTTCTTAATATCACTGTGGAGAAAGGTCTGGGTTGGACTCCACGCAAGATGTCATGGTAATCAATAGTTTAAACGAGGACTCATGTGTCACATCTTTTAAATTCCCAAAATGAATGAGGCTTGGGAATACAGCTAATACTTTGGATATTTAAGTAAGTTATTTTTAAACTGTAATGATTGGCCAGAAAAGAAAAATTAACAAGGAACAATGTAAAGTTGCAATTTGGAATTTAAAAACGATACATATAAGATTTGTTTTAGCACTCAGCATTAGGCTTCCTTAATAGGTGTAAATTTTTATATATGATTTTGATTTTTTTATGTTTATTGGCGCATAATTGCTTTACAATGTTGTATTAGTTTCTGCTGTACAGCAAAGTGAATCAGCCATATGCATACATATATCCCCATATCCCCTCCCTCTTGCATCTCTCTCCCTCCCACCCTCCCTATCCCACCCCTCTAGGTGGTCACAAAGCACCGAGCTAATCTCCCTGTGCTATGCAGCAGCTTCCCACTAGCTATCTGTTTCACATTTGGTAGTGTATATATGTCAGTGCTACTCTCTCTCTTCATCCCAGCTTCGCCATCCCACCCTGTGTCCTCAAGTCCGTTCTGTGATTTTTTCTTTATTACTAAGAAAGATAAAGCTACCCCTTTCTTCAGAACACCTTTAGAGTACTAAGTACCATATTAAAAAATGTATCAACAAATACTTTTCATTCCATAGAAGGGAAATAAAATGAGTAGAGTCAGGGAATTATGTTTTTAAGTCAATGGTTTAAAAATTGAGAAAAATTGTCATGAGAATTATTATTGAATGAAGATTATTGTTCTATGAAGGATTCACAGTGGAAGGGAGCTTAGGCCAGTGGTTCCTCCAAAATTTCAGGTTTTGATCCACATAAGATTTGTGAACAACGAGATCTATATAACAAAGGCATAGGTAGTCTCATGGGGAAGAATTTTACTGTTTCTAGACAAACTCAATCAGAGGGGGTTCTCAATATTAAGGGTGGTCTAGAGGTAATTTCTCTATTCGTTTTGAGATGAACAAAAATGATCGCTGCAGTTCCTTCATATATTCTTTGGTTTTTACATTGCCCTTCTCTTTGCTATTTTATTTCCATTTGCTACAGATGAAGTACTTATGTAAAATAACTTAATCATTCATTCTAAAACAGATTCCCATTTTCAAACAACAACAAAAACATGTTTCTTATTAAATCTCCTAAGCATAACATGGATTTTTATGACTATGGCCAATAATGACAGCAATCTGTTTTATTCTCTTTCTTTTTCAATACAAAATATTCCTTTCTCATTTGAGAAAATTTCATTTTCTTTGACGAATTGTAGGAAGCTCATGAATTTTATGTTTCAAATATTTTATTTTTATTTATAATGTGCTGATAAATTCAAGGTAGAAAATAGGTGGATACAGTATAATTCAATAATATGAATATTATAAAGCGATTCCATGAGTCTCATTATATAAAAATCTAGAGAATTAAAATTCAGTAACATAATCCTTTCATGAATTCTGAGTGGATGAGAGGAGAAATCATAATATACTACGTGGGGAAAAAATGCAATGGCCCGTAAATAGCTTCCAGTTTCCAATCAAGCACTTGCCATTGATTTTGGCTCATATTTAAAGTGCTACAGCATAACTGAGTCATTTTAGACTTTGAAGTTAATGACCCATGCAAATTAAATTAGAGGAGAAAACTTACAACTTTCTGTTGTTGTTGAAGTTGTAGTCCTGGTAACTTGAAAACATTTTCTGCAAAATAAGCCTTGAACTTAGTGGCAAGCTCTTCCACACAAGTAAATCTATGTCCTGAAATTAGCAAGCGCATGGGATGCATCTGTGATGCAATCATGACAAAGATCTAAAAGAAATATGCATTGTATAGAGTGACATACAAAGTTACAATTTGGGGAAATTTTGGCTGTCCCTGAAATTTATATATTCTCTGGCTTATGGTCTTGTAGAAATAGCTGCAAACCTGGAGTCAGATGCTGAGGCTTGGCTCTGACATTCCCCAACTGCATGACTCTAAGAAAGTTATCTAAACAACATATTCTCATTCTACCATCTGTTAAATGTTGGCAAAGTGGGGGCAGAGACAGGCACCAGTCTAACTTCACAGCCTAACCTGTGTGGATCAAGTGTAGTGACAGATGTGGAACACTTTTACTAATATCTAAATATCTCAAGAAAATATAGTATTTAATTATACTAGTCAAATTGTAAATCTGTCGAGTTGGAAAATTCATTTCAAAATATTTCATAATATGCCATAACTTCACAGAATAAAATATTAATTTCAGGATTTTTTAAGATATTCCATAGGAACCAGCGTCCTTCTAAAGTAATGGAAACTAAGGGTAAGACAATAGTTATAGATTCTCCCCAAGGGGAAGACAAGCAGTTTATTTGCATTTGACATGACAAGGCTGATATTCTAATATCCTGGTCACCTTGAGCTAAAAGGGGGGAATCCCCCAAGTTTTAGGTATTTGTTTTCATATGAATATTTCTATCTCAACCTCTAATTTTTTTCATCAAAATACTTCAGCATGCTTGAGACCTCAAAAATTACTTGATTTAAACAAAAGAAAGAAAATGTTATTTCTCATTGGAATTTAGCCAGATAGATATCTGAAGTCTCACTGTTAAGGAAAAAATTAGCCTATGAGAAAATATTTTACTAGCATTATCATAAAAAAGGATAAATAGGATAGTGAAATTACAAAGTCATCATGTTTATAATTATGTTCAACTTAATTTGAAAGACAATTTTTAAATCTTTAAGGCCATTCTGCACCTTATGGGTTGTAGTGTGAAAATGGACTGACGCCAGCCGTGATTCCCTTGAACCTAAATCTTTAAAGGCATATGAACAGAAGAAGAGCAGTTATAGCTTTTATCTCAAAGACGAAAAAATAGTTCACTTTATGATGAATACACACACACACACACACACACACACACACACACACCGTATATATCTTTTCTCTAGTCTGAAAACTGGTAAAGTTCTCCTTAACTACTGATAAAGTTTTCTGTAGCTACTTCTGAGGGTCAACTTACTTTCAACATCTGGTGACATAGAAAACATGAAATTCAACTAGTAATGGCAGAATGTGGTATATTATGGTAGTTAAAATAACAATATTGCAATTATGTATGAAAATTCTACCTGTACTTAGAATGCAGCAACAACACACAGTAGAATACTAGCTATATTCATAATTATAGTCTCTTCCTATGTGTATGATTTGCATCATGCCAGGGAAACGCTCTCTCTTCCCCTAACTCCCTCCCATACTTATAAAGTGAGATCCCCACTCCAACCTCTTCTAAAATGTAACATTTTGAAGCTCACTCTTAACACAGTATGAATGAGTTCTTTCATTTGATTTTCTTCCTCCAAGTAACAGAGTTGGAGAACTGGGTGTCTCCAAGGATGTAAGGAGCAAAAGAGAGAGAATGCTTAAGGCAAACTTTGCCACTGTTGAAAGTTTTGAAAAGAGAGATAGCTAATAAACAAAATATAGTGTTGCTCAATATATTTAGGTATTCAGGCATATCCTAACACTAAGTACTTTACTTGTTGTATACATGGAAATAGATTAGAATTTTATATTTTTCCTCAGGCATTAGCTCCAAAAGCCACCTTGGAAACAATTTAGGCTATTGGATTTCTGCCAGTCCTAAATAGTAACTAATAAATTAATAATACTCCTGATGACTGGTATATCCAAAGGAAAGATATTGTTTGATAAATACTTTCTGCTTGCTAGCAAACTCATATTTATTGTAGACGATTCCCCAGAGGTCTCATATTAATTAAGCCTGCTTTGGAAAATGAATCGGTTTATTTACAGTGCTGTGCATTTAAAGACTGTAAGTTCCTCAAGGGCAGGGGTGATGCTTTATCATTTTGGATCACTAGTGGCTGACGCAGGATGCAAATATTCAGCAATCATTAAATATTAACAAATGGATTCAGTTAGTCATTATTTAGAATGTAATTGATTTACAAGTCTGGTTGGTAGCGAGATCCCACTAAAAGTAGAGGATAAGGTTACTCTGTGAGAAATGTCTCCATAAAACACACACCCACACTCTAATTGATGAAATCACTTATTATGTTTATAAATAACTCACAGTAAGTGATCACTGGAAAAGGGAAATTCCAACCAAGGGACAAACCTATAAGAAGTCAAAGTTAGTCACTAAGCTAACTGTTTGAAATTTGTCTGCAAAAACAATGTGTTACCAGATACAGAATCTGTAAAATGGGTACCCAAGGAGCAAAAAACTGTCCATACTGTTATCACCAGTAAATCAAGAACACTCTGGAACCCATAACATTGAGTTCCCATGGTAGAGATGGACACCTTGGACTTGTGCAGTCCAATATGGTAGCTACTAGCCACATGCAGCTATTATATATTACAATTAAAGTGAAATAAAATTAAAGACTTAGTTTTTCAATCTCAGCCACATTTCAAATGATCAATAGCCAAATATGGCTAGTGGCTAATATATTGGACAGTGCAGACACAGAACGTTTCCCTCATCACAGAAAGTTTTACTAGACAATGCTGCATTAGACCAAAGGTTTAGAATTACTTGTATTAGTGGCATAATTTTAAATAATTATTATAGTCATGTTTGAGAAGAATAAAATCCTCTCTTACTCCCACTCTCTGTCCCCCAACAATAATTTAAATAAACACACTAATATTATACTAATGCAGTATAACAATGCCTCTTAAGAGTTTAGAAAAAATCCAGTGGTTATCATATATTCTTTCATTTTCATTTAAGCTACTACTCTTTCTCCCTTTAATCATTCTTATATGCTCATAGGAAAACATTTTTAAGTTCCAGTGAACTATTGTTTTTATTTCCTATCCTTATGTTATATTAGGTTTCTTACTTCTTTCTCAGAGTAACATTTTAGTATTTGTTCAACTCAGATATGCTTCTGACTTTCACTGCCATAGCAGTTTGTATACTCATGTGTTACAGTATGTAACAAAAATATATTATACATATTGATCAAATTTGTTCCCATACCTGTCAAATGTTCCTTGACAGTTTGAAATGAAATCTGCGGATTGAAAAATATTGTTGTAGGCTTCGTAACTTTACAAGAGACATTAATATGATTCAACATATATCCTTAAATTAATTAATATTAATATTTTGTCCTCACCAAGCAAAACTGTAATTGTATTTTAGTTTTCTCATTATAAAGTAAACTTTTAAAATGGAAAATATGTGCTAATCAGCCAATGCACATAGTCCAGACCATATTTCTTTTTTGAGAATTAGTAACATTCTGCTTTGTAGACCAATCTCTTTCAAGATTGCTAGGTGGGTTACTTCCTAAGGAACTCACCTGCATTCTCTGAACATTCTCACCATATCCAAGGGTTGTACTCACATGAAGCCTTGTCTGAGCATCCTATAAGCTTCCCTATGTACCTGATCCCTGTGTAACTACAGTTTATAGAGTACACTTGTGGTCACTAAGACTCAGTGCCTTTCCAAGGACAACTAAGTATATAATAATATACCGATACCATTTATTGAGCACTTTCTATGCACCAACCACTGTCCTTAGCTAGAATAGAATACTATTGTTCTGCCTGCTGAAGACTACATCATTACCTAGTCACTTGAGAAGGGTGACATTCCTACTTATGCTGATGATAGAAACCATAACCATTTGTCATTGTGATTCAAGGGAGAAGAAAATTCTCTTACTCTGCAGAAAAGCCTCAAAATGTTAATATTCCTTCACTTTGGAAAGAGAGACATAAGAGCTTTGTTCATGGATTTCTTTGTGATTTAATACAACATGTTAAAAGCAGGACTTGTTACTCTTGAATAAAGAAGCGAACGTTATTTTGTGAAGATGGTCATTCATCATTAGTTAAAAGAAGTCTATTTGTGATTTAAGTTTTAATTTAATTAGTGTCACATACTTGAAGGCTGCCTTGTGTCAACTGTTGTAATGACACGCTGTTCCTTCTACAGAGTAGGTTACTAACAAGCATTTCAACTGGAACAAAATGATAATGAGAACAGCAGAAGTGTTAATTACTTATGCAATTAAAGTGACTTATATATGCTCTAGTGTAACACTCTACTGTATTTACATCTCTAATGGTTATTACTCTTCAACTGAAAATGCCTATTGGTACTATTTATAGCTTCACAGTTAAATTATGGGAAAAGGTAATGGTGTGGCTTAGAGGCTGTGCCTACGTAGCTTCAATCTAGCCAGTCACCTTGTGTAAAGCAATATATACTCACTCAAGGTGTTTGTATCAGAAATGTAAAGATACAGATTTGCTATACACCATATTTTTTGGCTATATACAACAGAGAAAAAAGATTTTCTTCTCAAAGCATCCTTTAAAATATTTAAGCATTTATTGTCTTTTTATGTTATTAAACAGTGCACTTAGAAAAACATTGTAAGTTATTAATTATAATAGGCTTAAAAAATTCATATAGTCCTAACTGCTTCTGGAATGTGTAGTAGTATCTCAATGAAGATTCCAAGTTCTTTGAAATCCAACTCTACCTTCCTTTTTCTTCTTTTGCAAATTTTACTGACATGGGCTGCATATAGGTGGTGCTCAATAAATGTTAGCTTAATAAAGTTACTTTCATAGAAGATTAACTCATCTGAAATTGGATATTCACCAGATAGGTAATAGCTATTGAGATTAGGCTATTACTTTTGAAGAATACAGTCCATTATTCATACAGAAATTTTATAGCATCTTGTCTAAAAAGATTAACAATGGATTTTGAAAATAAAACTTTAGAAGATCTTTAAACTTTAAAACATACATTTATAGAAATACAGATTAGTGTGGTACAGATATTTAAAAATGACCAATCCAGGTTTTTATTGTCAATGTTATTTGTTTAGCACAAAATAAAGATTTTATTATTAAATAAAAAAATCAATTTATGCTAAACAATTACAATAAATTTCATATAATGACTTTGTTTTCAGCCATTTAAAAAATGATATAGATATTTTCCAATTACAAAATTATCCAAACACAAAATATTCATATCTGTGTAAGGAAAGGGTATCTAATATAAACTCATTTCCATTAAAATCATGTGTGAGATTTGTTTTCCCTGTGCAGTCATGTAGTAAAGCTGACAATGAATTCTCTTCAGGAGAATGTAAATTTAGCATTCCAAAATTATGGGGCCATTTCATCACGGCATACATAAAAATGCATTGGAAATGTGGGACTCATACGAATATATTTGGATTACAGGATTTAAAAATTCTAGCTGTAGCTTTAAAAAGAAAAGACTATGTTTTTGAATACCTACTATGTGTCATTCAATGTGCTTGGACTTTTCCAGAACTTGTTAATTATTTTATCACAAGTTAGCTTCCATCCTCTCCAGTATACAAATGGAAAACTGAAGCTCAACATAGTTTAAAAAGAAAGAAGAAAAAAAAAACTGCTTTAAGTTCACATAGCTAATGAGTGACACACGCAGGTCTTTATGCTCCAAGTTTACTCTCAGCTCCTCATACTTTGGCATAGTTGCCTCTTGTCTAGTAAATACAAAAAGACAATTATCCTGTCACATAGCTTTTTAAAGTAAAGGACAGTTAAATACTTTTTGAAAAGCATCATTAATTACTAGGAAAAATACTACATTTTATTTTCAAAGAGTAAGAGATAACTGAACACCACATTCATTATTTTTAGAGCCCAAGCAGGCTTTGTGTACTTTGAAGGGGGAAATAAATCTTACTGACCATTACAATGATTGGTTCATTTCCCCTGTTAAATCGATCCATCATAGTGAATGGAGGTTATGGGAAGATAATTTGTCCTGATATAAAGCGCCTTCTCTAACAATTAGAAAAGCATAAAATAGCATTAACTTCCCCTGAGATTCTGACTCACAGTCCATGACATGTAGAGTGTATTTATTGATGTGTCACAGGTTTGGGACTTGATAAGGTGATAGAGGGCATTTACTGCACAGAAAAGTGAGAGTGGTATGGATGCCTCTGTAACTCTGAGTGTATTTCCAATTTAGGGAACTTTCAGAAAAAAAGACCATAACAGAGAAGGAAAGAGTATAAAAAGAGAAATTTTTTAAAAAGTGCCTCAAACAGGAAATATAACCTACTTTCATTTTAGGGAAACTTGAGATATGGCTCACTTGAAATAGGTTGAGATAAATAATGAAGTCTTAACTTAGAGCAAAAAAATGCACAGATATTTAAAACTGGGGATGGGAGGGCTAGAAAAGTGTCATGGCATTGTTTTGTGGTTGTGGTACTTATTAGCCTAGTAAATAGGAAACACTGTCATTTTGCCAGGATTGGGTAAACAATATCCATTCTGCTTGCATCAGAGCTTCTGTGAGTGATGCTCACGGCTACTCAGTTGTTTTACTGTCCACTGTGACTATAATTTTAAATCTTTTAAAAAAAATCCAAACTAAACAATATCCAGATAATCCTAAGTGGTGCTTAACATATGCTTTTCTAAATCGAACTTTGAAAGAGGTGTTAAAAGGGATAAAATGCCATCAAAATATTCAAACAACTCTGCAGTTAATTCAAGAGCAAATACACTGAGAAGTATAGGCAACAATGATCAGAAATAATAAAAAGGAACACCGTAATGGTTGTAGAATTACGTACTCCAAGAACGTATGCCCATTCTTTACATTTATTCCTATAGGGAAATCAGTCATGAATAATGCAAATGTTGGTTTACACAAGATGCTAAGGAACAGGTTCCTGCTGCACTGTATTAGACGTGTTTTGGGACTACTAAAGGACTTCATGGAGCAGTAAGTATTAAAACGTAGGATCAGTTTCACAAACTAAATCAACCTTTTGTCCTGTATCGTTCCGAAAGTTGATACAGAGAAAAGCTAAATTTAAAAAACTATTTAGGGTAAGAAATGACAATTTAGCAAAAAAAATATTATTTCATGAATATAAAGGAATATATTTCTAGTATATTACATTTCTATGTATATTTCTATTAATATCTAAGTCTGAAATCTCAACATTAAAGCAAAAGATAATAAATGTGTTAGAAAATTATTTGATTGAAAATATAATCCTAGGTTATCAACTCTGCAACACAAACACACATGTATATAGGCTGAATTAATATCTGAGGATATATATATATAATATTTGAGAAGATTTTATATATATATATATACACACACACACACACACACACATACACTCCATGCATCACTATTCCTAAAACCTTTTTTTCTTCCCCACAAAATGGTCTCCTTTAAAAGAACAAACTTCCATTTGAACATCCATATCTTTCAGTTGAAATCACAGCAAAACAAAGATTTTTCAAATCTTAAGTACCTTAGGTTTAGGCAGTATTTTACGTTTACAAATATTATCACATTCTTTTTCCCTTTTACCAATATATGTGGTGGGTAGGTCAGAGATAGTTTTCACTTTACGAATGAGAGGAACGTGTCTCACATAAAATCTAAAATCCTCCCCATATCCATGGGATTCATCTTCCAGCACTCTTATCCCAGATGTACAGAAGGGTCAGAAGTTATACTGAGCATATTGCTCTGCTCAAAATTCAACTTTTCAGAGGCTTTCTATAACCACCCTCACTATAACAGCATCTCCGCTGCATTACTTTCTCAGCTACTGGCTTCTCCTTCCCCCAGACTTACTTCTTCTTACTTCTTACACCATTTTTATATTAGACATTTATTTATATTTATATAACCCCAATCTTTCTCTAACATACCTTCACTGTCCAAACACACACACACACACACACACACACAGACACACTCTCCATGAGAATAAGAACCTTTACTTTTTGGTTTACTTCAGAGAATGGAGGCTGGTACACATTAATTAGCTTATCAGTAGATGAGTTGAATGATCTGTCTTTACAAGATAACAAGGTAAAACTAGCTACAACTTGACTCTAAGTTTTCTGACTCCATGTTTAAGATTTTCTCCACTATGTAGTAGAGAGCTGTCTTTGCCTCAAGGGGGTTGGACTAGGAAGAAAATCAAAATCTGTGGTGCAGTTATAAAAGTATATAACATCTTTTTTCACTGACTTAATTACAATTTATATTTCTCTAATATGTATTTTGTGGCTGACTAATTAGGGATACAATCTTTTGTCTTCAATCACAACAGAAATTTCACAATTTTATGAGCACAAACACCTGGCTTATCTAGCATAATCCATCTTTCTCACAGACAACATCCTAACCAGAGAAGGATTTTTAGTTAATCACAATGCAAAGTATATTTTCTTAGATTTATGCCTGAAATTAGTAACAGCTGCCCACATCAATATTTGAAAGAGAATTTCACTAAAATGCTGCTCCATTTAAAATTTAAAACTCAAATATCTACCAGGATCGTTTGGGATGCAGAAGATAAATTTCTAAATTTTGTTTTATTATAAAATATGTTATGTTGGTGGGAGATTTTAAATGATGAATTTTCACTGCCAGAATAAGTTATGGCTTTTATTTAGTTAGCTGCTATTCCAAGCTCCTCGTGTCTGCTCAGTGAATAGACTTCTTGCAGTTCCTCCACTGTGGTCTCACAATATTTGTGCTGAGTCTTAATGAATATTTTAGAAAATAAAAGAATAACTTCTGGCCAAAAGAACAACTTTAACTCTGTTTACGTTTCATTCTGTGGACCTATAAGAAAGGGAGGAATATAATTTATAATTTCCATTTGACTTTGAGCTAAAGGCTTGTTTTCCCGTGAACACTACTACCAATAAATTCTCTAATGAGGCCTTTTTTTTGCCAAGTAACTCACAAATGAAGAAATTAGCTGCTTAGCAAATTTCCAACCAATTGGGCACACAAACGTTTTCATTAACAGAACACATAGGTAATCATCACAAGTAAAGAATAAATGCCAACAACGCAAAATTCCTAAGTCTTCTCCTTTTTTCTCTCAATATGGAAAAGTACCCTATATGGAATGCAAGTTTTCATCAGTTTATACCCTACCTTCTCTGTATCTGTACCTTAATAATAATGATAGTGACAGATAATAATAAATTACATGTATTGAGCACTTACCATGTATTATGAACTGCACTAAATGATTCAAATACAACATCTTACTTTGTACAACAGTTCAGTAGAGGTGAATATTTTTATACTAATACAGAAGATTGCTGATTGTCCTTCTACATCTTTTCTCGCATTTTTCCTGGGCACATGGTCATCTACATTTCCCAGCCCCTTTTGAAGCTGAATGTAGTCATGCTACTAAGCTCCCACAAGCGTGAACACAGGTATATATGTAACTTCTCAGGCATTTTCTATAAAAGATTTATCCCAGACTGTCATTTCCTTTGCAGTGTCAGAAAATGGTAAGGAACTGGAGTGTACTTGGAATAATATGCTAAGAATGGCAGAGATGCTCCATTAACCTATGTTCCTGAATGACTTCATGGAGACCTGTCTGCCCCAAACTATTATGTAAAAAGAAAAAAAAAAAATACTTGATTTGAACTTCTGTAATCTAGGACCTCTTTGTTATAGCAGCTTAGCTTTTACCTTAGTGACTATACTTGATATTGCCCATGAGAAAACTGAAGCTGTCAAAAGTGTAGTTATCTTCTCAAGATTATACCACATATACTACACGTAGTATATCCTCAGTTAAAAAACAACTTTTTGAATGGGTAATTGACCAAACACAGTCCAAAAGTAGACCTGATTAGGGCTAATAAGGAATTTTACATTCAGCACTTTCATCAATGTCATACTATACATGTCTGTGTGTTTTAGGACAGGGAACAGTCAAACCACCTAATATTGATTGATAAATTACTACACTGAAAATTAGCTAGGACCATCTTAATACTGTCAAAATAATCCACCTCTGGAATGACCCATTCCTACAATGTGTTCACCTCCATTATAATTATCTAAGCTCCTTACCTCAGCAACTAGCACAGGATCTGGTACATAAGATATCCTTGATAAATGTTTGTTTTCTTCTGAAAGAATAATTTAGTATCACTGAATATCTAGAATTTACGATATAAATTGAAAATCATAAGAGGCTAACTTGGAATAGAAAAAGTGGGACTCTAGGAGCTCTAATTTGATTATGATTATGTAACTTTTCCCAGAATTTTTTAAAGTTATGATTTAATAACCATCATCTTGGCTTTTCTAGAAGTTAGTTCCTTAATTTTAAGCTAATTTTTTTCTAAATGAATAACTGTTAAAGATGAACGGTTAAATAACTTTATAAATGAAAAAACTTATGAGTTGACTTAAATTCATATATATTTTATGTTCATATTAAAAATAAGGTATAATTTTCACTGACTTTTAAGTGAATTATCTAGTCATGGTAATATTCCACTAGTTTTAAACAACTGCTTTTCTCTTTGGTGTTTAAAATCAGCATTGCATCTTTTTAATATCTGTGTGAACCATGACAGATGACTAGGTATGCAAACAGACAACTTAAGAGGGATGATGATGATTTTCTGAGAATTAATTCAAGACCATTATTTGATTTATTTATTATTATTATTTTTTTAAAGGATAGAGATAGAGGATAGAGATACCCAGGATCTCTTTGGGCTCAAAATTAAATAAATAAATATTTCTTAAGAAGACTCTAGACAAAGCTTCTCAGGAAAAGGTCTAGTTCACAAAGAAAACTGTCTTCTCGTTCAGATCTATCAAGTGTAGGCTGGAACCTGCTTAGGAGGTTCTTTAAGTATCACCCTAAAACCAGTCATTAGTTTCCAAACTGTAGAAAGTGAGCTTCCATTTTTTTTTTTTTTTGGCAAAAATTCATTTGTAGTAGGATATCAGTTATTGTTACTTTTATAAAAAATGTAAAGTACTAAAAATTCATCAGATATTTATTAGCCAGTAAGAAATATGGGCAAGCTTTGATATCCACACACTTATTCTAGGAAACATTTTGATTTTAAAAAATTTTGATGGTAAAGTTTGACTGCAGCTTTAAATGTTAAATAGTAAGACTACTCATGAAGATAACATATTTCTTAAGCTTCTAAAGGCCAGTGTACAAGGAGGAATGAAGTGATACATAATTAGCATGAAGTTTATAAAAAGAATTCAAAGGGTTTATCATGGGTAACTTAACAAGGTGTTAATGTGTGAGAAGTCACGTTAACATAAACACGCAAATGAGCTGTACTTAAGAATGTTCTCATGCGTAGACCTGTTAATACTTATCAGAATGTGAAAACAAAGAGAAAGCAAAGAGAAAAACTTATATTCAACTTGCAGTAAGACTCCTAGTCTGTGGAAGTAGAACATTTATTAAAAACAAATAAACAAACAAAAACTGTGTTGTCTGTGATAATTAATACTTTTAAAATACAAAACAAAACACCAAGATTCAGGGCCTATATTGTTTGAAGTTATGTGGTGCTTCAATTATTATTAGAGAGATTTCATCTAAAATCTAGGCCAGCCTACATCAATCTCAGCAACCACGTTGCTGGCCCGGTTTCTATGACTTGGTCTGAAGAATTTCCCACAGCTCTGATGGCCTTCAGGTACATTTGCCTTATACATTCTGTAACATTCAGAAGCTTTTCAAAGGTGTTGACGTCTATCTCTCAATCTCTATAGCAAGATAAAACATGAAATACTGATTATGCTCAGATCTCCTGTTAATATGTATGTGTGATGATGTTACTACTCTTATTATTTAACTGAACCAATACTGATGTCTTCAGTACTAATTACTGTGTTAGATCACACAAGTCCTTTTGGCTTAGGTCTAAATTCCATAGATTCCCAACTATTATTTTCCCAGAGTACCTATTGCCGAATATATTTATTCTAATCAAAATGGAAAAACAATGAGCTTAATCCAATATGACTGATTTTCATTGTCTTAATAATTTAGCCACAGCAAAGTAAAATTAGTGAATTAATTTAATTCAATTTAATTTTTTCTGCAGTATATGTCAAAGTCTCTGTTCTCTCCAACTCTGTATGGCTGTAGCATAAAAGTATCTAGTCTTTTACCTTGTGCTTACATGAGGGATTACTTCTGTTACCATTTTAAAGCTAACAAATCATGGACCTAATAGCTACATCTCTTCCTTCCTTAACCTATCTACTGACCATATCTTATAAAAAACAAGAGAACTTCACACACACATACACACTCACTCACTCAGAATGGTACAGAGAAAAGATCTCTAGATTTTCATCTCATATCTCTAGGTTCCAATCAAAAATTTGTTTCCCTCCCAAGGCAAACTCTTAGTTGAAATACTCAGCTTTACTGCAGCTCTGCCCCTCATCTTAGAAGTGTTCATTGTAAATTGTCACAAAGCAGGGGACACATTTGCTGAAATCACTGTGTATGTAGAAATCAACATATTCTACACACCAGTTATTATAGAAACGCTTCTATAAACATATTCTGAAAGTCAGTTAAATTTAATTTTTATTTCCTTTTTAACCTGAGTCAAAATGTGAAAAAATATACCAGGGTATTTATTTAAAAGCAACTTCCAAACCAATAACATCACTCCAGTGTATTTATATAAAAGTAGTTTTTAAAGCATCTTCTATGATGTTTACCACTCTAGAAGTGAATAAACATATGGAATGATGATCCCAGAGGTCTATGAGGCTTTAACCAAAGATGTTTCATTTGTATTCACAAGATGTTACTTCCTAAGATGTGAAGTAAATGATCGCAATAGAAGGAAATTTTTATGCAAAGGATGTGGGAAATTTTTCATAAATTAAAAAAAAGTAATCATAAACTTATTTCTTTTGTAGCAATCTATGGTACTGATAAAAATTCTGTTTGATGACCCATGTGTTCATTCAAGAAATATTTGCTAAGCTCCTACTATGTGCCATTGCTTGAAATGAGGAGGTAAGCAAAACAAGATATGGCATGTGATGCTTACAAAATTGTAGGAAAGACAAACATTAAATGATCAGATGAATGAATGTAGTTATAAATTAAGCAAGGTGATCAAAGAAAAATGTTCTTTGAATTCCAGACAGGTCTGAAGCTAACATTGTGTAGGAATGAAGGGCAAGGGGGAGTACAGAGAGCCCTCAAATGAAGAAGGAAACTGTTCCCAGACAAGCTCAAGGGCAAGCCCAAGTTAATAAGTTATATACTAAGCATACTCAATGATTTCTTAAAATTAAATTTCTTAAAATAATCAGTAATCTTAATAATTTCTTAAATTTTTCTCTGGAAATAGGCTGGCTAATTTATTTCTCACAGAAAATTTGAAAGAAAATTTCAAATGAAAATAACTGACCTTGGGAGTTTTCCCCAAGCAAAAGTACGTTGCTGCTGATACTTAATAGGAAACTTAAAGCAAAGGCTAAAAGTTTGATTTTGGTTTGTTTTGTTTTTAAAGTGTTTGGGTGTTATTCCATAATTGTGTAATCTTCTCAGAGTTATCAATTTCATCATGTGTAGTAATATAATAAAAGACAGAGAGAGAGAGAGAGGAGAGACAGAGACACAGAGTGCAAGCCTCTCTTTGATCAAATATTGAGTCAAGACTCCAGCGTTTCTTCGGCACAGTCAGCTGAGAGCGAGACAGATATTTCCATTGCAAATAAGATGATGAGAATGTAGAGGAACTATGCTTGCTTTAACTCTCCTGTCTTGAAGCAGTGGGCTTTAAGTTTACTATTTAAAGGATTCTTTGCCAGCAGTGAGAGAAAACTAATGAGAAAACAGTGCTGTCAAGACGATTTCTTTTACATTAGTTAAAGGGATTCATTCAAAATATTTAAATAAGCCAGTCATATTAAAAGTAAGGTATATTTATTATACACCTTATAATCTTAACTAATATTATAATCTTATAATATTATAATCTTATAATCTTAACTAACAGTTACTGGTTTTAAATGGGTACCTATCAATCAGGATGTGCTCAGATCCACAGTTCCTCCATGTCAAACAGAATGGCCGTGATAGAAAACAAGTGGAAAAATGTCTTACCCTTGGTGGGGCAGCAGTCAAGGATATGATACAATATTTGTTGAATTTAGTTTTTAAGCAATGCTTGCCCACTGGTAACCTAAATCACTGTCAAAAACAAACAAACAAAAAAAAACCAAACAACTTTTCTCAACTTCTCAACGAAGTCTGCCCAGTGTCAAGATAGCATTTTAGTGGTGACAGGCAGTTCTTCCCTGATGGAAGGATTCAATCATATTTCACTTTTATTTACTTGAGTTGTGAAAATCAAGACAAACCCACTAAAAGCCGAATTGAGAAGTATTCTACACACCTGGAAAATAACTGGAAATTTCTGTGTATGTGTGTGTGCACACGTGCAAACCCACATACAGGGCAGTTGGATACAGGCATACTTGAAACACAGATTGAGTAGAAAAGAAATAATTTTTCAGCTTGCCAATTTACAGTTGCCAGTAGCCTCATCTTCTAGAGCATCCTAAGCAAAGAAATAGGATCAGCAATGGGGCATGAAGGCTGTTAAATGATTGACATTTCCACATCAGATGGTCTTTAGTAAAAATCAAACAAACAAACAAAAAAACCTTTCAGGGACAAGAAGAGCCTTAAATTTCCTCTGGTAGGAAAGTCAGACAAAAGAAGAAGAAGTAAAATATATGTATGTAATGTTTATCTCATCCTGAAACAGAAGGTATTTTCCATTTGATTTTCAGAAAGAGGCTGTCACATTTTTTTTCTTGCCACTTGTCCTGTACAGCTGCCATTTTGGGCTGAAACAATGAGACCAGTGTAGAAGTAGAAAAAAGAAACTGGGTGCATTTGGATTTGGACAATAAACTCATTCAGGGCTCTTTCAGTCTGGAAGATTCTGAGACTTTAGCACCATAGGAATTGCTAAATAAGAATAAGGCAAATAGATTCTGATAAAGGCCAATACTAGTAATTTCAAAGAAAAACACTGCAAGGCACTTAGTTAATTGTGAAAGGCTACTCCATGGAGAATCAGGAAGGATCTGTTGGAGCATCCTTATCAGAAATAAGCAGAATCACCATTTCCCTGTAAAACTCAAGGTCCTGAACTAAAGTCATTTAAAACTGATGAATTTCAACAGAGGAACGAGAGATGATTTTAAAAGTTATTTCTGTCTTTTTAACTCTCTATTCATTCTACGTTGTGTTTTTCAGGCCAGTTTTATTGAAGAAAACTCAAGCCCTGGGTTTGGTTCCAGAATAGACTCAGGATAGATTCTTTTCCGATCCTTAACCAACTGACTCAATTATCAAGGCAACAGTAAACTGGAAGGGGAGAGGACCTAAAAGGATAAATTTACCTCTGCTTTATATTTTCAAAAGATTTTTGCTCTCCTTGATGACAGAGATCATGAACTGCCACCAGAAAAGTGAACTCGAAGTATCTGCAGCTCCTCACAAGAACACAGCCTTAAAGAGTGAGGTTTTGAGGTCTCCTTCCTTTTTTCTTTCTCTTTTTTTTTCCTTTCCTTTTTGCTATTGTTGCCTGGATGCTTTTATAGGAAAAAAAAAAGCAGGTCAGTGTGCTGTTGGCAGGCTCTCCTCCCCTGTCCCTTTATCTGCTTCCCTTGGTAATGGCAACTTTTTCTTTTTTTAATTCAGCAAAAGAAGGAGGGAACTTAAAGTGCTAATACTTAAGTGCATACTTCGTGCTCAGCAACTCTCTCTTCCCACCTGTCACTGGTCCTACTCGAAGCACACAACTGACCCTAACATAGAATAAACAAATGAGAACCTCTGTGCTCAGAATGAGTCAGGGGTAGAAATGCTATGGGAATGTTATCTTGAAGATGGCGGTTTCATGTTCTTGGATCTGACACTATACATCCCCTGTCCTTTTACCCTCTGCTCCATTAGTCCTGTGCACATGGATTTTAGTAGCAGGCTTTCAGAAATCTCAGACTAACAACATCAATAACAACCATGGATCCTTTACAGTTTTATCCATATTTTCAAATATATAAATTACAGTTCTTTTATTTTTCTTTCTTCCCTCCCACCCCTCTCACTCTCTCCTTTCTCTGTTTCTTTACCTTTTTGCATTTTCAGAACCTAGGAGCCAGCAGTGCAAAAGACTGAGGAAACTGGTGAAATTTTAGTTTTTACCTGGAAATACTTTCCTACACTACCAATGACTAAACTCAGGATATAGATTATGCCAATTCCATGATTTTAGATTTGTTTTCAGATTGAGACGTTTATTGTTCCTGAACATATATCTGATAAACAAATATATATGATATATGTGTGTGTGTGTGTGTGTGTGTGTGTATGTATATAATCTTTTCCCCCTTCTTCTAATGTCTGTTTGTTATTTATTGGGTTGGCCAAAAAGTTCGTTCTGTTTTTTCCATAACATCTTATGGAAAAACCTGAATGGACCTTTTGGTCAACCCAGTATTTTTGCATCAAATCGGGTATTAAATCCAAATAAGAATTTTAATATTTATAGGTATAAACTGAATAAAGAAATCATTAATATCTTCCTCTGTCAGGTATTTAATTTTAACCTGTTTTCCAAGTCTGGTTTCCTTCCATTCAGGACAATGTCCTTAATCTATTCCAGGAACAACAATTTTAGCTATAGTTAATTTTATAATGCATTTTACACCATTTTACTAGTCATAATACATTTCTAACAAATGTACACTAGGTAGTTACATATGTATTGCATCATGCTGAATTTTACAGGCACTCAACTAAACATTCTCTCCTTTTCTTCAGAGTCTGCATCTTTAGGATGGAGTAAATACTTTTTATTTTTACCTGCCCAAGACCATACATCAATTCCATCTTCTGACAATAATCCCTGGTTTTCACTTGGTACCAGTGGCCATGTTAAAAAAGGTCTGTAAAATCATTTCATCTCTTCAGCCTCAGGATTTAAGAATTACAACATAACCTAAGATTGTACAGTAAAAGTCAACCTCAAGATTTGGAATAAGAGTATTGAGAAAGAGATTCTCTCTTCACTGTGAGGTTAAAAAAGAAAGAAAGAAAGAAAAACAAACAAAAAACTATTAGAATGTAAGTCTAGAGCTGCTGGTAGCCAGATTTTTCTCTCTGAACAGAAAGGGCCTCAGAAGGAAGCCATACTTTAGGAACCAAGTGATGGAAAGAAGCTAATGACTAACAACATATTCTGAGGTTCTAGGTCCAGACATGCCTTAAGCCATAAATCCTAAAATTTCACTTACATAACCCATTAAATTCTTTTTCTTGCTTTAGCCACCTTGGATTGGGTTTCTGTCATCTGATTAATAAGTAGAAAAATGAGACCACTACATACGTTACTCCAAATCAGAGTTTCTCGAAGTGTGGTTCATAGACCACCAACAGAAGCATCTTCTGGGGACTTGCTAGAAATGTAGTTTCAGGCCCCACTGCATATCTGCTAAATCAGGAGTGAAACACAGCAATCTGTGATTTAACAAGACCCCCAGATAATGCTGATGGCTGTAGGTGATATTCTCAAGTCTCAGAACTAATGTTCTAACTCATTTGTGTCTAGAGAAATAAATGTAAGGCTGGACTAGATACTTTGTTTCCATAGATGTTTCAGGTGCACTAAGTAAACATCTTCAGTTGAGAGGCTGGGGGTTTGGGTAAGATCCAGAAGAGAAATCAGATTTGAGTAGTAGATGAAATGAGAACCAGGATATGGCAGAAGAAGGGGAATGCTGCGAACACATTATGTTCCCCCAGCCCTTTAAAAATAATTCATTCACAAAGATGCATATTGGAAGTCTCAGACCTTATCTTATCTTGGGCTAGAAATATCTCACTTGTCTCCTAAGTCAGAGAAACTGCTGACATTTAGAAAAGCCATGTGAGTTAGCAAAGAGTCAGACCGGAGGAGATCTTTGAAAGGTGAAGAGGATCTATAGGAGAAGCCCAGGGTTCAAATACTGAAAATGTAAAGTATGTCAGTATGAGGCCATGTGTGGGAGGCTAAGATGACGTAGAGCCAAGAGCCGGGACTGAACCAGTGAAAAATCGCTTTAAATCAAGTCCGTGTTTGACAAAGGCTTTTGCCTTCTGCAAGCTGCCTTTTGCCTTCTGCAAGCTGTCTTTTGCAGTCTGTAGGTGCTTTCACCTTAACTCTGAGCAACTAATATCTGTTTCCAGCCAGCCAGAGCACCTCTTGTCACCAATGACACAGACAGAGTTCCAAACGATGGTCAGATCTGCCAGGAATCAGTATCTTTGTTCAGGCCTCATCGATCTCCTCCAACCTGGAGAACAACCCCCCTATGGCACGAGGGCCCTGACACTGTCCCTGACCATCAGCTTGCTTTCTTCTCTTAATACAGAATCAACTCCTTCCTCAATAAGGTCATGGTAGAAATCAAATCTAAAATTGTTATTGGAAAACATAATGATGCAAGTACCGTAAATCTTCTTAGAATTTAAAAGTGCTTAGGGCACGAAAGAGAAATGATAATGACATTAAGCACAATTCCAAATGAGATTAGTACATTTTAATACGGTACAGGGACCCAGAACCTATAAATATTTTGAATTGCGCACTGGGGTTTTTTTTACGTGGCAGTGTGGCAGCCTGGATGGGAGGGGAGTTTGAGGGAGAATGGATACATGTATATGTCTGCCTGAGTCCCTCCGCTGTGCACCTGAAACTATCACAGCGTTGTTAATCGGCTATACTCCAGTATAAAATAAAAAGTTAAAAAAATGCAAAGTAATTAAGATCTTGGGTTTTCTGTTAGAGTCTGCCAGCTTGAGACCAATTTCAAACCCTGACTTTCCAGTTTATGTTAATGTCGCTCAACCTCAGTTTCCTTATCTGTAGAATCTTAATGATAAGCAATTACCAAGAGTTATAATAAGTCAATGAGTTAACACAAACCAGCACTTTGCATAGGGCCCAACACCCATAAGAAGTCAATAAATTATATACAATAATAAAGATATGGATGGGCATATTTTGCCCTTTAGACAAACTATGCCAAAATAAAAACCAAAGCCAAAAGGTGACAAGTTACAAAATTTTCTTTTCCTTTTTTAACATAAATCATTGCATACTTAAAAATAGAAGTGAACAGGTTGAGAGAACTCTAAATAATCATCTAGAGCAGTTTTATACATTTTAGTGGCTGCTCAGGAAAGCAAAAGGACACTTTGTTAGTGTCAAGAAAAATGAATTACATGTTCTCTCTGCTACCATAATAGCTGAGTAAGGTCCATTACTGCCTTATGATTCATAGATACTTTTAGAAATTTAGCACATGCTAATTGAACACCCACTGTGTGCTATCACTGCACAGGTTCTAAAACTAAACCAGTGACTGTCACTTGTAATTGTCTCCAGTGAAACCTGCAATAAGATCATATGTCTGGTAAAAGAGATTAAGTATCAATTAGTTTTCAGTATAAATTTTTCATTGCAGTGTCAAGTATTTTAAATGGGATCTCTGACTCTCCAAAGCACAATTTAAGGACACCTGAATTATATTATAGCTTTTTTCAACTTTTCTGTCCCCCACTATATTGTACCGTCATCAAGGGTAAGGTCTGTGTTTTTTACATTCCTCAAATCTAGCTCAGAGCCTTGTGCACAGTAGGTGCTTGATAAATACTTACTGTATTCATTGAAATCTGCCCTTGGAAGTCATAGAAGATATATATTTATATTTATATATATATATATATATATATATATATATAAAAATACATGTTATTATCCTCTGTGTCTATAGACATGTTATGTTGCCTTTTTCACTTTAGCAACTGAGTGGCCTACTAATAAACTATTACTACTTCTGTTGTTGCAATAAAGTATATCCACAGAGAGAATGCTTATTGCCAATGAGCTAGGATTCATTCGCTCTTAAAGTCTTGGCTCTACCTGGGTAATCATCATCAAGCCACTTATCTATGCTATAATTTCTCCACGTAGAAATGTGAATTAATACCACTGCCTCTTCCTAGAGAAAAGAAAAGGCAGCGATCACAACTATAAAGACAAAATGAAATATTATTTGAAGGAATTTTCAAAAATAAAACCAGTGCTACTTGATGCCAGATATTATTCTTTTACTTTTGAAAGGAAGAATAAAGAGCTAGACTTTTCCATGACACTTGTAAATGCATCTTGTACAATGCAAAAGGACACAGGCAGGTCATCTGACCTAAAATACCTACTTGCTTTTCACCAATAGTGACTCCTTTCTTTGGCTCTGGAACACTATTCTTTTTTTAAAATTTAATTTATTTTTTTATACAGCAGGTTATTATTAGTTATCTATTTTATACATATTAGTGTATATATGTCAATCCCAATCCCCCAATTCATCACACCGCCACCTCCCCCAACGCTTTTCATATTTAAGTATCCCTTATAAAATTACAGTCCCTGAACTAACAACACTTTGACCCAGAATCAGTTAACTTCTGTCATATCAGTGGATTTGGGGTGATGTTCAAATGAGACAAAAACATTGAGTTTCAGTGAAAAAGCAAAAGCAGAAGAGAAGAAAAATGATGCAGAGAAAAAACAAAACTTTAATTTTTCTCACTTTTATCTAAGGAACGATTGGCATTGAATTAAAAAGTACCCAGGAATAACACCTGAGGAGACAACTAGAATAGACTGCCTCTTGGGTTTTTCCTGTCTCAAATAATTTTTCCTTCTTTATTGTTGTACTTGTGCAATAAATTGTGTAGAAGATTTTTAACATTAACAGGCTCTCATCATCACTGTCATTGTCACCAGTAGGAAGCCACTACTGAGGCTCTTAACACTAAAATTTATCTTCCTGTGAAGTTATTTTTACAAGAAACTGGGAAGTTGGAAACGGTGTACTAAACACTTATGAATTCATTGGTAACTCATAGCTCTTGTCAGAGCAAATGCATGTAAGAATAATTATACTGGATTGATCCTGCATGGAGTAATTTCATAAAAATGGACTGATATGCCATATGAAGTGACTTCACTTCGTATGATGTGAAATGATGATCGTATGAGACAACACTTAAATAGTGCCAGAGGACTATTTCTGCAAGTACTTTACATATATTAAGCAGAGTTGTTAGATAAAATATAGGAAATAAAATATCAAACAAATCATTGTTTAGCAAATAAAGAAAAATTAGTTAAATTTTAATTTCAGATAAACAACAAATAGTATTTTAGTATAACAATGCCTCATACTAATTATTACTTATACAAAAATGTATATTGGTTGTTTAGCTGTGATTCAAATTTAGCTGGGTTTTCTTTATTTTACTTCTTTGCTAAATCTGGCAACGCTAATACTACAACATTTACTCTTCCTTCAAATCAATGAGGTAAGTAATATTATTGTTCACATTTTTATAGATTTAGACAGAGTTTAAGTATCTATTCTAAAGCTGCACAATTTGTATGTGTCAAAGCTAGTCTTCTAAACCAAGTAGTCTGGCTCTAAAGCTCTGTTTTTAACTGCTTTTCCTACCATCTCTTTAGGTTAAAGAAATGCTGTCTCCTAGCAAGAGGTAAGTTATAGTCAGATCCAACTTAAAGGAAAGACAGAAATGAGGCAATGACATTCCTCAGTTTCCAGGTCTCACAGAATAAAGGTAAAAAGCCACACGTCCATTTAATCTACGTTGCAGTTTTCAAGTTCTTGATCCAATAAAAGCTGATTATCAGCTAAACACAACTTATATTCGTGACTCTATTGTGACAATGGCACTAAGAGGGTAGCTAATTTCAGCTCAGATTCTCCAGAACTTCCGTATGCTTTCACTTTTTATCCAGCAGTGACCTGCCCTATCTTTATTATAATCTACAAAGTCCTTTGTCACTCTGACAAGTTCTGAACTCCTCATTCTTGCTTTGATTATGTTTCATCCTGACGTCCGGAGCCTTGCTTTTCAGTCTGGTATGGCTCATGTCTCTCTTTTGCAAACTATTGTCTTTATTCTTTTACTTTTATCATTCCTTCTCTTGTCTTTCTGAGCCTTCCAGGATTGTTCACTATAAGCTGCTTTCTACCAATTCATTTCTCTTCTTAATTAGCTTCTTTTCTAATATTCACACATTGATTTGCTTTCCTCTAACTACTGTGTGTGTCTGTTTTCCACCCTGTTCTTTGATCCTACCTTAAAGAGACAGCAATTAAATACTCCTTACACCCAATTTTTCCACCGCATTATCCCCCCAGAGTGGGTAGAATATGAAGCCTGTCACACAGAATTAAAGAAATCAGCATGTATTAAAATATTACTCATGCTGCCTTCTATTTGTTCTCTTGTTTGATGATTTAATTGTAACGGAGGCCTCACTAGCATAAACTCACTAGGAGTATATTTTTTTAAAGTACCTGTAATAGTATCAGTGTCTGCTGAATGATCACCACCACACTTAATTCTTTGTCCAAGCTGCTCGGAGCAGTACTGTTTTTACACATTTGCTCTCATCTACATTTTCTGTCTTTCTTTGAATACGTAAAAAGAAATGAGAGTCAAGAGTATACTAATAGTTTAGAGAAACTAAATTTGTGTTCGAGTGTGCATGTGTACAGCTTCTGGAAGGTTTTAGAAGCCAGAACCAACGAAATACTTGTGACTTCAGCGTTTTGTTTTCTGCAGTTACTGGGACTGGTAATTAGTTACAGATAGAATCATATAAATACATCATAAATAGCCACTCAATAACTGATTATACCTGGTCATCGAATAGACACCACATATAGGAGGTTATTTTTTTCTGTTTTTGCTTTTCTTAAGCAGAACCACTTTGCTTCTTTCCAGACCAAGACTAATAACCCCTTCACTACCTACGGAGATGGCTGTATTCTTTGTTTAAACACTAAGATGTTTATCTTCTAGCAGCTTTGCAAGGGATATAATAAGGCAGGTTTGTTATTTATTTTAGCTTCTACTTGTGCTTTCTTCCACGTAAAGACATAACATACAGAAAAACATCATTTCTGGCCTTCATATCATGAAGCAAACAAATGTAGGCCTTTTCCACAAAAATCCTCCAATTCTACATGCAGTCAGGAGAAAAACACTAGTAAGTTCTCATTTATTCACCATCATTATAGAGTTATTATATTGAACCATATATACCTGCCAGTAAATGCAACTGTCTTTCACCTACAAAAATGGAATTTTGTAAGATTCAACTTAGTAATTTAGTTAACAAATATTAGAGACCTATATGCCCCTCTATTAATTTTTTGTTCATACGAAAATGAATAAATGATGTATTTCTACTTATAAAAAGAAGAAGTGTGAACAATGTACTATGCCCTACAATAAACATTAGTTCCATAAAACTGAATTGTCCAAGTAACTGAAGCAGACCTTTTAAGGACTGAACTTTAAAAAACGTGCTCCTAATTTTGTTGTAAATTCTTCTAAATATTATAATACAGCCTTCCTGGCCTTCTTCAATAGACTATGTTGAATAAAAGTTAAAGCAGCCTTGCCGAAGCAGGGCTATGATCTAATTCTCTTCATATTTATATGTAATGTATATAATATGTCTCCTCAATGTATTCCACTGTGGTCACTGTGATGAACTCAGAGGCCCAGATGAGGTCTAAAGGGCTACTGGTCCCTCTTCTAAAACACAGGCATACACTTTAGAAAGCTGTGCTATTGGCCTCCAGCATTTGACTCTCTTAGTCATCACTTTATTGCTTGCTGCCCTAGATTTCTCTTACTTCCCTTTTTCTGCCCAGTGGCTTCTTTCTGGCCTACTTTGACTTACAGCCAAGAAATCTAGGTGTGTTAGTTTTGGGTGTAAACTGTGATTTAATGGGTTTGCGTGACAACCTATGAGGTTCTCCCAGAATGTGTTAAGCAGATTTTATAAATATCTGTCGTGGTTTCCCAGGGGAATTTGGGATAAATTTTCAATAGGGTAATTGTTTAGGAGATCTCTGGATAAGTGTTACTTAAAAAGCATATCACTATTCACAGACTATCAATGGAATTTCACAATAGAAGGTAGAGAGTATATTTTTAAATATATAATTAAAATAGATATAAAAAAGTTTCTCTAGTGAGCCTTGCCTCACCAACTGATCTTTAAAGATTTTTATATAAATAGATGTACAAATCCATTTACACATACGGTATATGCAAATTTTTCATTATATGAGAGATAGGTGACTTGACCTGAGTAAATATAATTTGGAAACTTTCCAGTTTACTGTAAGTCTTTGTTGTCAGGATTAAATTAGAATTGTGATAAAAGCTAATATGATTCTATCTCTGGAAATATTAAGTCAACAGAAATCAAGCTGTTGTTTATCTATGAGTACTGGTTGAACTACCCGAAGCTAGAAGGCGACCCAGGACTGTAGTTATTATGAGAAAAATAAAATTAATACATATAAGGCAAAATTTATAATAGTTTTCTGAATTCAAGTGCTAGTTACCTTTTATTCACAACTACATATGAATATCTACCATTTAACACAAATAATAAATCCATTTCATTTTTTAGTGTGTACAGGTCTTAGCCCCAGGTGTTTGTCTAAAGCACAAAATATTTTAGATCCTGATATAATAGAACATTTTAAATGATCCAGAAGGCCCTCCCTCAATCTGTCTGTAGAACTGTATCAGACTTTTTTTTTTTTTTTTTTACCTGAAACATGTTTAATGACATTGATCTTGAGGCTTGCTTGTGGCCTGGCTTTGTGTCAATTGATTTCATGTCTCTTACTTTAAATACTGTGATGTTGGAACCTAAGCACAGAGGAGATACAAAGACTCAAAGAAACTTCCCAACTCTGTATTTATCATTAGTATAAGCAAGTATATTTGTGCTTTCTGAAAAGAAACAATTGTTTCATGAAAGTGATTTCATTTTTAGTCAGCTGACATGTATCTTTTCTGAACCTAGTATATAGTTGATGTGGAAAAAATGGTACTTGTCCCTGAGGTGTTTGTTTTCTCATGGAAAGAGAAAAAAACGAAAAAGAAAGAACAGTAGAAAATGAGGGGAAAATATTGAAAACAGTCGTCAAACGTTTTGGGATATTGAAACTTGTTTTAGATTCTTGTATGTAAAACATACACATATATTTCTACAGGATTCACCATGCACAACCTATGAGATCTTGGTGGATAATAAAATTGACCTGGATTTAGGTATAGAATCTAACTTTCCCTATACTTGACCCTTTCTGTAATTTTTCTATTTACATTCCATTTTACATTGCAGATGAATCCTGAAAAATATACCACTGTTTATCATATCAACCTTTATTATTATTCAGCAACATATACTGCTTAGGAAAAACAACTTCTCTACACAAAAGATCTTGGTAGCAAGAGATAAAATACTACTGTCATTTTTTAACAGCTCGTGTTAATATGTAGCATAAGGGTTTGCTGAATATAAACAAGAAAAATGATCTACTGTACAAACCACATACTGTTTATGTGGTTGTATATAGTAGTGACAACAAGCAGTAATTTCAAAGCTACTGTGTAAGATCTCATGCAATTTACTGTGAAAAATAATGATATATTGCCTGAACACCATTTAAACCACCACTGAATAAAAGGAAGTTATTTTGAACTTTTAAGGTGAAATCTCATAAGTAGTGCCATTCTAATAATAGCAATCTGATTACATGGAATTATAATTATATAAGAGGAAACAAAGGTCTTTGTAATAATAGTCCAGGAATATTGATTTTCTAGCAGAAAGCACTATTATATAAGTAATGCAGTGGTGCTTCAAGTATAGGTAAGGCTATGACTGGTTTCCAAATAAGGTTGATTCATTAATAAAGTTACAGGTTGGATTATTTCTCCTCTCTGGAGTGTGACAGTGTGCAGAATAAAGAATGAGGTTTGCATAAAAAGGTCAGTATCACCAAAGTGAATTTATTACAGCAAGGTGACAGAACAGGAAAGAATTATTCTTTCCACCTGGCGAGTGACTCTATCTCTGACCCCTGTAAAATGGTCTCTTCAAATGCTCACTTGGAATATTTATATCTTCTTCATTCATTTCTCTGTCAACAAATGTTTATTGAATACCTCCTATGTGCACTGTTCTGGGTGCTAAAGATACAGCAGCGAACAAGGCAATGTCTCTACTCTCATCAGATAATAAACAAGGAGAAAAGCCAATGCTTTCAGATAATGTCAAGTGCCTTGACGAAAACAACAAGTGACTAACAATATAGAGATGTTTAAGAGTTAGGGAGGGGACAAGTATCAGATAGGGTGATGAGGAAGTGATCTCTCTTAGGAGGTATCATTTGGATTGATGTCCAAATTATGGGTGGGAGGTAGCTGTGAAGAAGAGTATTCCAAGCCTAGAGAATAGCAAATACAAAATACATGAGGTGGGAGTGAACATAGTGCATTTGAGGAACAGAGGAAGCCCACTGGAGCACAGCGAGGAGATGGCGGAGGGACAACAGAAAAGTTCGGAGGGGCAGGCAGGACCATATGGGTTGTGTACAGCCTCAGGATGTTTGCGTTTTGTCCTAAATTCAATGGGAAGCTGTTGGAAGCTTTTAAGAAAAGAAACATCCTAATTTATCTGTAAAAATTTTAGTTAAGCATTCTACCAAGACATGCCAGAAAAAACAAAGAAACATGAGTGAGAAGGTGGTAAAGCCTTATTGGATGGATGTAGCTATAGAATACAGGGGAACACCTCGGAGACTTAATCCATGAATAATTAACACACATTGGGGAGGGAGTAGCAAAGCTATCTATTTAAACAAGTAATTTCCTAGTGCAAGAAAGACTCATTACTCGTTTTGTCACCACTTCTGTATTTTCCCACATAGTTTTGACTCTTTAACGTCTAAACCTGAAACTTGTATGTCTGTATTCCAAAGAGCTACTGACTTATGGAGCTTTTTCAAATAACATATTAACATAACTTGGCCAATATCTCCTTTTCAAATTGTATTACTACAGACTAAATAGCATTGATATGAATGTTTACAGCTTCATAAAATCGACTGTGTCATGTAGAATGGAAGCTATGGTTGCCTGCATATTGTAAATATTATTGCATTACAGGAAGGTAATTGATTTGCTTAAAATGTTGCAACAATAAACCATTTCTCAGAAAAGATTGCTGCTTAACCAAGAGCACACCAAAGTCAATAGAGAAAGACAATTGAAAGAAATTAAATTTTGATCTGTTTTGCAAAGCAAGCTGGTCACGTTACATGAGGATGGATTAGGCAACGTAAATGATTCAGCATGGTCAAACAATTATGAACCATTTCTATTCTCTCAGACTCAAGTTTGTAATTAAAAATCAAACCCAAAGAGAATAAAAAGTTTTGAGTATAGAGATGTCAAACTATTTTGTAGGAACATAGCACAAGTGCATGGGGTAGAGGCATTATAGATCTTATATTGACATTCCACTATACTTAATTATGCTTCTTCTGTTGAAAACAGAAATTAAAATTGCTAGCCCCTTACTGGAGTGTAACAGACTAGAAAAGTCACGGTTTGTTTTGCCAATTTTATCCTTAGTCATTCTCCAATAGGGTATATTGGCTAATAGATAAACACAGCTGCTTATTGGACTAGTTTGAGAAGAATGAATTCATAGCGTCTGAAATATCTGTATTATTTCCCTTGTGATCATGTAAATATCTTTAGAGAGATCACCTAGTTGTACGGTTGCAAACTAAACATTCATAGGTCTAAGAGGTGATTATACCAATATCACTGGGTTTACATTTAAATAAGAGCCTCTATAGAGAAATCAATTAGAGTTTGAAGAGTTCAAAATGTAGCCATGATCAGGACTCATTTTCTCAGGTGCTTTTTGAACACCTTCCTTTTAGATTATAATTTATGAACTTAATCAGTAAACTGCATTACTCTTAAGCACAGTTAATAAAGCCATCCATACGAATCAATGATTTATGCCTGACCAAACATTTCCCAGTCTAAGTCACAAGAATTATCTATATGATTTGAAAGATACATTTCATTAACATGTCCAAGTTAGAAGATGGAAGAGTTGTTTTAACAACTCACTCTAGTTTATTTTCCTTTTCTTTTTCCCAGCATGAACAGTTTTGGTCTTTTAAGTAATAGCAGAGCATAGATAAAGCGGTATTGTCTTCTGACACAAAGGATGAGTTATTCATATGCAAAGATGAATACACCTCTTTACTCTCAATAGGGCACTGAATCATTCTCTCCTATTAATGGATTTTCTCTAGAACAACATGCTACCTCTTCCAGGACCCCTTATAACTTATGGCATCCATTTTCAGAATGGCTGTTTTGTTTTAGAAGAGAAGCTGAAAGCCTACAGTCGAAAAACATTGTAAACGTGTGGCATACACAGAGATCAGGCATATGAAGTTCACCAACTAGCTCAGTGTCTCAGTCAATTGATCTCCATCTCCCCACAAAAAACAGAGTCAAGAGTTAACTCATCCAAAGGCATATGTCTAAGGTGGCAAACATAGGTTAAAGAGAAGTAAGACTCCAAAACTTGATAATAACTGGCTAACATTTTCACTGAAAACAAAACCTGGGGAAATTTCAATATTAGGATTATTTTCTTGGAAATCATTGATACTTTCATAATTCAGTGTATGAAATAAAGCATTTTTTATAGAGAAAGAAAGCAAGCAACAGCTTCCTTCATGTTTTTTTTTTCCTTATAATTATATGTAGTAATGTTCCAACGATTTGCATCTTTTCATGAAAACTAAATGCTGAAAGGAAGCAATCTCTGTTTTGGCACACAGGTGCATTTAGGTAAGCATACATTTATATATTTACTCAAAAAGCCAATTATGGGTAAACACTATTCACAAGTTTAATAAACTGCTTGAAGTCTGCCTCTTAACTCTCTTCTCACCTGAAATCCAAATTTTCACAACCAAATATCAGAATCTCCTAACTCAGATGAGGATACCATCAAGTGATATTGTCACAAATGACTACTGTTACATGATTGTCTTAACCACTTGAAGTCTCTGCTCAGGATGAGGTCCATGGGGGCCACTGTCCTGTCTCTCTTTGTTTCAATGGCTCAGCTTTGAGGGTTTTGGTACCTAATTGCTTGCCTGCCTCTTGTGATCAAGTTACTCCATGATTGTAAACGACATCCTGATTTTCACTTAACATTTGCCATGTCAACAGATCTAACGTTTGTCTTCTACCCAGGTTTATGCGCTACGAGCTTGTACAAATATTTTCTTTTTAGTTAAATTCTCTCAATTTACATATTATATCTGAAGTTGATAGAAGCAAGGAATGTTTCATCAAGAGAGGTTAGTCATTCTCCCCCTCTCTCTCTCTCACACACACACATATACACACACAGAAGAAATTTAACACGACTTCATTAGGTCCCAAAACGTAGATATGTATTTTCCACCACTTTCTGAATCAGAGGATTAAAAGAGAATTGCAGGGCAGTCCTTCAAAAATAGACTCTCTGTATGCACAGAACACATTTGTCCTATACATATTACTGTGAAATGGAGCTGGTCAGTGAAAGTTCAAATGAGGAATAAACACCAACCAGAGACTGTGAAATGGAAAATAAAATTGTGCTGACCAATGAGGGGCATTAACTACATTCAAAATTATTTTAAAACTATTTTAAAATTATTTTTAGGTTTCCATTTCTATCGGAAGATTCACATCATTCTCTCGTACATTTAAATATCAAAACATTATAAAGGTTTTTGATGGCCCATTTTTATTTTTTTAAAGACTGTTAAGTAAATAACCCAATGGGAGAAGTAAGTAAATAACCCAATGGGAGAAGCACTCAGTAGTGTTTCAGGAGTACCTAAATCTCTCTTGCTATGAGCATATTCATTCCAAACTCTCAGACAACACAAATCATCACTCCTAAGATCTAAATAAGCCACTGTCTTTCCAACTCAACACACACAGAACAGGGAAACAAATTTGTATAGATATACAAGTTCTGGTCAAGGTCTCATTTGTACTTGCTGCCTATTTCATACCAGAATTATACACCGTGAGATAGGGAGCTTTTTACTGGTGGTTGGCAGTTGCCCAGAGGCTGCAAACTAAAAACAGAAGAGAGAATGCTGTACAGCATTTTAATTCCCTTCGGAGTTCAAATAGGGCATTTTCTTTTTGGTCCTAAAACCAGTATACTTCAGGGCATGAGGCTGAGAAAGAAAACCTATGACCTCCTCACAGAAAGACTACACTTTCAATTTTTTTTTTTAATTTTTTTTTTTTGTCTCCTGGTGGTTTGGTGTACCTTTTTTGAACACCAACACTTTCCCTTTAGTTTCTAAAACTGGTTTCTAGCATTATGACTTCTCTTTTCAAGGCCTGGGTTGTCTTTAACTTTTATACAGCCATCAATTCCTGCCGAGGCTCTCTAACATGGCTCTGTGCTTCCCAATCATTTTTCCTAGTCCATCTTCTAATAATTACCTGACTGCTCTATTTTCTAGTGCATCCCTCTCAGTGTCTGCTGGTAACACTTTAAATACGCAGGCTTGAATGAGCAGACCTCTCTGTTACCTGCTGTCCTTCCTCAACTGGGTCCGTGTTTTCTCACACACATCTCTAGAAGCAATCTATTTTCACAGTAGTCACTGACTACTTCCCTTCTAACTCTTTATGCACATAAAATCTAGCAAAACGTATTATCTATAAATTCTGCAATATGGTATTGGTTCATGGCTAAAATAAAAGCTGCCACTGAGGAAAATAATGGGGTAATATCTTGACTATTACAGTTTTGTAAATATGTTGGAGCTCGGAGAGAGAGGATTCTAGATTCTCCTGTGAGCTTTTGCTACTCAAAGGAACTGCCATTTCTAGGATTCCTGAAATTGAAATGGTAGTAAAGAAGACGTAAGTAAATTGGACTGAGATGTAGGATTCAGGCTTTTTTGGTGCTTTAGTGAAAAAGTAGGGCAAAGTAATTGAAATCAAGTGAAAGAAAGGCTCTTTCCTGTTGAATCAACTATTCCACAGGCAAAAGTTTGATACTTTTACACAGAAAAGCAACTTTACATGCTCCATAGGGACAATTTAATAAATTGCCGTCTGGAAACTCTTAACAATGCCCAGTAGTCGAAAAAGGTTAATGAACCTCCAACAGTATCTATTTCATCACTTCAAAACCCAAATGAACAATTTTTAAGAAACCCCCTTCTTTAGACGAGAAGCCATTTGATTATTTCTGAAATATACTCCTACATCTGTAATCATTAATTACTTCATCAACACTGACAACTGCATAGCCTAAGTATACACCTATGACTTATATAAAATCTACTTACTAGACATATCAAGTTATAATTTCACAAAAACAACACACACACAATGGAACTCTCAATATAAACGCAAGATTGTTTCAAATTCAGTATAATACTCCTTTATAAATGGTAAATGAAGATGGAATACATTGACCTGCTTTGATCCCCAAAGCACGACACTTCAAAATTTTATTCAAACCATCATTCCATGAACTAGGAAGAATGTTTCATGAACTAGTCTAATTATTTTAAGTCATTTGAAGCATTTGATCATTCACTGTGGTAACCTGAATGTTGACCTACATTTTTCCAAATTTTTATCTAATGGCTAAAACTTTAAGAAATGTGAAATATCACTAAAATTCCAGAAAGCGTCCAAGATAAACTCCAATGAATAAACCTGAAAAAACATTTTTATAAGTTTATGTCCTTTAACTTTTTCTCTTTTTTTTTACAACTAGAATATTTATTTTTTTTCCTGAAATGAATCCAATAGTTTTCCCACTGATAGTAGTTTTAACTTGCAATGATTAAATGGACCGTTGTTTCTTTCTAAAGAACATTATAAGGTTGCATGATGCAATTATAAAAATTGCCTTGTGAGCGCTCTACTAAACTAATAGTGTATCAATAATTAGGGAAGCACAAGTAATGAGACACCAAAGTTAAACAGCCACATAGCTGAAGTAAGGAAAATGGAAATTATCAATAAAATAAAACATCGTTTGCTAGAAGTCCAGGGGAGGGTCAAGTTTCATATCCAGTTATGTCCTAGCAACAATTTTTCAAAGAAAACTGCTGAGAATGCTGGTTAGAAACTCCTCTGGAAGATAAGTTTATTTGGGGAAGCACATACAACACTTAACACACTTATTTGACCAGCACTGTAACAAAAGTGATTGCAATTTAAGAGATGAATTGAAGGAAACACAACATTTTTTTTTCTCATGTCACAGAAGAGGGGAGAATGTGAGTAAATTATGAGCCTGACATTTCATTAGAATCACTGAAAATACATGATCAAAGTATCTGTGTCAGAGACCAGGAAATTAAACTGTCAGGAGGACACACATTTTTTTGTGTGTGTGTGGTACGCGGGCCTCTCACTGTTGTGGCCTCTCCCTTTGCGGAGCACAGGCTCCAGTTGCGCAGGCACAGCAGCCATGGCTCACGGGCCTAGCCACTCCGTGGCATGTGGGATCTTCCCGGACCGGGGCACGAACCCGTGTCCCCTGCATCGGCAGGTGGACTCTCAACCACTGCGCCACCAGGGAAGCCCAGGACACACATTTTTGAAATAAAAAATCTTTTCACTAGTTTTCCTTGTACCCATCCTCTTGCTATAATCTATAATTGAGAAAATGAGGAGAAAATAGGAAAAAGAATAAACACATTACTTTTCAAGGGCAACTAGAAAATGATTTTTCCAAAGGTAAGAATCACAAACTGGTAGGTAAGAGCACATTCTGTCTTGTCCTAGCCATTGCTTTATCACAGAATTACAGAAAATTAACTTCTTTTAGTATGGATTCATTTGAGTGCGATCTGATTTATCAGTATATTGGAAGTACATGTGGGAGAAATGCAATGAATAAAAACCTATAAATTGAGAAAATATATATCAAAATTCTGTTTATTTTCTTAATGGCTTATAGGAATTTTAGATAAATAAAGCATAGTCAGCAGGAAGTAGCATCATTATTTATTTGGAGCTATGAAAATAACTGATATCTTAATAATAACAGGAGGAAACAAAATGGAAGAAATAACTAGATTTCCTTGACTTTTGATCATCTTAGTGTGGACTGATACGAATCAGGGTTTTAAAAAGGGAAAATGAGACCGACTGTTTAATTATTGTTTTATAATACAAAGAACATTAGTCAAAGAAAATTTGAACTTCAATTCTACATGAACTGTGCAACTTGAGGTAAATCACTTGATCTATTTGAATCTGTTTTCTTAATTATAAAGTATAAATATTTACTGCCATTCTATGTATCTCATGGGTTTTCAGTGAATTTAAAAATAGATTGTATAGTCACAAGTATTTTGAGAATTATCACATTATGTGAATGTAGGCTGGTATTATTGCCACTATGATAAAGAATCAAACTGATAGAGAATGAGAGGTTTTCTGATATATGGAAATATTCCAGGACTTCATTCACCTAGAGTGGGGATGGGGCTTGTGTAAACACGTAAGTCCAGCTTCATTCAACAGATCTACACCTTTCCAGACTCCCTAACAATCCCTTTGTGGAATTCCGTCCTTAATACAGTGTCTCATCAGCACAAGGCATCCACTCCACACTGCAAAACCCTCTGAAATGGAAGCTTTTTCAGAAAATTGCGTCCTATGTCCTGAAATCTACTCACAGTATTCTATTTTCTCTGTGGTCTTTTACTAAATTTTAATGGGTCATGATGATGTGTAAATTTGTTTCTGTGTCTACTGACCACACATGTCTATGCATATATGTTCATATACGTAGGATGAAAAAAAAAAATCCTGGTGTGTTTGTTCAAGGGGTCCATGCAACAACCATGTGGTTGCTGTTCTGAGCATGATTTCTGTAGACTCTAGTATCTCAGAGAATCCCCAAGACGTTTAGTGTCAAAGAGCACAAAAAGCAGAAGGTATTTGATGTAATAATTTGATATGTCCATTTGTCTTCAATTATTACCATGTGAGCTTTAGTTCAAAGATTCCCTCCCTAGCTTGTATAGTAAATGACAAGAATATTATTAGTAAAGTGCAAAGCTTTAACAGCTCTTCTCTGGTATCACCGCTAAAAATACTTTTTAGCTTTTTTATTCTACAAAAATCATCACTCATTACTCTAGCAACCTATTATAACTGAGTTATGAACCTCAGATCATTCAGACTTTGGAAATATGGTTCATTTTAAACACTAAATACAGATGGGCCAGTGATGAATCCACATCTACTCACACATAGTGTCTTTCATCCATTAGTCTCATGGATTATAGAAAAAGACATACTGGAAGGAACTTTTTCTGGAAGCAACTGTTTTGGAAATAAGACTTAGGTGTGCACACAGAGATATGTCCAGTAAGCTACATGTTCGTGGCATTCAAGTTATATTACACAAATAACAAATTTGAGGAGTTGTAAGCCTGCATGAATTATGATCAAAACAGGAAAAACTTATCAATGACTATGTGATGCCAGCATTCCTGAGATGAAATGCAAACTGTGTATGATTATCATGAATTTGGTGCAGAGAGATAGTGGTGTCTCAGGAAGCTGCTCTCAAATATTTAGGTTAGGATATAGTCAAGCAGTAGAACTGGATGTGTTTCCAGCATTTACAGAAACAGAGGAAACACAGACATGATGATTCAGCTTTTCCCCTGGTCATTTTAATTTGCTTTTGAAAGTGGGCATATTTCTGAAGCAATCGATGACATGAATTACACTGTGTCCACGATCACACCATTGCTTTTGCTATTTCTGGTTTTCTCAATCAAATCGTAAAGTAATTTCATTGTTCCCATTTTCCAGTTCTTTAGGTATTTCTGATTTTTTCAATCAAAGGCTATAAAGAGTATTTGCTATTTCCAACTCAGGTGATGGTTATAGGATTAGACCAGGGGTCTGCAAACCTTTCCTCTAAAGAGCCAGAGCATAGATATTTCAGGCTTTGTAGAGCATACACTCTATTGCAATAATCCAACCCTGCCATTATATCATGAAAGACATCACAGACATTATGAAAATAAATAAGCATGGCCCTTTTCCACTAAACTTTTATTTATGAATAACAAAATGTGCATTTCATAAAATTTCACGTGTTACAAAATCTTTCGATGTTTTTCAAGCATTCAAAAATGTAAAACCATGAGCGTCACACAAAAGCAAGCCACAGGCCAGATTTGGGCTGCAGATCATAGTTAGTCAAGCCTTATGTTAGGCAGACAGAAAATTACAGAAATGAGCTTTCCAGACCAAAAAAAAAAAAAAGTATGTTACTATTTCAAAAGCATTCTGACAAAAATGTATATTTTACAAATAGCCCCTAACTTAAGCTAGGCTGTTCAAATAATGGACTAGTATTTAAATCTTGTTTTTTGCTTAATAGACCATCAACAATTTAGCACACATATTATTTCATTTAATCCTCTCTTTCTGTCAATGGAGAAATGGAGACTCAAAGGCATTAAGCAATAAGACTAAAGTCACACAACTCTATCTATGCAAATTGAAAGGGAGAAAGAAGCCAAGATGCTATGGAAATTTAACACATTTTGGGAGTATGCTGGTCATTTTGTATAAGAACCACAAAACATTACACCCTCGTGTTGACTGACAGATACAAAGTTGGTCATGTTTAAAGATTATCATTATTATGAGGTGCATTTATAAGTGTGTTACAGTGTGTCCTCTAATTTAGGTTTTCTTAAAGGGAAATTCAAAGATGGCTTTATTTGGCTAGCTTTAATTTTTGAGTTTCCAAGAGTGTAATTTCAATAACAATTGAGTTAGGCGAGAAAAATGTTTAGAATTATCTGCACTAATAACTTGAGCCCCATAGGAAGCCAAAGACAACGTCATTATTGAAGTGCTCTTGATTACTTTATAGGGGAACTCTGTTACAAAGCAGTGCTTGACTTCTAAGTTAATTGAAGAGCAATTTGGAATTTCTAACTTGTATACCAATGAATTTAGTTAATGTCGTAAAATCTGAGACAAAACATATTATAACAACAGCCATTATGATGAACTTGTACTATTATGGTATCATTGAAACATAGTTATTACCTGGATTCCTTGTACTTTTTCCTGATTTCCTAAGCTAAAAATCTCCTGTGCTCAAATATTACGTTGCCAATACCACTCTTCTGAAATATTAAAATGACATGCCAGAGGTGGTGAATCATTCTCTGAATTTTTATTTCACACAAAGAGAAACATTAAAGAAGACGATGGTAGTTGGCATAAAATTAAAATGTATACAGAACATCCTATGTAGCTGCTCAAAAATCTAACATCACAAAACATCCAATAGAGAACTTTTAATTTCCAAAAGGCGATCCTTCAAATCAAACTCTTCTCTCAAAAAACAAGTTTTTTGATTTCAAAGCAAAAGACACAGGTCTACCTACGATTTAAATACTAAAAGGAATTGAGTAGGTTAGGTTATGCGAGAAATACTATAATCCAGATAATGTCCATTCCTTCTACAAACAGTTACTATCAAAGTCCCAGATATTTTGCCATATTTGGATAGAAACATAATCAAGAAAGTAGACCTTGCCATCTCAGCATTCAGCTTTTGTTGAGACAGATATGCAAACAGACCTAGGTTTCGATTTTAACATGCTATGGAAGGAGGAGACAGATGACTAATTCTGCTTGTGGCCATCAGATAAAATGACACTTGAGCTATGTCCTATAAACAGTAATTTGGAAAGACAGGTTTAACCTAAAATCCTTACATATGTAGTAGTCACCACCAAATCCCATGTCCCGCAGATTCACAAAATGTTTGCTGTTAGGGAAAATAACCATGTTAAATTTCATCTCTTCTGGGCACCTGTTAAACATTCACAAACCCAGATTGACAGCAATCCTGATAGTTCAATTTTAATTCTCAGTCTTGGATATTCAATAATACACATGTTGCGAGTGGTAGAATTCAAACAAGATCTACTTGTTTTTCCCTGCAGTCTATAGTGTAGAGTTACCTTGCAGTACTTCTGCGGCTAAAATGAATATATAGTATAGTATTTTTAAAAATATAATAGAATGTATGCATAAATACTTAGAAATGGTCAAAGATAATAATCAAAGGCTTTTTATGTAAAATAAACATAATAACACCCATCTTCAAAATTTATTCAAGACTGAAAAATACAGTAATTCAAAAATTTGGGTGGGGGCTTCCCTGGTGGGGCAGTGGTTGAGAGTCCGCCTGCCGATGCAGGGGACACGGGTTCGTGCCGGTCCGGGAGGATCCCACATGCCGCGGAGCGGCTGGGCCCGTGAGCCATGGCCGCTGAGCCAGCGTGTCCGGAGCCTGTGCTCCGCAACGGGAGAGGCCACAGCAGTGAGAGGCCCGCGTACCGCAAAAAAAAAAAAAAAAATTGGGGTGGATTCTTACATATAATAGGCATTCTATGATTTTTAGTGACATCTTTCCCATCCTATTATAATTTCATATTCAGAAAGAATATTAAAGATTCTATTCAAACCTCTAATTTTTCAACATAAATTTTGCAGCTAAAATATGTTGTTTTCTCTTCACAAACTTTAAGCAAACAAAAACCATGATTTTCTGAAATATTTATCTTTATAGTAATAGATCTCTACCACACCTCTGGTATCAGAGATTGGGGTGCTTTGGTTTTTCACTTGACCTTTTTCCTAAATAAGAAGACATTATATTTAATCTCCAAAATTTACAAGTAGCTCATGCAGGTCAATATCAAAAACACAAACAACCCAATCCAAAAATGGGTAGAAGACCTAAACAGACATTTCTCCAAAGAAGATACACAGATTGCAAACAGACACATGAAAGAACGCTCAACATCATTAATCATTAGAGAAATGCAAATCAAAACTACAATGAGATATCATCTCACACCAGTCAGAATGGCCATCATCAAAAAACCTAGAAACAATAAATGCTGGAGAGGGTGTGGAGAAAACGGAACACTCTTGCACTGTTGGTGGAAGTGTAACTTGATACAGCCACTATGGAGAACAGTATGGAGGTTCCTTAAAAATCTAAAAATAGAACTACCATATGACCCAGCAATCCCATTACTGGGCATATACCCTGAGAAAACCATAATTCAAAAAGAATCATGTACCACAATGTTCACTGCAGCTCTATTTACAATAGCCAGGACATGGAAGCAACTGAAGTGTCCATCAACAGGTGAATGGATAAAGAAGATGCGGCACATATATACAATGGAATATTACTCAGCCATAAAAAGGAACAAAACTGAGTTATTTGTAGCGAGGTGGATGGACCTAGAGACTGTCATACAGAGTGAAGCAAGTCAGAAAGAGAAAAACAAATACCGTATGCTAACACATATATATGGAATCTAAAAAAAAAAAAAAACGGTCATGAAGAACCTAGGGGCAGGATGGGAAAAAACATGCAGACCTAGTAGAAAATGGACTTGAGGTCACAAGAAGGGGGAAGGGTAAGCTGGGACAAAGTGAGAGAGTGGCATGGACATATATACACCACCAAATGTAAAATAGATAGCTAGAGGGAAGCAGCCGCATAGCACAGGGAGATCAGCTCGGTGCTTTGTGACCACCTAGAGGGGTGTGATAGGAATGGTGGAAGGGAGGGAGATGCAAGAGGGAGGAGATATGGGAACATATGTATATGTATAGCTGATTCATTTTGTTATACAGCAGAAACTAACACACCATTGTAAAGCAATTATACTCCAGTAAAGATGTTAAAAAAAAAAGACATTATAAAAAATTAGACCCTCTATGTATTGCAGTATACTTTGAAATATAATATCGCTAATCATACAAAGATCTAGTATTAAAATACAATTAGCAGTGACTGTGGAGGAGGTAGAACATCCCCAAACTCTATTCTCATTCTCTCATTTTAAGGCAGAAGAGCGTGGAACAACCTATTTGCTTCTCCTCCTACTAATTGCATTAGAATAGCTCTGTTAAACCAGCCTCACTCCCTCCTCCTGCCTATTTGTCACCCTGCTGAAAACATTAATTTGCATGGGAAAGGTGAAAAGTCCTAGATTACCTTTCACATATTGAAAAAGAATAAGGTGGCTCTTCAGGTACTGATAGAGAAATACGTCCAAGCTCCATTACTAAGTAATAAGATAAGGTTATAAAACAGTGTGTCAGCTTGTTACCATCTGAGTAAAGACTAAACGTATTTATTACCCGTGTATGCATTAACTAACTCTATAAAGGAATATGAGAAATTGCTAAGATTGTTTGTCTCCTGGGGAGGAATCTAGGTATGCAGGGAGAAGTTACAGAGATGTGACAACAGAAGAGTCAAAGGGACGTGACACTGATGGCTTTGAAGAAAGGGGCCAAGACTGAAGGGATGTGGACATCCTCAGAAAACTGGAAAAAGCAAGGAAACAAATTCTCCCCAGATCATCCAGAGAGGAACACAGCCCTGCTGGCAACTTGGTTTTAGCCTAGTGAGACCTGTGTTGAGCTTCTGACTTAGAGAACAGTGACATAATACATACGTGTGGTTTAAATTTGTGGTCAGGACTTCTCTGATGGAGCAGTGGTTAAGAATCCTCCTGCCAATGCTGGGGACACGGGTTCGAGCCCTGGTCCAGGAAGATCCCACATGCCACGGAGCAAATAAGCCCATGCGCCACAACTACTGAGCCTGCACTCTAGAGCCCGCGAGCCACAACTACTGAGCATACACGCCACAACTAATGAAGCCTGCGCGCCTAGGGCCTATGCTCTGCAACAGAGAGAAGCCATTGCAATGAGAAGCCTGTGCACCGCAACGAAGAGTAGCCCCTGCTCGCCGCAACTAGAAAAAGCCTGCACACAGCAATGAAGACCCAATGCAGCCAAAAATAATTAATTAATTTTAAAAAATTGTGGTCACTTGTTACAGCAGCAATAGAACATGAATGTAGTTAGACATCTCACTGATGCCTCTCTTCACCTCTCATGAGACCTACCAACCCCGGCCCCAAACCTAGGTAAGTTCTACTCTATGCTGATCCGGACATTAAGCCAAAATGTGATAAACATTGACTTACCATCATTACACTTATGCCACTGTCATCAAGTTTAGGGTCACTTGTAGTTGAGCTCACTCTTGATATGACTCTCACCTCAACAACCCTCTGTAGGAGCCATATGAGCTTCATTTTACTGCTGAGGAAACTCATACTCAGAGACTTTGAATAATTTGCTCAAGGTCACAAAGACAGTAAATGGGGGAGTAGCATTTAAACCCAAGCTGTCTAACTCCAGATCCTAAGCATAATGTCACCCACTTACAAGTGCCTTGTCTCTTTGGCACTGTCACCTGCTCTACCTGTATCATGGATCCCATCTTTTCTCATATATTTTTTTTAATACTTTTGTGTTCTTTCAATTTTCCCCTCTTCCAACGATTATTTTTGTCCGTTACTTTTATTCAGTGTCTTCAAAACAAATTAGTTCAGCCACTCTAAATATATACTGAGCACCCATTATGTGTGAAGGATTAGATATCACTTGCTAGACATATGGCAATGATGAATGAGGTCAGGGAACAGATCCACTTTCCTAAGTAGAAAATTTCTCTCTTGAAAGTTAGTACTGAGGTCTGAAGAACCAAATTGAACAGCCTCTTCTCAGTATTTCTCACTGATGTACAAAGTTCCAACATCCCTTATTTTCTAATGGCTCCCAAGTAGAATTCTTCAGTTCTGGCTTCTTTCATTGTCTAAGTCTGAATTCCCAATATTCTCTTGGGTATACTTTCATGGTTGTCCTATAAGTAGCACAAACCAAAGACAGCCAAAACTGTACTGTTTAGCTCTCAAATGGATTCTTTACCTAGTGTTTTTGATAGTAATATCATCTTTCGGCATGGACTAGGTTATCTCAGATACTTTAAATGCATTCTTCTCCCTATACATGCTATTGATTTCACGCCTGCAATGTCTTTCAGGTCAATATAATCCTTACATCCTCATTCCTGATGCTTTGATTCCAGCTCTCAATTTATATTTTAAAAAACTTCAATAGCACAGGGAGATCAGCTCGGTGCTTTGTGACCACCTAAAGGGGTGGGATAGGGAGGGTGGGAGGGAGGGAGATGCAAGAGGGAAGAGACATGGGAACATATGTTTATGTATAACTGATTCACTTTGTTATAAAGCAGAAACTAACACACCATTGTAAAGCAATTATACTCCAATAAAGATGTTAAAAAAAAACAAAAAACCCCCAAAACTGCTACAGTAGCCTGCTAATTGGTCTCCCACCCTGCTTTAATCCATTCTTTCCATATTGCAAGCAATGATAGTGTTTTAAAACAATTACCTGGGGCTTCCCTGGTGGTGCAGTGGTTGAGAATCTGCCTGCCAATGCAGGGGACATGGGCTCGAGCCCTGGTCTGGGAGGATCCCACATGCCGCGGAGCAACTAGGCCCGTGAGCCACAACTACTGAGCCTGTGCATCTGGAGCCTGTGCTCCGCAACAAGAGAGGCCGCGACAGTGAGAGGTCCACGCACCGCGATGAAGAGTGGCCCCCGCTCGCCACAACTAGAGAAAACCCTTGCACAGAAACAAAGACCCAACAAAGCCAAAAATAAATACATTACTTAATTAAAAAGGAAAAAAATTACCTGAATGTGTCTTTTTCCAACACAAAATTATCTGATGATTCCCTTTGTCAGCATAACCATGTCCCAATTGTTTAGCCTGGCATTTAAGTTCCTTTTTAAGGAGGTCCAAGGCCCAACATCCAGTCCCACCTCTTAGCATTCCCACTTTCACCAGACTGCTTCTCACTCCAATCACCACAGACTATTCAGCACTTTTCAAGCACATCGGATTCTCTAGACTGTGCTTCAGTTCAAGGCTTCCATCTAGCTGTTATGCTGCCTCTCCCACCTCACCTTCCCTGTACCTTTACCTTCATGTTCTGCTCAAAGGTTCTTGCTCTTTAAAATCTTCCTTGATTGCTCTGATTTAATTAACCTTCATCCATTATTTACCTACTTGTTATAGTAATTATAGTAAAAATAAGAGATGGTTCCTGCCTTCAAGGCACTTGTTGTTTAGTAGAAAGATAGAAATGAAAAAGTATATACTAGTGTTTAATATATTTTCTAAAAACAGTGTGTATTAGGAGCTGTGAGCACAAAATGGAGAGTGTGTGAAGATCTCAGCTCTGCTGGGTGTAAGAGTGATATAGGGACTTGGAGGACGGAACAAGGAAGACTTCATAGAGAAGATGATATTTGCTTTTGTGTCTTGAATACACAGGAAAGAAAAATTTGCAAAGTCACTCACAAGACTTGTGTATTTGAAACCCAGAACTGGTACATATCAATGAGGCAGCCTCAGGCAGATTATTTTACCTCTTTTAAACTCAATCTGCTCATCTATAAAACAGTGATCATACTACACCCCTTTTAGGTTGTTATGAAATCTCAGTGAGATGCTGCTTTGCACGCATCTGGGTTAGTGTTCAGAAACATGAGTTTGTTATCACTTCTGTTACAGTCTTTGTCACCCTTACCATTTTGTTACTATAACTGAAGAATGGCTGGAAATTAAACAGGTGGATAAAATGGAGTGGGCTCTGTTTCAAGCAGCATGTGCAAAGGCACTTAGGCATAATGCTGAATTGGATGGGGATTAGATATGGTTATGCTTTGGAGCCATTTATCTTGCTTCTAAAATGCTTACTTGCTTCCTAGCTACCCAAAGACATGCTGACCTTTGAGGGTTTTTTTTATCTTTTGTTCATTGTTAGTGTACTGCTGAGATAACAAAGTTCAGTGAAATCTTTCCACTCTGTATTTCCAATAAAGATCTTTGACTTTGGGTAGGATGTCTTTGGTATGTGACCCCAGACTTGTTCCGCCTGATTGTTAATCCATATCGCCATGGTGACTTAGCAAATCATTTGGTTTAGGTACCAACCAGTGCCTTAGTTACGTAGGTACATATATAAACACTGCTTGGTGACGGTGCGCACGGTATTGCTGAATAAGGCATCCTGTACTTATGTGGTTGCATGTGGCAACAAAGAGCTAACTTTTTTTTTTTTTGATTGCATGTCCTAAGATCTCAGAAATTTCTACCCAGTCTTTAAAATGAGGCTGCATAAACTCCTGAAACAGATGTATTTGGTATTTTTTGAAGCATTGATGGGTTAAAAAAAACAAACACACACAATTACATGCAATTGGAAAGATATACAGTCACCAACTATAGCAGTAGGCCATGGTTTAATGCAATTATGCATTCTCAAATCATGTACTTGAGAAAGATGGAATTGCACATATTTGCTGGAAAATGTGTTATATAAAATCAACTGCTTCATAGAAGGAGAAATATAGAAGGGTAGTTACGAGCACAAGCTATGGAATTAGACAACAAAGGTACAAATCCTGATCCTATTACCTGGTAGTTATAAGATGTTGGGCACCAACTCTCAGTATCCACACTCCAAAAAATCCACACTTAAGAGGTTTTTGTGAGTATAAACTGAGACATTTCACATTAAGCCCTTAGAATAGAATCTAAGAGTAGGCCTGCAGTATCACATAATCCTACAATTGAGGCAAGGTGTACAGTAACAGAGTGCTCTTAGATTATATATTTAACAGAAGGCAATAATTATACTTATTAAAACTTACTTTGGAGAAATTCCCAAGGGAATTTTTTTTTTAAACCTCAAATCTCTGATATCATCAGACGCCAGTCCCTAGGTGCCTGACCTGACATTTGTGTTGTTTGGAGTATTTCCAAACCTTCACGCTGAGTTCTTTTTCCAACTGCATGTCTCTCCATTGATGTGGATATTCTAGTTAAGATTTTACAGTGTGGTAGAGAACTACTTGCAATACATTCCCCTAAATTCTAACCTTTTCCTTCTTATTACTTCTATTCATTTTCTCATTTTTAAATCTAATGGTTCAGTGAAGAAGATGCAGAAGAAAAGACATTGGGCATCATTCACCTATTATTCAAATCAGGGCTGTTTCTAGGATGGGGGAATTTAACAATTAAAATGCTTTTCATCAGTAGCTGTTCTCTTAACTCAAGGAGTAGTTTTTTGTTTGCTTGTTTTTGTACTAACAAAAGACTGAATAAAACACTGGAAAGTAAGTGGTTTGCACATTTTTTATTATTTGTCTAGTTTCTGCATTAATTAATTCACAAGTTTGCTTTTTCTTATTGAATTTATGGACATTTATTTCTAGCAGACTTGGAGAGGTATTTTTTCCTTTCTCTTTGCAGTTATATCTTCAACATTAGCAAGAATCTTTTATTAGCTTTCTCTTTTTTTTTAAATGCAAAGTGGAATTTTATAATTCCAAATTAATGAATACTGATAATAATAAAAAGTAGCTCAAAATCAAATTGATCAAACATTTAAAGTAATTTAAAACTGTAAGTAACATCAATACGATCATATGAATATTGCCAGAACAATATAAGAAGCCCTAAGTGGGGCAGATGACAGGCAGACCAAGAAATTCATGAGGTATTTGAAAGAGATAACATCCCAGTAGGAACCATGCCCAAGTTCCCACATTATGGCGTTCCTCAATCTGATGGTTTCATCTAGTCAGTTCTGGTATTTCTATGCCTTAGCACCTGAAGTTATCCTTTTAACTTGGAACATTTAGAGAGGCACAGAGTCTACAATATGGCATGAAACATATAGAGTTGACCAAAAATGAAATGCAACTTAAAATACATCATGGTCAGTCTTAGCTTGAAAACCCATCTCCTACTGATGTACCCATCATGGTGGGAGCTTTCTCTTTTTCTATGTACTTTGACTCCCTTATTTTCCTGTAATTTTATAGCCAGCCTCAATAGCTACTGTTTGAAAACTTCAGAACAAAACAGAAAGGTCACTGTTTCTTTACACAGAAACAATTTTCCTTCCAATCATATGTAAACTACTTTTAAATGTACAAATCTGAGTTTGAATTTACACAAAACAATCCTTCTACTTATGTTGTCTTTAACTACTTTGTATCTGTTTTATCTTTAATTGAATCTTCTCATTCAACCTTGACTCAAACCCTTGCCCCAGCTTATTGTGAATGGTGAGGCTAGGAGCAGCTTTATTGCTTTTGACTTATCTATGCTTTATAATTTTCTCAATAACCATATATTACTTCTGTAACAAGAAAAAGCACAAAGCAAGTGGATTTTTTTTAAATCTGTACTTTTTAACTTTCCTGAAATTCTCTGGAAGTGAATCTTCCTCATTTCATCCCCTGGAAGATGTTCTTGCTATCGTATCTTAATCCTTCTCATTTCACAATATGTAGAAATACTGTCATTTGTAAACAGATTGTAGCTCCTCCACTAGAAAAAGTGTCAGATGCAAATCCATTTTGGAATTTCTCACCATACCTTACAGAGTGGTTCTTAGAAAACATGGTAATGTAGAGAAGGTGAACCTAGAATTAGAATGAAGGGCTCTGTATTATCCAAAACCTTCAAATGACCCGTCAACATAGTTTTCTTTCGGCTATTCCTTCAACCTCTCCATCTCCTTAACTAATTTTGTCCTTTATAAAATCAGACAACTCACCTGTCTCCTTTTTTCTAGACTGTCTTCCAATTTTTCTCCCCAATCCTCTTGATACTTAAAAAGAATCGCAGCCAATTTAAATAGGTTTATCTGCTAAAATAAGAGTGCATAATCCCAGCAATCCTACTACTGGGCATATACCCTGAGAAAACCATAATTCAAAAAGAACCATGTACCACAATGTTCACTGCAGCTCTATTTACAACAGCCAGGACATGGAAGCAACCTAAGTGTCCACTGACAGATGAATGGATAAAGAAGATGCGGTACATATATACAATGGAATATTATCCAGTCATAAAAGAAATGAAATTGAGTTATTTGTAGTGAGGTGGATGGACCTAGAGTCTGTCATACAGAGTGAAGGAAGTCAGAAAGAGAAAAACAAATACCGTATGCTAACACATGTATATGGAATCTAAAAAAAAAAAAAAAAATGGTTCTGATGAACCTAGGGGCAGGACAGGAATAAAGATGCAGACATAGAGAACGGACTTGAGGACACAGGGAGGGGGAAGGGTAAGCTGGGACGAAGTGAGAGAGTAACACTGACATATATACACTACCAAATGTATAATAGATAGCTAGTGGGAAGCAGCCACATAGCACAGGGAGATCAGCTTGGTGCTTTGTGACCACCAAGAGGGGTGGGATAGGGAGGGTGGGAGGAAGACGCTAGAGGGAGGGGATATGTGGATACACGTATGCATACAGCTGATTTACTCTGTTATACAGCAGAAACTAACACAACATTATAAAGCAATTATACTCCAATAAAGATGTTTAAAAAAAATACTTTGGTGAAAAAATGACGATACCATGGGAAGACACTTTGTATTTCATCTATGCATTGACATATCCTAATACTCTCATTTAATGAAAAATGACAAACACCCCATTATCTTCCAGATCCAATTTATTGTACAGAAATATTTCTCAACTTCTTGATTATAGATTTTGTGCACTTATAATTTAAAAGTACTTAAAATTGAGATGTCTTTGCCTCTCATATAGTTCATTCATTATTTCACTGTTGGCACCAACTGGGCTTCCAATGTATTTTGAAATTTTGTGAGTCTAATCACAGTGTGATATGTGATACAAAATTCTAAGTCTTTTTTTAATATGAAGATCAGTAATTCATTAGAAACTTATTATCAAGATACCTATGTTCCTATCATTTGTTTCTTTCTGAGAATTGCAGTATCACTGCTATCAAGGAAACTAATTAGGCTAGAGGACAGAGATCATTTTTTATTCCTCCAAACTGTACTTAAGTCCTATATTGGTGTCGTGAATTATTTCTAGTGAAAAATGACAATTACTTCATTCCTAACTTACACTTTTGGAGCCCGAAGGTCCAGCAACTCAGAATCTCTGAGTGACACAATAATGCACTCTCACATTGTGAGTATTAAAATGGAACAATTTTCCATGAATCTAAGATAGTCTTGGTAACATGTTTAAAACACTTTATAGACTCAAAATTTAATTTGAAGGAATAGTTTAATCATAGTAGAGATTAAAGGTTTCTCCTTGGTCTAAATACTAGCTACATAAAGCTTTCCTCCCAATTATCTAACATCTTCCTGTACAGTCCTTCCTTTGTATGCCTCATGATAGGAGACTTACTACCTTGTGATATAGTGAACATAATAATTGTAACGTGATTATTACTTTTAGCAGTTTAGAAATTCCCTTTGTATTTAACAAATATTCTTCTTGAGAAAATGCATGCAATTAACTGGCTTGAAAACAATGTGTGGGATCATGGAGAGAAAATGTTCTGGGATTCCTCACGTGTGTTTAACCAATAGAAGAAAGTCTGTTGGGGGTGGTAGAGAGGGGACAGTATTTGGAAAAGAGGAGAAGGCCCCTGTTTCCATGGTACTACAAAAAGAACAAAGAACGCTAACATATTAAAGCAGATAAGAATCATTGGATGATAAAGGGATTCAGAAACTGTGTCAAATAAGAAACACTGAAAGCAGACCTGATTAAAGCAAATATATACAAAGAGCAATGGGGAGAAGTGGTAGGAGTGGGGGAAGAGGTGGTGATTTCCCCTGGGAAGTGCCAGGCTTATCTCATCTAACGCCACTCTAGCACCAGGGAGTGAACTTTAAAAGATGATGACCGGGCTTCCCTGGTGGCGCAGTGGTTGAGAGTCCGCCTGCCGATGCAGGGGACACGGGTTCGTGCCCCGGTCCGGGAAGATCCCACATGCCGCGGAGCGGCTGGGCCCGTGAGCCATGGCCGCTGAGCCTGCACGTCCGGAGCCTGTGCTCCGCAACGGGAGAGGCCACAACAGTGAGGGGCCCGCGTACCGCAAAAAATAAATAAATAAAAATAAATTAAAAAAAAAAAAAAGATGATGACCATGAGCTCAATGTGGAATGATTCCCCAAGACAATGACTCCCTCCCTTCTGATCTAGAGTACTGCCAATAACTGATAACACCCAAGCTGAGGCGGGATGAGGGATGAAGAAGAGGGAGTTTTCTAAAATCTATCTGAGTTTTAAGAAGTTCAGTGCTGTTGCATAATTGTTCAAGTTACCAAGCAAAAGTTTTTTAATATAATCTTGAGCGTATCTGGGCTATATGAGAAAGTGTTAAGATGTGAGTACCAAAGGGAAGATGTGGGGGGGAAGAGAATACTCAAAATAATGTCTCCAGGGTATCTTCATTAGTTCTCTTTTAAGTATACAACTCTACGTGCATATTTGACAAATTATCCCAAGCTTTGTTCTCAAGCAACAAGTAAAAATCCAGATGAATAGGACGGTATCCTTGAGGAAACCTTCATGCAGCTATTTTTAAATTAGCCTGCCATGCTCATTTTGGAGTAGGTTATTATGTTTAGCTTAAAAGAGCTTATGTTTCAAAAAGATTTCTTTTGTGAAACTAGCTAGGGTTTCAAAGGCTATGTTTCTGAAAGGAAAGTGGTCCTCTTCTTGATTAGCAAATCTCAGATGTGAAACTCAGTTTCACACAGGAGAAAGAATGGCCCAAAGAGAACTTTAGATATACAACAAACATGAGTGAACACCATTATTTTGAACTGAGCCATGTCTCCCTGGTTGAATAAAGAAGTAAGAACGGTAAGGGTGACATTCACACTGAGCCATGTTGGTGAGAAATCATATTGAGGACATAGACAGAATATTCTGTTTATGTTATAGAAGAAGGCATTCCAAAAGAGAGGAGAAGCTGTGAAACCCAGCCACATAAAAGAGGAATAATCCATTCTCAGGACACCTCTAGGTAGCTGACGCATAGAAACACCACAGTTCACAAGGCCAACAGCAAATACGTTCTCTTCCCTTCCAAACCTGCTTTTACTATCAAATATTACATCTTTGTTTCTCAAAACTCAACCAGCAACTCACTGTCCTTTTAGTCAACTGCCACTGAGTGACAGTAAATGAGCTAGGTACTAGGGATTAAGAGAGAAATAAGACAGATACCACCCATACATTTGTAGAGTTTGCAGTCTAGTTCATGTCCTCTAAATCTTTTACTTCTATTATTGAAACATTTCTCTACAAAACCCATCTCCATTCTTGCAAGTGCTTCCAATTCCAGTCTATTTTCTATGAAGCTGGAAGAAATAACTTTAAAAAACCAAACACAACCCAACCCAACCAAACACACAAACCACCAAGAAAAGACCGTATCACTTTCCTGCTTGAAATGGCTAGTGTGTACCGAGGATACAACTGAAACTTTTCATTGCAATGATTAAGATTCTTTATAACCCAGCCTCTGCCTAAGTTTCTGGTCTTTCCCCTTCCGAAAATAAACTCCAGAATCACAGAACTCCTTATGATGACAGTACTGTATCTCCTTTTTCATTATTTTTTTCTGCTTGCAGTTCACGTCTGCCTTCTTAATCTGGTTAAATTCCACTCACTCTTTAAGGTGCAGTACAAATACCCTTTGAAATCTTCACCAATACCCAGAGGGGCGTCTGTTACTCTCCTCTCTGGGTTTCCATGGAGAACAGTATTGGCCTTCATGCTTGACCTCTAAGTGCAATCCCAAGTAATTTTTCTTCTGGGTAGACTTTCATTACCTCTGAAACTGAGGTAACCATTCTAAAATGTCTTGCACCTGGCTACATTATACATTGTAATCATCTACATTTCTCTATCTCTACCCCGGTCTACAGACCTACTTGAAGGCAGGATCCTCATTTGTTTGTATTCACAGTGCCTAATACAGTGCCTGGCATGGACTAGGCGCTTGGCATGTTTATACTGTAAGGAAAAAGGGAAGCGAGCAAGGGAGGCAAGGAGAGAAAGAGGAATAATTTCTCTCATCAGAACTGAAACCACATTGCATTCATTTTACTATATGCTTTTCTCCACTACCCAGTTACGTCTTACATTTAGCAGCGTATTTCACATTCATTGCATAATAGAACTCACCAGCAAAACTGATTAAAATGAATTTATGCACAAGGGTTTCAAATACTGATATTGAAAATTATCCAAGATATGTTTAGCATGGTAAGAAAATTGCCGATCCTGTTTGTATTAAAGAAATGCATCAACATCTATTTGCATAGAATGCTTCTGTTAAGACTAAGAAACTTAACAGTGGTTTTCTTGAATAATGGAATGGAGGATTGGGGAGTAAGATTTTATTATTACGTTATACCATTTATATATGAAAACAAAGGTATACTTAGTTTAAGACAAATGATATAAATAATAGCAAGAACACTACAAGTTAAGGGGATTTCAAAATGCCTTAATTATGTATTTACAATTTCCCTAAAGGATAATATTTTCCTATAGCCTATAATCTTTCCAAGCACCAAACAGATACATATTCCTACCAACACCTAATTAGATTTATTTTAGTTAAAAAAAATGACTCTACTGAATAAATAGCCTTTCACTTCTCAACCAATCAGGGTCTAAAGAAGTGGTAACACAATGTGGTCCACAGAGTTGCATCACCTGCAGCATGTGCACACTTGTTAGAAATGCAAATTCTTGGGCCCCAACCAAAACTAGTGAATCTGAACCTTTAGGGGGCAGGACCCAGGAATCTGTGTTGTATCAAATCCCTCAGGCTATTCCAACGCATACTTTAGTCTGAGAAACTGCTCCGAGAGCTTTATTCTTGAGGACTTTACAACCTCACAGCACCATCTGTTGGTAGGGACTGTCCCAGAGTCAAGACACAGAGTCCCAAAGGGGAATACGCCCATTCAATATCAGTTGTCATGTTCTGTATTAAAGACTGAGAATAGACAGAACGCCTGATGCACAGACACCTACACCTGCAGATGCACACTCCAAGAAAGCTTACAGCTTATTAGAGGAAACGTGTGTAAACAAACAAATATCATTATTTATTTTTAAGTACAAATAAGGAGCTGGTGGGGCACAGAAGCTGTAGAGATCAGGTCCATAAGAGGAAGTCAAAACATGCTCCAAAGTTGTGGTGACATTTAAACCAAGTATTGTCAAAAACGTTAGCCACCATTATGTGTAAAAGTAAGTAAACAAAAATAAAAATCTAAGCAGATACTCACTGAGCACTTACCATGTACCAAGCACTGTTTCTGAGGCTCTGTCCCTGGGCCTGAATATGTAAGACAGTCCAGGCCAAAGGAGAGTAGCAAGCACACCCTAGGCATTCAATCAGTCTCTGGTTCAATAAATGAATAAACATGAAAATACTACATATTGGGTTAAATTCTTCATAAAAGAGAAGGATTTTTAAAATGTCATCTTGCCTAGAATTTCTGAAATCAAAAGGGATAAACTTGCCATTATCTGTATTATTTGTGTATTTTGAAAAATTGCCTTCATGGTTTATAAAAATTTGAATAACCGTTAAAATCCCTTATTAAAAACTCCTATACTTTATAATAAGCAACATTTATGAATTTCTTGCTGGGTATAGAACACTATTTTATATGTTTTCCATATGTTTATACAGACTATAACCATTTTTGAAAAGGCAGTTCCGTATTTCAAATCATGGACACTTTCGAAAACACTTTCTACAGCAGGACACTAAAGTGACTTAAAGGGTAAGTAAACCAGTGTTTAATTTTCTTATTTCTGCAGGGTTTTTAAGTGAAGCCATTCCATTTTCTGTTGGTTTGTGACCACTGCACATTCTGGAGTTTTATGGCCTAATCCACATCTTTATCTAAATTAATGTTTATCACAATAATCATTATTGGTGATGACCAGCAAGCCGGCATAATCTCAATGTTTTCACATTTTCCATTAATATTAATTCTTGTGGCTCACTTGGGACTACCACAAATAGGTTTATGTGTCCACTGCCAGGATTATATGAGGTAAAAATGAAGGTAGTTAGCTGTGCCTGTAAGAACGTACAGGTATTAAAGCACCAACACTCAGCTATTTGCCGGAAGCTACCCATTGGAAGCACAGAAGAAATCATAATAATGCCAGTTTGGCAATTATCTTTTGGGAAATCACTCATTTTCCAGGCAGAATTTAAAAGAGGGAACTTCACCGTTAGTGAAATTTAATAATAGAAGTGTTCTGATTGCTGGGGCTTGAAAAACAGGGAATCTCTCCCAAAGAGGTACATTCTCCATGCAAGACACTGAGTGAAGCTTCACAGAGACTCTGTTACATCTTCACAAAATCCAAGCAATATCAGAATGATTTTACTGGGTGTATTTATTAACAGCTGTGTGTAAGGACCTACTAGAAACCCCTTCAATTAGAGGGGAATACATCCTTACACATTTCAAAAGCCCAGAAAATCTTCAGAGGTCAATATTGGTTAAGAACATGAGATTTGGAATCAGACAAACGTGGATTCAATTTTCAGTTCTGTACTTTATTTGGGAAGGTTCAGTTTTTTCCAAGGGTGTTGCAAATATTAGATGAGCACAAGTAAGCACTCAACAGTATCTCCATTTCCTAGATGAGGAACCTAAGTCTGAGAAGTTACATAATTGGTTCCAGGTGCCATAGCAAGCAAGCAGAAGTTCTAGGCTACCAACCTACCCTAGTTGACTCCTCAAAGCATGTTGGTTCTATCTCCTGCTTCCACAACACTGTGCTGATAACCCATATGTAAAAAAAGGGACAAACCTTTTAAAAACAAGAAGGAGGGGGACTTCTCTCTTGGCACAGTGGTTAAGAATCCGCCTGCCAATGCAGGGGACACGGGTTCGAGCCCTGGTCCGGGAAGATCCCACATGCCGCGGAGCAACTAAGACCACGCGTCACAACTACTGAGCCTGCGCGCCACAACTACAGAGCCTGCATGTCACAACTACTAAAGCCCGCCCGACTGGAGACCGTGCTCCGCAACAAGAGAAGCCACCGCAACGAGAAGCCCGCGCACCGCAATGAAGAGTAGCCCTGCTCACCGCAACTACAGAAAGCCTGCACACAGCAACGAAGACCCAATGCAGACAAAAATAAATAGATAAAATAAATAAAATTATAAAAAAAAAAAGGAGGGACAAACATTCAATAAACAATGCAAAAGAAATGCAGCTATCTGTGTCTTTTTTTCCATATGTTAAAACCAGGCTCCTTGCTTTTCATTTATCTTTTTAAAATTACTGATATTCTAAAAATGACAAAGATAGTGCATGCTGATGAAAAATATCCGTACAACCTAGATGTTTGTAAAATAAGGGAAGTCTGTCCTCACTCTTCTCAACTCAAGTCTGCTAGGTTGGATAGCACCTCTTTAGTCTTTTTCCATTAACAGATGGGTAAAAGTGTACCATTTAAGTGGAATACTGTTCTGCGCACACCATTTTCTTCTTGTGATACTGCTCCCTTCTCTATTTCCTTCTATTCCTTTTCCCAGAAGATTGAGTATAAATATGCTTATTTCTCAGATATTCTACTCTCTGCTGATGCTCAACAACAACAAAAACACATAGTTTAAATACCCACAGTAAAAAGGGAATATTTGGGGTAAGATTCATAGACTCACTGATTTCTGTGGAATAGAGAGGGCTTCTGCTCCCAACAAAATGCCTGAACTGGCTTGAAAAAAGAAACAAACCCAAAAAGCAATCAAAAACACTGCCACAAAGCCACTCAGAAAAGAGCAGAAGTGTGTACACAGAAAGAAAAGTGATTCCTGGACTAACAGTCCACATTTCAAGGAGATAATGCATTAAAGAAAATAAGATTTCAGTATTGCATGGATCACTGTAGTAACATACTGGGAAAATTTTGGGTGAAAGAAATCCAAAAGTTTTTTTTTAATAAGGTATTTATGACTATTTGCAGAGAGGCACTACATGTCCCAGTCTCTTTGGCAACTAGATGTGGCAACAACTAAGTTCTCATGAATGAAATGTGAATAAATGTGATGTATATAACTTCCACATCAGTTCCTTAAAAGGACAGCCATTTCCTTTACTTCCTCCCTCATTTACCCATGGGCTAGAACACAGATGCACAGCTGATCCAGAAACCCTTGGAAATGATGAGGTACAGGAGAAAAAGAACCTGGGGTAACCTTGCCCACTGAACCTATCTCCTCAAGACAGCCATCCTACCTCTGGACGGTTGCAGGAGAGAGAAATAAACATTATTTCGTTTGGGCTTTTAAAGCTTTTAACCTTTTCGTTGCAGCAGCTTTGCTTTTTACCAGAACTAATATGCAAACAGGTACCCACAGATGGGAAACTCCCATAATCAAAACCTAACAGTTGGGCTCTGGGCAGTGAGGAAACATGATCCTTATTTAGACATGGCCGCATGTGTGGCAACACAGCTGCTTTTGCCCAGACTATTGAAGTGTGTTGGCTTCCTTTTGTTGCTAATAAGCAAGACTCTACAAAATAGAGGTAAAAATCAGGGAAGAATTAAGAACTATCCTTTTTGCAAGCAGATGAGGGAATGAATATAACTGCTCCTAAAGGATGCTCTCTGCCCATGGCCTGCAACCTAAGTTAACCAGGAATCTGGAAATGTGTGGCCTTCCATGTAGGCAAAGGAACTGAACTCAGAAGTTAGAGCTTTGATGAGCAACAAGTCCTATCTTTCCTGAGTCCATTGCTGTTTGGAATTCTAGTGCTTCCTTTTCTAATCTAGTATCTTCTACCGTGCACTTAGCTTTTAAAGTCTTTTAAAGGGGAGCACTAGATGAGAACTCCTAGGTCTCCAAGGTTCAATAGATATGAACTAGTAGGAGATACCTCACCTTAGGGTGGTAATTTACTTCTCCAGAAACCTATATTAGGGTTGAAGCTATTATTGGAAAGGTCCATTGACATCTTCTTAACACCATTCAAAAGGACTTATTAGGAAAATGAGGCAGATAATTTTCTTTCCTCAGCAAGCTAAAATAGGTCAGCCACAAAGTGCCAAAATAATTACTGACTGAAGTACTATCACCCCAGAAAATTAAATCACATCCATTTCTCTTTTTCACATAAGATGAATTCTTGATACATATTCAACAACAAATTTCCTAGTGAATTTGTGAGCCAAGTCTCCAACAGCCCTATATAAGTATATTCACTTGTAGTATAAATTTACCTTAAACTTCTAAATTCAAGATACTTTGGCCTATTATATCATGGCTACAACATCCAAAATTAATGCACAGATACAATAGTAATTCAAGTAAGAAGGAACTTAGCTAACGTCAATCTTAACTTTAGATCAAGTTTATGCACTAATAGATTCAGGCAATCTCTACTCAATATCTTCAAGACCTAAGTAAGTCAACAGCCTGACAAACAGAAAACTGTCTTCAGCATAAGATCAAAATATCAAAAATCATTATGCTGTTTAGTTCTCATATTTTTTAACACAGCTTTACGAATCATTTCAAGGCCATAGGGGATAAAATATCAAGAATAAGTAGAGCTAACTTATTTTGTCCCAAGCCTACAGACCTGAATATTTTTTGTCAATATTCTTACTCCTAATTTTAGCCCTAAATTCTTATCTATTATTGATCTTAAAAAAAAAAAAAAAACTTGAGAAAAAAGTGAATACTATTTTTCTAAACTAAAATTTTGAATTGTTTTGATAATATGTATGAAAATAATTTAGGAATTAACATTTGAAGTCTGGGCACTTACTTTTACATGATGATTTAAAAATATTATTCTCCATCACTATCATGGCCCTTTCATTGAAAGTTATTTACTTCTTTCAAAAATGGTGATTTTTTTTCATAGAAAGTTGTTAAATAACTACTCTCAGAGACAAATATTAGTTCTATCGACAGGCTATGATTGATTTCCATCAGCAGTACATCTGACAACATTCTTCTTATTTAGCTTGTTGGTGAATAAGAATACTGACCAAATGCTCATTATCAGAACTGAGAGAACATATTGAAGCCAAATGAAAGTGAAGCTGATAAAATGAGGTGTCATTATATGTCAGGTTAGACTGTGCCTCTTCTTGTTACCAGATATCACTACCAGTAATATTACTTTGTCCAATTAGACATATCATTATTTTTTAAATGTTTTGTGGTCAGAAGTCAGCATTAATTTGGATAGTAGATACCTCTTGTAATTTTAGTATGGACTGCCTTGGTGTCATAAAGTAAATTTATTCCAAATGGGAAATAGTATTATCATTGCCAGCACAATGCACTGAACACTGTAGGTGCATAATTAACGATAACTTTTAGTGACCTTGAGGACAATAAAGTGAATGGAACTTGGGGCACAACTGTTCTCAGCTGCCTAAGAACTTAACAATACATTAATTTGAAAAATGCAATATCAGTGATTGTTTTATTGTTATTGATAATTTACTACATCATCAATACATGGAAAGTTCAAGGTGGAAACAAGATAATTTAGTCCAATTTCCTTATTTTACAAGTAAGAAAACAGAAGCTAAGGGATTTAAATTAATTTTCCAAGGTCAAAACCTTGAGCCATAATGGTAACTTTGGGCTCAGGCCAACTTCTTCCTGGCTAAACCATCCTGCCTTCTTAACTGCCTTGAGTCTTAGTGTTTTTATTCTTTTGACACCTGAGACATGCCAAAAGGCAAAAGGATGCTTAAGAAAAATAGCAGAAGATGCATTATCCCTAACCATTCACCATATAGTAAATTAGCTACCTAACTATTCCATCCACTTTAAGATATTTAATATGTCCAACATTACGGTGCACTTATGTCAAAGGAACACTAACTTCATTCTCTTTTCTCCAAGGCAACCTGAATAGGAAATAAATAAAAGTGCACTTGGGAAGAGGGTGTGATACTTTTTAAAAGCAATCTTATCTCTGCATTAGTACTGAGATAGCTAAGCCACTAGATTGCTTTTCCAATTTACTAGGCTTGTGGGTTTTCTACAACCCTCATGTAGAAATATACATCCTGTAGACATTGCATTTTACTCAACTTTTCCAAAGGGAATTCATAAAATAATTCAACTGATCCTTTCTCTGGCTCACCTAGCTAGCTTGGATCGGTGAATTACAGAGAATTCAGCCCTAAATCTAGATGAAAGTCTGTTTATGTTTTAGCACACCGATGGATTATTCTTTAAGGGACATAAAGGAAGAAAATTTTTCAGATGATGCCATCAAATTGTGGACATTAAAGAAACTATACATTCTTTAAAAATAAAGTAAATTTTGGTTAGGAGTTTTTATAGAAAACTCATTAACTAGTTGAAGGTCAGAGATTAATAATCAAGCATAATCAGTATACGTTAATGTGAGTCAGGAAACATAAGCTATACTTTCCTTATAATCATTAACTCCTGAGTTCCAAGGAACTCATTATAGTGTTTTTGGAATATGCAGATCCCTATTTCTTTTTCTTCCAATTTATGAATAAGCTTGCTACACTAAGAACTCCAGAAAAAGGTGGGCATTTGCAATTCAAAACCCATTACTCAAACTGAATTAACTGGTCTAGTTTGTGGGTTAAAAGTACGGTAGAAATTATACCCCAATGAAGATGTTAAAAAAAAAAAAAAAAGTACGGTAGAACTTGGTCAATGATTATAAGCTTTTTGAAATGAGGGAAATTATGTTTTATTTCTAAATATTCCTAAACGAGACAATAATTGTTAAATACAATTCTTACTGGGTGATATCCACAGCATTATTTGTTATGGCATAGATTCAGATACCCTATGTGTCATTATGTTCCTGAAATGGAATTCCACATAATACGATATCTACTAACATTAAAATTACATATACCAGAACTGGAACCGACTTCCATCAATACCAAATATTTTCTCAAATACATTAGCATTTATAGAGATAGGTCTGGGCCAGTTTTATCTCAATATGTTGGTTTATCTGTGTTCAAAGTTAACTTAAAAGTTTACATAACAAAGTTATATAACAAGTTTATAGGACAACTTATGCCTCACGGCAGGAAGGCAGCAAAGATGTGAATCTTGGCAATTTACACATGTGTCTTTGTGAATATCCCTGTTTATTACCCTTCTGCATGATCGATTTCACTTTTTTTTTGGTAATAATCTGGCCATTTTCACTCCCCAAAATACATGTACACTAAATTCTTTCAGAAGACATAAACATCTTTGTTTAAACATTTCATAGCTTAGTCTGAAATTGAAATCACAGATTGTCGATATTCTTTACCTTTCACAAATCTTGCTTTATCCTTCTAATCTGTAATTAAATTGATAATAACTACATTCTATAGTACAATGACAATCCCCTTCTTATATACTCTGAATGTATTTGTCTTGTCTATAGATCTTAGGCAAAAAGTGAAAAGTGTAAGTGAATTCTTGAAAATCTACCCACTGTAAGTTTCAACTTGTGTTATTTATAAATTCACTTAATAAATGTTTATTTGTGCCTGTCTACTAACAAGGATTATATAGAGTGGAGATGGGGAAACAAATATAAATAAAACAAAGCTTCCAATCTCCAGGAGTCTATAACTTAATTAAGGAGATTCGTGTTACACACAGAAATACTTTTAACATTAGGTCAAATTCAAAAGTGGTCAGTTATATACCAGAGGAAAACATGATATATTATAGCAATTGAGAAACTGATCAGATCTAAACTGACTAAGAGGTTTCAGGGAAGGGTTTGGGAACACACTGTGTCATGAACAATAGAGGCTGAGAGGTGGCTCTCTTTTGAGAAACCCAGATAATATTCAAGTGATTTGGAGAAAGGTTTTGTAACTGACCCAAACGGGGATTTCTTTTCCATCTTTAGTATTTGTGTGCTTTTACAAGTAAACTCAGGGAGGCTAATGACTATGCTTTTCTCACTCCCTCAGTATGGCTCCAACTACCTCTGTTACTCCCTGCTACTGACGTTCTGCTACATGTTTATGGTTGTTTTGCAGTTTACTCACTAAATCTGATGCCTGCTTTTGCATACCAGATCCTATGTCTGATAATCTCAACATAATTCCATACAATGGGCAAGGCAAGACAGACAAAGTGTGGACTGGATCTTTACAGACACCTGCAAGGGCATTCCAGGTAGAAGAAATCGTATAACCACTGGCGTCAAGTCAATACATAGTGTGTTTAACAGAAGGTTGTGCAAATTCTGGCACCTGCTGAGTATAACTGTTCCAATTATGCATTCTGGAATTGGGGAAATAACCACAAGACAGGTTTGGGGACCCACTGGGCTTACTGTGAGACAGATCTTAGTTAAAACTCCATTGATCACCTGACCTCCTTAAGACTCTCCTCTGACTTGAGGGCCCCAGTAACATTTTGGGTGTCCTGGAATTAGTGTCAGTTTAGAGCCACTGTCTAGTAGTCCTGGAGTGTTCTGATTATTTCCTTTTCCCAAATGCATAGTTACTCTGATAAAAGGCCATAGGTCCTATTGGAGAAGGCTGGAAGAAAGATCAACAGTATACATTTTTGGTAGTATACTGGGGTCCTTCCACAAGAGGACCTGATCTCCCTTTTGTTCAAGTGTCTGTAAACTAGGCTAAATGTATCAGAGTGCTAAGAATTTAGGCCATAAGGAAAATGAACTTCAAATATTCTAGTACCTTGAATTTAAGGCAAGGAGATTAGGTGCCATTCTGCAGACAACTGGGAATCCTGGGAACCGTATATTGCATATCGCTAAGTAAGGAAGTTCCATCATTAGGAATACAGGATATTTTTCTTAAAATCATCTGGAAACGTTAGAGAAATAGTCAATATAAACAATAAGACCAATTAGGAAGCTACTGCAATACCATCATATGAGATGATAAAGATGGTGGTAGTAGAAAAGGTAATTGGGCTTGAAGAAGGGATGTGGAAAACTTAAAAATCTTGGTTGAACATAACCAGATATATGAGGTAGAGAGAAGATAAAGAAGGTTTTTAAGTGAGCCTGAATATTTGATGATTGTTACCACTTTTAGTAAAACCAGGTCCTGTAATGTAACAGAAATAGTAGAAAGAAGAGTTCAAATTTTGAAAGTCATTAATCTCTAAACAAGTTGCAGTTAAGCTAAGGTAACAGACATCCAGGTGGAAACGTTCAACATTCAGTTAGAAATGTTGATCTAGATTTGAAGGAATTACCTACATGGCCTCGGGAGTGGGGATGAATAAATTACCAAGGAAAGAATGTAGACAAAAAACAGCAATTGGGCAAAACCCAGAGGGCATCTAACTTTAGGAAAACATGATGAAGGGAATAAATCCATGTAGGAAACAGAGAAAGATTAATCAGGGAAACCAGAGGAGAATGAATGTATTACAGCAGACATATCAATAAGGAGAGGATTAAAAAAGGTGATTACTGCCAGGTTAAAATGTGAGAGACTCAAGGATGAAAAAGTATAAAAGAAGTTAATAACCTGTGTAGCTTCTATAGAATACAATGGGAAGAACCTACATTTAACAAGTTAAATGTATGTAGTGAAGTGATGATGAATAAAATGAAGTTGGAAATGTATGCTGTCATTAGCAGAATTCAGGGAATAAAGGAGAAATTATAACATCTAGACAGACGACTGAGGGAAGATTTTGTTTGATACATGAGAGTCTTGAGTGGGTTAATAGTTTCTGAAGAAGAATCTAGTAGATAATCAAAACTGAAAATGATGAACGTAAGGGGATAATATAGAATGTTTCCTAAGGCAATAATGGAAAAGGTTGGAACGAAGAATATGGGTTAAGGGGTTAAACTCGGAAAATGAAACCCGTTTCTCTCTTTGACCAAGAAGGCAAAATAAAAGAATGCATCAAGATATAGAGCAAATATTCATTGGAGAATAAGCACATTGAAGGATTTTATTTAGGACAGTCTTAATTCCAAAGAAATAAAAAATCAGGCCATTATAAGTGAGGCCATCAGAATAAGTGAGGAGGGGTTAAAAGTTGGATTGGGGCATACTGAGTAGAAGTTCTTGGGGTTTGAATTAAGGTGCTGTGGCTCCTCTGGTGGACCTTACGCCTCTTAAGCATCATGTTATTCATGTTAATTCTCCTCTCATGGTCCTAGTGGTTTTGGTATGTGTCAAAGGGATATTCACAATATATTTGAAAGGAAGGTGGGACATGACAACTATAAGCTGCTAATGCTGTGTGTCAGAAAAAGGACATGAGAGAAGATATAAATTGAAGGGAAAGACAGTTTCAGATGATATTCCTGTAAGTTTCATCAAGCAGAGAGCAATGAGTAGTAGTAACACTCTAATAATTTATACTACAGCAGGAGGTTAAAAAAAATTCATTTTGTAAATAACTAAGAAAAGGGCCTTACACTTTATAATTATACATGTGTTTTTAAAAATACCAATAAAGATGTACTGTTTATTATATAATTTATTAATAAAATATGAAAGAATAAGATGAACACTTTAAACAATTCATTTACATTCAATAAAATAATGGTCAGACTGTCTAAAAGAGTTTCTGTACTGAGCAAAGCTTATCATCCTGAAACTGCTATGATTGGCTCTATTGCCTAGGTCTGCTATTATAACCACCTGAATAATTATTTATATTGTAAATAAGGATTCATTGAGGTCATGAGTTTTAGGTAGGGTACATGTAATGTTGGATGCTGTGAGTCCAAGCAATAGCACAGCAAGAATGAATGAGGACATTTTTGATGTTTTCTGGTTTAGTGTCTCTGGGCTGCTTATATCTATGGTGTATTCTATAGGGCTTGACTTATTTACCCCACCCCAGGAGACACAATTCAAATGAAATTAGGGTACATTTTTCCATTACATTTTTATTTTCTGTCCTTTCAGCTGAAGCCTAAGGAACATGACATTATAAGTGGAAAGAAGTAAAGAGATGATCAATCATGGCTTTTAAGAGCTACAGAGAAAGAATTTGCTATACCTTTTTTCTTTATATCCAACATCAGCAAAATACAGCAAGTAATGATGTCGGATGCAATAAAGATTTTATTATCATTTTATTGGAATGAACATCCTATCTTATTCATATTTCTACCTATATAGTTCATTTATCCCAAACTTTTAGTAATAAAGTTAATGGCTTTCCACACTTCTTCACATTCCTGCACTATTTTATGCTTTATGCATGTATGTATATAAAATGGCAAAATATAACAATCCGAGGATAAACACAACCCAAGATATTAGTTACATAATGATAAATTAATAGGTGCACCGTTTATTATACTTAATCAGTAAATGAAATCTTAATTCACTGTTGACTCTTCTCTCATTTTTTTCCTGCTCTGCTTCCGGAGATACCAGTTCATTATGACCAACTATAATTGAAAATATAACTAACTTTAATAAGCACCAGCTTTTCGCACTCTGCCTGGCACATTATACTTCTTTGTTTTATCTAATTCTTACACCACTTCTAGAAGTCATGAGTTGCTTTTCTTATTTCATAAAGAGATTATAACTTACCTAAGGTCTAAGGAGTGACCTTACAGGGATTCAAATTTAGGTCTTCTGGCTACAAGTGTCCTTTCCACTAATAACATGCTGAGCAGAAAAGAGGACTGAAATATGTTAAAGCTAGTGTTCTTTGTCAACTCACTGAAACACATTTCAATAGAAAAGAACTAGCAAAGTGAATCCACCAATATCTTCCTAAATTCTCGAGAAACTACAAAAAAATGGGCAGATTTGGAAATTAGAGGTTTGCCCAAATACATACCTAATAAGTCAAAGAAGAATAACTTTTAAAATAATTTAAAAAACAGTGGCTTCCCTGGTGGCACAGTGGTTGAGAGTCCACCTGCCAACGCAGGGGACACGGGTTTGTGCACCGGTCCGGGAAGATCCCACAAGCCGCGGAGCGGCTGGGCCCGTGAGCCATGGCCGCTGAACCTGCGCGTCCGGAGCCTGTGCTCCGCAACGGGAGAGGCCACAACAGTGAGAGGCCCGCGTACCGGCAAAAAAAAAAAAAAAAAAAAAAAGTGACTATCTTACAGATATAAATTCCCAACTTTTCATTGCTTTAGTTTTCTCATCTAGGAAACAGAAGTACCAAATCCCCTTCTCATATATCTCAATGATTAATAAAAAGTGAGATATAAAAGCACTTTGAAAGAAATTTGCTTACCATTAAGGTCATAGTATTATGATTCACAATTATAGTCAGAAAGCTTAAGTTAATTTACTTTAATCAACCTGTCCAGTAATACCTATCATTTTTAGGTAAACAAGACCATGAAATACTCCACAAATAAGAAAAAGAATAAATTATTTTAGTATAATTCAATCGTAAATCCAATTATAAAGGAAACATTTTAAAAAGGCATATTTGATTGGAAAAAACCTCTGATCTCTTAAGTATCCAATACCATCAGAGGTCTAAATAAAGTCAATTTATAAGAAGACCAAGTTTCTATCATTTTAGAGCTTCACAAATTGATATACATTTTTGCTTCCATTTTGAAGACATTACCATACAACGGGAATTTCAATATTTGTGCACAAAAATGTTTAGGGAAGAAAACGTTGGCCTAAAAATAACCACTTTCATCATGAGCTAAGGTTTCTATTTGTTTTCAAACAATGGAAACAAATAGATATGAAAAATATTTGCTATTTAACCATCTTCAAGATATCCAGTTACCATATTTGTTTTCATGTTTCTAATTACTTTTAGGTTTCATAATGATTTCTTAAAACATTCAAACTCTAATCTGGATTTTCAGATTTGAACAAGTAAAAATATTCTGTGGTGAAGTCACTGCTTACTCCTCAATTTTACATGACAAATAATATAAAAAGACATAGTAATCACTTGTTTTTTCACGTTACAAGAGACTCTGTCTAGACTCTGCTCTAAGAATATATTAGGTATGTGTAAAACATGAATATGAACTCTTTCAGACTCTGCCATTTTTACCTGTTAAACTGAAAAGACTATCCTGGACCATAAAAGGTTCACCTTGGTTAAAATCTCTTAAGGGTTGGGGCTTCCCTGGTGGCACAGTGGCTGGGAGTCCACCTGCCAATGCAGGGGACACGGGTTCATGCCCCGGTCCAGGAGGATCCCGGAGCCGGAGCATCCGGAGCCTGTGCTCCGCAACGGCCGCAACAGTGAGAGGCCTGCGTACCGCAAAAAAAAAATCTCTTAAGGGTTAAATTTGGAAAAGTCACTAGGAAATCAGTTTCCCATTATAGGCTTGGCCTGGATTTATAATGAAAGCAATGAAGGAGGTGAAACTTTCTTTGGCAACTTCTCATCTTCTGTTGCATCTTTTGCCAAAGTAAACTATAGGGTAACCAATGATGTTTGTCCAAATTTGTGCCTGGAATTCTTGGTTGAGTTGTTTATCGCTCAAAAGCCCTCCTGTATTTATTCAACAACCATTTACTAAAAGCACAGCAGCTATCCAGAACCATGCTAGGTGTTACAGATACAAAGGCAGTATTTAACATATGCTCCTGTCTAAGGACCTAAGGCAGATATTTAACAAATATTTAACATATGCTCCTGTCTAAGGACCTAACATTCTATTTTATGTGGAGACAAAATGTGACTAAATAAAGAGATAAGCTTCGATATAAGCGCAAGGTAAAGTTGGAGTATTAAGGACTGGTTAATAATAATATAATAATTTTATGGCACTTAAGAGTTTCATAACAATTTTGCATACACTTTCACATGAGAGTTAACAATGGTTTTCAAAGTAGATTAAAAAATCACTGGACATATAACCATTTAAAAAAGAAAAATCAGATACCACTGTAAGAGAATTAAGATGTATCTATCTCTGCTTGAGTGCCTCAAGACATAAAATCAAAACTAAATTATTTAATGAATTAATTGCATTCGAACAGTGGCAAAGATTTGTTAAACGTTTGTTAAAGTAAATAATTGGGAAACAATTTTTCTAATACTACAGAATTTAATCACTCACCTATTAAATTATATATCCAATTCAAAATGTATGATTTGGATGGTAAATTTAAATTATAGGTGTCTCCTTGAACTCCTGCAACTGGGATACTGATCACTGGTGGCTATCGAAAGTTTGGGTTTTTTAAATAGATTGTTCGCAACTTCAAAAGTTGCAGCATAACCCAGATTTTATGGAATGAATCAAGACATTTTTAGGTTTATCCCAGATTCTTTGGGAGAAGGAATATCATTCAAATTTTTAATGGGGACACTCAAGAAAGAATGAGGAGTTATTTTATCGTATGCATGACCAGGGGAATTATCACCATGATAGGTGTGACCTATACTAGTAGAACAAATATTCCACAAAGTCAAGGGCTATATCTGTATTCTTCATCACTACTCTTTATTTAGCCCAGTTCCTAGAATACAGTCAGTTTTTTAATAAATACCTTATAATTTAATCGTTTAAGAAAAAAACAGAACACCCTAAAAGTGGATTGGGCTGCTCTGGGGAGTAAAGGTCTCCATGTCAGGAGGACTTCTCATGACTGGATGCCATGGAGGGGATCCAAGCACCTGACAGACATTTATATAGATTCCTTCTGGTCCCTTTCAGCTATGAGATTCTATGATTGTTTTCCTATGAAAACATGGGACATGTTAAAGTATATTACCTTTTGCAAATCATAAAGGCACCATTTAGTAATTTACTACATCTATGCGTTAAACGGTAGTTTTGTAACTTCAAAGAATTAAGTGCTTCTAAAGCATGATTTGCATATTCTGCTGGCAGTGCATAAGCAGTTTCTTAGTAAACCTCCATAAATCATTGTATTATTGTTATACTCATTTTATAGGTAGCAAAACCAAGGCAGGAAGGAACTGCAAAGGCTTTTACTTCTCAGTCTTAGTCATAACCATTTCCAGGATCTCACAGTATATCCTTCAGTACCCAGATAAAAGAAGTTTCTGTCCATACTACTGAGTATAGAAACTCATAATTTTCTTAGTACTAATAGCATACCCAAAGGAGAAAAAATCGACCTTCTACTCAAATGATGTTTAGCTGAATGCAAAGGACTCTAAAGAAATCAGTTACTGCCCATCATCTTTGCTAGAAGAAAATCTCCCAGAGTACAAAGAACGGCTAGAAGTCACTGTTTATTCCATTACCTCTATGTATGTATGTACCCAAAGGCCTAGTCATTGGTACTGATTACTGAGTTCATAAGTGAAATATTAGAAATGTTCCCAATTTATACATACTCAAAAGCTATGGTGGAAAAATGAAAAATTCTAAAACTAAAATATTTTATTTTGGAACTCAAGATTCATTTACTTCAATGCCCTATTGACTGAAGCAATTTTAGATTATAATGGGAAGAACAAAGTACACCCTGCCTAAAGAAGTAATAAGTAAGGGACATTTTGAAATAGAAGCCCTAGAGACAAGAATGAACTTAGGTAAAGGTTTCTGTGTATGTGTGAAAGTAGCCATAAGTAAAATGAACCAGTGTGTTGAAATGTAATTCTGCAATTCCCAGGGCAACATCTTGGGGAACTAAGTTTGCAAGCAATACATCTGAGATACATGTTGGTGTGAGTTTCCGGAAAACCCAGATCAGTCCCAAGAGATTCTTTTTATGGTGTAGCCATGAAATAATGTAGGTTATTTATTATGAGGCTAATCAGTGGCATTCTGAATATTAACCAGAAACCAAACTATTTTGGACCTATCTATAGATACGTCAATTTTTTCCTTCCATAGATGCCATTTTACTTACTCTTCCTGTTTTTAAATATAGCTGGTCCAACTTATCCCAATACAAGCAGAACAGATTCAGAGAATAATAACTCATTGAAATTGAGGCAGTTACGGTCACATCTGTACTCCCCGAAGCTGGCAGTTTCATTCTCTAGAGACAGGTGCATTTATCACATTCACAAGCATAGTAAAATGAAATCATTAACTAAAGAGACTCTGGCTCACTCATTTTCCTCCAGGAAAGCCACCGAACATTTCGAATATTTAAGTAGAGGATCTCCAGCCTCTGTTTTCTTGCGAGAAAGCAGAAATCCGAGAGAAGTTGATGGACAACGTCAAGATATTCCATGGTACATTCAGAGCTCAGAACAATACAAGTCCTTAAAGACTGCATTAATATGGTTATATACGAACTGATAAATTAAAACCTGGATGGTGGAGGGTTAGAGAGTAGACTAGCATAAGACAAACTTTGGAAAGCTTTTACATTTCAACTGTGGTCTCACTTGGTGTGTAACTCTTGCCAAGTTTTGGTCTCTATGCGTCCTTCTTTCCCTGCCAAAAACAAAACTAAACTAAAAAAATAAGTCATTTTGTTGTTGTTTTAACAATTATAAACTCGATTATTCACTGCATGCTCTGTTTTTGTTTCCACATATAATACACACATTATCCTCATAATCTCTTCTGTATGAACCTTAAATGGATTGCCTTCATTGGACAATTAGAATGAGAATTTGAAATGGTATTGAATTAAGTCATTTTCTTCCTCTAAGACCTGTTGTTTGCTTAAGTGTATTCTTAATCTCATGGGAAAAAAAATCAGCTTTTACAGTAGGTTCTGCTTCTTTCTCTTTAACATTTCTATTTCAGAAATAGGAAACATCGTACTTTGTCACCAAATTCCTTTGGCTTTGTGCAACTGTGTTCAAGATATTTTGCCTAGGAACCCTCAATTACTTTCCACAACTTCAACAATTAGAAATTGCAAAGTTTAAATATTTATTATTTCTAGGCACTAATTTAGACACACTGTTTATGCAATATGTACATAAACAGTTTTTGAAGGTAAAATAAATTCGCACGGATATACTATGGACAGACTTGATCATTTCTCCTGCATTAGACGAACATGGCAAACTATGTCACTGATGAATTACAAAGGCAACTTCTTGGATGTAACTAAACCACACTTTGTAAAGTGCTGTTGACCTTCTTATAATAGAAACATAGAAATGTGTATTCTCTATATAACATGACTTACTTAATAACCATTTTTATACTTATACCCACATAGAATATTCTGTTGTGGACTAAAAATGTGGAAATTAATTTGATGTCTATGAATGATGCCCCAAATATGTCAGGACAAACCTGGATATCTTCAACTAAAAGTCTTCCGGCTTTCTAGTCCCGAGTTGGTTCTGACTAATGCTTAGACCTTTTGAAAGACCATATAAAAATAAATGGGAACATCAAGAGTAGTACACTACATAAGCAAACAAAAGTCACTTCTGTTAAGGATTTTCTAAACGTCAAGTCAACCTTAAACACAATAGACTGCACAAAACCTCACTGCCAAGCAAACACCACTGAGTTTTGAAAATAAGACATTTGTTGTTTATACCAAAGTCACTGAAGTTTCACAGATAAACAGAAAGACTTGCTCTCCAGATTTCACTGATGCTTATCAAAATGGGAGAAGGCAGTGATTACACATTGGAATGTAAAAAGATTAGCTTTTGGGCTCCCAGAGTACATATGAACTCATCAAGAATGACTTAATTGGTTACTGTAATGTTTCTGCTCAAGTGCTAACACGGCTCCCCTAAAATGTACCAGGTATTATAATAAATGTACACGTGTCATGAAACTGTTTGAGAACTGATAATTGTCATAGAATGCATGCTACTCCGTGTCTCCAACAAGCACCATATGCAAATGAGGCTTTTTATTTTGCAGGCTGAAGTACTCCCTACGAACTTTCACAAACATTTATTTTCCCCTCTCCACTGAAACCTCTCAGTTATCTCACTAATAATGCTCCCGATAATGGAAAATATTTCTACTGATCAGGACAATCTGTAATCTCTAGCTCATCTACTTCCATGGGAGAATTGTTTGAAAACAATTTTACCCTATCTAATACACATTAAGCTACCCACATAACTTTGCCCATCTCATTTCTTGGCTTGTAGTTTTACTTTTCCAATACATGCAGATATTATCTACTTTTTTCACATCAAAACATCTACCTGGGTGGGTGCATGGGTTAACCTTAAAATAGTAACTAAGTAAAATATCTTCAAGGGAGAGAGAGCAAATAAGTGCATTTTCAAGTTCAACCAAATAGCAAGCAGTTTAAAATAGCTTTCCCTAAACATGAAATATTTCTTTAAAAATAATCTATTCACGGGCTTCCCTGGTGGCGCAGTGGTTGAGAGTCCGCCTGCCGATGCAGGGGGACACGGGTTCGTGGCCCGGTCTGGGAAGATCCCACATGCCGCGGAGTGGCTGGGCCCGTGAACCATGGCCGCTGGGCCTGCGCGTCCAGAGCCTGTGCTCCGCAACGGGAGAGGCCACAACAGTGAGAGGCCCGCGTACCGCAAAAAATAAATAAATAAATAAAAATAATCTATTCACACAAAAAAAATGGGTCTGAAAAATAGCCTTCTTCTTTAACACTAGGCTATAGATAATTACAATGCTTCAACCCTCCAAGGAGTCTCTAGCCTTTGATTCATATGCTTGGCATATCATGTCTTTATAATGACATTCAGAGACACTAAGTTCAGCAGTTTTTCCCTTTCCTTTGTCATTCATTACATTCCAAACATTTGTGTCCTACAATCTATGTAGGGCAATGGGCTTTATAACTATTCTGAGCTCTGTAAAGCCAAATATGACTATACTATAGCAATTCGCTTTACATGTTAAATATTTCACCACTTGATTTGCTAGCAAAAATTTTACCAAAAGGATGGTTCACGATAATGAAATGGTACGGAAAATATGTATTAAAGTCACTCTTATAAAGTTTCTGATTTAATAAAACAATGTTAAATATGAACTACATTTATTCCTCTTTTTCCCCAAAGAGAAATCTAAGAATTAACATATGTTCTGGCATGAAAGGTGAGATTTCCTCATAGACTCATCTCAGAAGTTACCACAGTAAGCTTTTTAAAATGGCCTTTATCTAAGAAGTAAGGTTATATTCCTATCTTCATTGATTTCATTTCCCATGCCTCAGTGGTGTTGACCAGTTGAGGCAATGATAGGGTCTTTGCATTCAAGAATTAAAGTAACCTGAAGGAAAACAAAGGAATTAATAGGACCCACAAGTGTTGATGCTGCTCTGTGTGTTGTCATTGTGGGTAATGTTGTGTGGTGTTGTTTTGCTGTGCTGCTTATGCAGTGTTGTGGTTTGGCTATATTGTTTCTAGTATGAGTAGACAGTGTATAAAAATTGATAGTGACACTTGCAAAGAGATGTGCCAATTTTACCTGAGAGTAAATTAGAACTAACTAATGCTCAACAAGAAAGCAGGTACATAGGGACTTCCCTGGTTGTCCAGTGGGTAAGATTCTGCACTCCCAATGCAGGGGGCCCGGGTGCTGTGATCCCTGGTCAGGGAACTATATCCCACATGCATGCCACAACTAAGAGTTCACATGCCACAACTAAGAAGGCCACATGCCACAACTAAGAAGTCCGCATGCCACAACTAAACAGGCCACAGTGGAGATCTCACATGCTGCAACTAAGACTCAGAACAACAGGAAGGAAGGAAGGAAGGGAGGAAGGGAGGGAGGGAGGGAGGGAGGGAAAGAGAGAGAGGGAGAGGGAGAGAGAGGGAGAGAAAGAGAGAAAGAAAGAACGAACGAAAGAGAAAGAAAGAGAGAGAGAAAGAGAAAGAGAGAGAAAGAAAGAGAAAGAGAGAAAGAAAGCGAGAAAAAGAAAGAAACAGAAAGAAAGAAAGAAAGGGAAGGAGAGAGGGAAGAAGCAGGTACATAGGCTCTGAACTCTTATCATGAACATAGTATTTGAAGTTTGCTTTTTTTTTGTTTCCTGCAAACTTTGTTTTGGGAAGGTTGGAAGATGAAATATACCACACGTGTTAAAGAATTGTGAAAATGTTTTAAGTAAAATCCAATTGCTCAGCAAAGGAAATTTAGCAAATATTTAATGAAGCATTTTCAGAAAAATTACTTTGAGGATTCTGACCTAAAGCAATATCTGAAACCTTGATCATAATCTGTCAACAGTAAATAATCAGTTTTATAAATTCCAGTCAAGTGAATTTCTAATGTCAGTCTGGAGAAAAGAAGACATTTTTAACTTAAGAATTATATGGAAATTAGAAATAGGTAGTAAGCTGAATACAAATGAACATAGAAAATGATAGCAGACTGGTAAATATGGCAAACACTTGTAAGGAGAGAAAAAATCATAACCACAGACCCAGGGGTTACAAACAGGTATTGAACGGGACAGTGCTTGGAGTAATACAAGAGGTTTTGCTCATGGCCAAATAAATGAAATACCAATATTCAAGTGGTGGAAGAAACAGGAGACAAAGAAATAACAGGAGACCTAAGAGGACCAGCATAAGAAAAATCAGTAGGGAGTTTAAAAGAATGAGACAGAAATAAAACTATTGTTATCAATGCTGTTGACTCTGATAAATCTTTACCTAAAAATATTGTGTTTTCCTTTTTATATCAGACATATAGACAAATATAGATCAATAAAAATGCTTTCAAGTAAAATCTAAGAATATTATGAGGTTAGGCTTTTTGAACAGGTTAAGTCATTACAGAAAATTTTTGTGCCTACAGATGAGGATACATTTGGGGTGGATTAGCCAAGTGATTAGATAAAAGAAAGGTGAGATGAGAGTGTCTTTCCTTAATGTTTCTTAGAGAACAGAATGGGATCAGATTTGGTAATAGGAGAGCCATGTTAGGCAAAGGACCAATGATGCAAAAAATTGACAATACTAATTTATGCAAAGAGGATGCAACCCATTCCTATTATATCCACAAGGAATAGTTCAGAATTTAGAAGAGGAAAGTCTGTCAAGTGTTTACAAATTTTAGTATTATCATATATGTATATTTTAATAATGGAAAGTTTTATAATCCAAACCACCAACAGCTAAAGGTTCAGCGTTCACACACTCAGGCACACATAGACAAACTCACACAACTGCTATGGAGAGTGCAACAAGATATAAGGAAAGTCAGATGATTTAGGCACAGGTAATGTTAAAATTAAGGCAAAATTCTACAACATGGATGAACTTTGAGGACATGCTAAGTGAAATAAGCCAGTCACAAAAAGACAAATACGACATGAGTCCACCTATGTAAGGTACCTACAGTAGTCAAATTCATAGAAACAAAGTAAAATGCTGGTTACCAAGGGCTGGTGTGGGCGGGGAGGAGGAGGGAAAGGGGAGCTGTTTAATGGGTTCAGAGTTTCCATTGCAATATGGAAAAGTTCTGGAGATCTGTTTCACAACAATGTGAATCTACTTACCACTGAACTGTACACCTAAAAATGGTTAAGATGGTCAATTAAGATGCTTTTTTTTTTTTTTTTTTTTGGTGATACGCAGGCCTCTCACTGTTGTGGCCTCTCCCATTACAGGCTCCGGATGCACAGGCTCAGCGGCCATGGCTCACGGGCCCAGCCGCTCCGCGGCATGTGGGATCTTCCTGGACCGGGGCACGAACCCGTGCCCCCTACATCGGCAGGCAGACTCTCAACCACTGCGCCACCAGGGAAGCCCTAAGATGCTTTTTTAAATCACATTTTTTTTAAAGTTAAAAAAACTTTCAACCAAATTACAAAATTAGTGAAATTTCATTGATGTGTGTGTCTTCTCTCGTTTCCACCCACAACCTCTGCTATTCCCTGCAATAGGCACTTAGATTCCCAACCCCTAATTCATCCCTTGGCTCAAAGCCTTTCTGGTTCCATCAAGGCCTCTCCTCTCTCTGGAAAGTCCCCTAGGATAAACCTCTACTCCAGTTTCCCACTACAATTCTTTGCCTTGAGTACAATTCTCTTGTAAACTGATAATCTAATGATTTTTAAGGTACTTATTCTAAAATATGTTTCCTATACTATTTATGCTACAATGAATTCTAAATTGGTGACTCTTCAGTTGAATACATCTGTCACAAAGGATTCTTGTAGGAGGTACCCACACCCAAAGCAAAACAACTCAAGTTGACAGAAAACAGGCAGTGGGGAAGTGCTTGTGAGCATTCCACAATACTGAGCATGTGCAGAGATGAGGTGAGACTGGGGGAAGAGTTGGTCAGTTTATTTGGAGGAGAAAGGATTTTAAGTTAGACACCCTACTTTGTAGGGGCTAGAAGTTGAAGGCATGCTAGCCATATACCTTCTAAATGTGCATGTGTGTGCGTGTGTGTGTGTGTGTGTTTTTACCTTCCTGGATAGCCCAGAGGAGCTACTCTTAACCAGTAATTCTGAAGATAAAATAATTTAACTATAACATCAGGAACTCCTTTCCAAACTAGCAGATAAATACAAGATATTTTAAGAGAAATGTTGTCCAGTCTACTATTCGAAGCAAACAACTTTAAAAGGGGCTGTGATATAAGATAAAATGCATCTCAGGAACTAATCATATCCTGGAAATAGAATTGTCAGTTTAAATCATTAAACCTTTTCAGTTCATGGTATACTTTTCCATTTCTCTTCTTTTTTTTTAAATGAGATGTGGGATGTGAATAAAAATGTCTGGTGTAGATCCTTTTAATTTATCAAGATCCCTTTATTTTTGCATCATAAACATATCTAAACTATACAGAATAAAATATTAAAAGCCTTCAAAAATGCTACCATTTTTGGATAGATTTTTACCATCAACGATGGTCTTACTAAAATATCCAATTTTTTCCTTGTAATATTACTTAGCTTTTTATTATCTTGTAGAACTATGGAGGGATTATAAAAATAAAACGAAAGGCTGGACTCCATTACACTAGAGATAGCTTTGGTCTAGCACAAGCTGTGCCTTGAAATAAATCTAAAGCATTTTATGGTTAAACCAGCAAGAAACCAGTTTAATTTCCCATTATATCACAGTTTAGTGCAGTCTAGAAGAAATGAAGTGATTGAAAATTTTAGCTATATGATATTTATTTTCACACTTCACAAACACACACGCTCAAATGCCATTGACAAATTCCAAGTACACATTAAACAGAAACGGAGAAGAAATGGTTGTGTTAGGCAGACTGTAAGCGAAAACTATTTGCAAAAATAGCATGTAAAGGAACTCATTCTGCAACACACACCTACAAATGTTTGTACATTGGAAAGAAAATGTGTAATTAGCAACAAATATGCAAAAAGCTTGGACTATACAGCAAAGAAAATATGTGATTATTTTTGCCTTATCAGCAAAAATAAAAGACAATTTTATTGACAATTAACAATTGTCAAAAGCCAGCATAGGGCTTCCCTGGTGGTGCAAGTGGTTGAGAGTCCGCCTGCCGATGCAGGGGACACGGGTTCGTGCCCCGGTCTGGGAAGATCCCACATGCCGCAGAGCGGCTAGGCCCGTGAGCCATGGCCACTGAGCCTGCGCGTCCGGAGCCTGTGCTCCGCAACGGGAGAGGCCACAACAGTGAGAGGCCCGCATACCACAAAAAAAAAAAAAAAAAAAAAAGCCAGCATAAGACAATTAATGCCAAAAGCCAGCATCATATAGCTGAAAAAGTACCTGCTTTGGGGACAGACATAGCCTTACATCCTAAGTGTGCTTTCTATAAATAGAGCTTCTGAGTCTTTTTTTAAACAGGATAAGGTCTATTTCAAATAACTGTTATGAAGAAAAATTTTAAAGAGCATCTATAAACCAACTAGAGAGGGTCTGGTGTTATTAGTTTCTCAATAAATATTAATATCATTTCCTTCTCCAATTAGATTATTCTTTGAATAATGTGAAATTTCTCTCCCTTTAAACATAGTATACCAAAATACACACTGAAATGTCTCTACAATCTTCTCATTTCAGGATAATTCATTTCTGAAAACCTAGGGGTAATTATTGGACTTTGAAAACACAATTACCACTGAGATTAATGGTACACAATTACTTCAACAGTTAAAACACATGTGGGGTACTTAATGCTCATATAATTAAAATGTATAACAAAACAAAAAAAGAAAAAATTAATGAAAATAATAATGTGTAATTATGTAATAATGATGTGTTATCACTATTATAAACTGAGTTATAACCAGTAGTATTTGATAACAAAGTTTAAATCATAAAACTCTAGATATACACCAAGATTTCTTTCCTTTCTCTATGCTCAGGTGTTTACAAGATGTGGGAAAGCCAAATTGGTCCTCTAAATGCTAATACCTTGTTAAACCAAAATAGGTGTATTAAATTAAACTCATTAAGTTGGCTTATCTTCTAATTTGACCAGAAGTATCCAATAAATCTCTTTTCTATAGACTGTCTCTCTTTCTTTATGGAGAATAAAAAATATAATTTCTCTCAGGATGTACATTCTTGTCCAAACAGTGACAATTCCTGTCCAAATGTGTCCACAATATCCCAAGGGACAAAGCTGTCAAAATGTGCATTCATTAACCCCTTCCTTTGGGCTGGCTGATTCCCCCTTCCCAACCACACCTGAGAATAGTGAAAAAGACACAAGAGGCAAGAATAAAATTGAGTGTTACATGTAAAAGAAAGTTCTTAACTTGATTTTAATTCAGTTTCATGTCTCAGACACGATCTGGTAATTACTGATCATGGAACTTAATTATTAAATATATAATTTTGCTCACTGTTTATAATAAAGTAAGCATATTCTGGCTTCTAGGTAGAGGTCGTTGAAGGCTCCTTTTTTTGAAGAAGAAGATACAAAGGCCTAGAAAATATAACTTGATACTGGCCCATGATCAGAGAGCTAGGGAGAGAACTGAAAACTACAGCTATGTCCTTTTGCTCAGTTTATTTCAATGTCTCAGTCACTAAATTAACTGAACTGGGAACAAAGTAACATACTGAAACTCACTCAAGCTACTTTGTATCATTATGTTCACAACTAACATACATTTATAGGGATTGTTCTAGTGCCTCCCTCAGAGTGGGTTAAAGGGAATGAGAATATCCTGCATTTGATACGGTCTCCCTTGTGGGCTTCAATTTCTTCATATGAAAACTGGGCTTCTAGGTTTACTGAAAGAATGTAAGTGTGCCACTAGCACTGTGTTTGCCACAGGTAGGTGCATAGTGTAGGCTCGTTCTTCTCTCTCCATTGTGGAAATGAAATCACTCAGTGAACAAATGTATTTTCATTATTTCATATGTTATTTTAAAGTGTGTAGACAGTAAGACCTTATTCAGTAATTATGTGGTTATGTTTCTGGAGGTGGAGAGGGATTTAATTTTTCGTGTCATTGGAGGGGTAAATGGAGGCACAAGATGAAGACAACAGACCCGTATGGGAATTGAACCTGCAACCTGAGTCATATCAGAAAAGTTTTTCAATACATTTAGCCACCTAAACACAAGTAGCCATGTTAAAACATTCCCTGACTTTATTTTAAATGATGATTTTGAAGACAGGTATATACTAAATGAGCTTGGACCGCCTCATTACCAAATAAATATATTTTTTGCTAGTTGTTTAATTTTGTAAGTGGGACTTAGTTGTAATATTGGATGGATAATGAATTAGCCAAATGGACAAAAACAGGATGACGGCCAAAAGTTTAGTCTTCCAAACCTCTTTTTTTTTCCCCCAAATATGTCTATTCTGGATGAAAATCTTTCTTAAATGAATTATATACTTTTTCTTAAAACTGATCAAACTACAGAACCTAATGTAACATTTCCTTAATGACCTGTGGCCATCAGGAGTACCAATTAGTGCATGGTGATGCCCTTAGGGATTATAAAAGTTTGTAGGTCTGTTTACCCTTATTAAATGGCTCAGTTCTTGTGCTTTTTGAGTTTCTGTGTGGGCTTTTTATAGATTTTCTGTCCACAACCTTGTTGTCACTTTTCTCTGCTATCATTGTGCTGGTCCTAACAGCCCCAATCCCTTTTCTAATTTACTGCCTCCTAATAGGCAGTGGTTTTGGCAAGCAGATCAGTTAGCTTGTTAAAACTGTCAGTAAAATCAGATTTTGTAGATTCTAAGGCAACATTCATAAGAGGAAAAGTGCATTTGCTTTGTTGCATGGACTTTGTGGGTTGTAATTGATTGTGCATGTTTTATTGTTTAAATCTTGCTTCTCAGCTCTGTCAAGAAAGGTAGGCTGCCAGACAGCTGAATCCTGAGAAGGTGGGGTGTTAACTGTCTATTAAATTAAGTAGAGAGGCTGCCACATCTAGATCAGGTATGTTATGCAGACAGGTTAAGTCATGTCTGGAAAAGGTGGGGTGCACATCTGGAGAGAGGCAATAAAGGTTTTCGACGTTAAACATTATCATTAAAATAAAGAACACTCTGAAATTTGATGTAAAAGTCACTAAATTGCACAAGTTGTTGAATCTGAAAAATATTGCCGTATTCCATGTTATTCTTACTTCACCTAAATGTCTTATATTATTCACTGCAACCTATCCTGTTTGCAAACGCAGGGGGAAAAAAAAAATAACGGTTATTTTTAGTTGATTCCATCCAGGCAGGAAAGTGCCCCACTACTTCACAGCCTAAAACAAACAATTATTGGTGATGGTCTCATTATAAATTGCTTTCCATGGGGCATAATGAGTTTTTTTTTTAAGAGACTTAGATACATGAGACATATGAACTAAATTGTGCTTGCCTGACATAAGCTGAATTTAAAGCTCTTGCAGAGATTACCACCCTTTTAATACCTTCGCCTATTTCTTTGTGTCACAAAGGCTGAATTTTTAAAACTTTTGAACAGCAAAAGCGATTTATACATATAAAAATACTTGGAGTGCCCTAGGGATTGTTCATGTTGCAGAGAGTTGAAAGAAGAGTTTGATTTTAAGTTTAAGCTTCAAACATTTATGGCCTAAATGCGGATGTCATTCTGAATTAAGCCTCAAACTTTTTTTTTTTTTAAATAGGCAAGCAAGGGTATCATTTCTAAGATGAGCTATAAAAGCGGGAAGCAAGGCCCCAGTTACTTGCATTCATCAGAGAATTTTTTCTCCCTAAAGAGAATGGAGTTCAACTGACGATCCCTGTTCTCCTTCTAATTCAGGCACTTGTGCTCCTCTTCCCTGAATCCCCTAACCATTTCAATCAGAAGAGAGATTTTCTTTTCCCTCCTGCTGCTACCAGATATGTCGGGCAGCTGATGTAAAATCATTGCCACATGACAGCAACTGCTCAAAGCTGCACTTCCCTAACTCATGAGTCAAGGACACCAACTAAATGTTATAAAAATCCTTTTCAAGGCTCCTATACCCCTTGTCTCTCCCTTCACACCCTGTGTCGTTACACAAACATATCCGTTTTAAAAGCCTTTGACAGTTTTCTCCTCTCTCTACCTATTTGGCTGTTAATGAAGCCCGAGCCACAGCAAATAGCCTATAGCTTGACTCATCCCACCTTGGTCTCCCTGTATGTGGTTCTCCAAAGTCCAGAAGATAGAGGATTAACCTGAGGCAGTTGCAAAAAGCGTGTCATTAGTATCACCTCGTGCCCTTTGCTCCCCTCTCTTGCTTCCCTAATCACTCCAAATCTTCACGTAGCTTGCTGCTTTTCCCAGCCTCCTAAAAACAGCTTTCCACCCGGGCTTCTCCCATTAGGAAAGATCTAAATGTCTTAAGACAGTACCTTCTATCAAAAATTTGGTTTTGGTTCTCATTTCTTCAGGCCTATAATGTGTCTATTCACTGACAAAGGAACAGAAAAAAAAAATCAACTAATTATTATATGTTAAAAGAGAAAATAGATTTTTATGTCACCACTCCCAGGTAATGCAGATGTGCTATAGCAGGGGTTATCTAGCAATGTAATATTTTAATTAAGGCTCTGATCAGGGAGGAAATTTTTAAGGTCACTGGCAAGCCATTGCTGCAGTGTTGTATGTGTGTGTGTGTGTGTGTGTGTGTGTGCGTGTGTGTGTGTGTGTCCCCATGTACGTCTCTGTGTGAGGTAGCTGACATGAGGCAATTCGGGTAGACAAATCTAAATGTAGTTTGCAATTCATGCAGCATAAAAGGAGACTTCATTTTAAAATACATATCATGGTTTTATATGAATGATCAAGTCCATAAAAAAATACTGACTACATCGTTTTATCTTTTGTAATTTTTCTATAAGAGCATTTGGGATACAATATCCATCTGTTGTTTAGCTAGCTCTATCTACATCAGTACTAGAACTGATAGCAAGGATGTCTGAAAAGAAATACATAATCCACAATCTTATAGTGACCCAAATTTTCCGGGTCTATGCAGACTTATGAAAAATTCTCACTCTTAAATTGCATGACCTGAATTCCATAACAACTCGGTCACAGCTTCCCCTGAAGGAATTCTATGATGCCCTGCTGCTTACCTCAACCGCACATCCTACCCTCTTCCCACCAACAGTGAGGAGTCTCTATTCTCTGAGCGTGGTTCTCTTTTCTCCAACCACCCATTCATGTGTTTCATACTCATCAGTTTATGTTGCCTCCTTGCATCTGACTTATAAGTCTCCTGAAGACAAGGTTTCTATTCAATTTATCTTAAAGCATTGCAAGATATGCATGGTATAGTGTGTGTATGTGTAATACTGTGTCTTAGGACTTCCAAAGGTATAAATTGTGGAGGGAAGACTCATTAAAAATGAACTAAGAGATACTATTACTTTTTTTTTTTTTTTTTTTGCCGTACGCGGGCCTCTCACTGTTGTGGCCTCTCCCGCTGCAGAGCACAGGCTCCGGACGCGCAGGCTCAGCGGCCATGGCTCACGGGCTCAACCACTCCGCGGCATGTGGGATCCTCCCGGACCGGGGCACGAACCCGCATCCCCTGCATCGGCAGGCGGACTCTCAAACACTGCGCCACCAGGGAAGCCCGATACTATTACTTTTAATGCTGTTTCATGAAATTTCTTTATTCCTCCAGCGCAAGCCCACTTTTGAGATCCCATACCAGATTTTACTCCCATAATTAGAAACTGCTTTTATAAGTAGGAAGAATCCTTGGTTCTTTGGAGCATATTATAGTGTTCAAGAAAAAACTATTTAAATCAAGCAACTTGTCTCATAGACCAGTCATTTTATTTCCAGAGTGTATAACAGGAAAATCCTTTAAAATCCTCAAAAGAGAGTCTCCTTTATCCTTATAATTGTAGTGTTAGTAGTATATAGAAATGTTACAAAGTCAATTCAGGACAAGTTTTCTGAGTTAACTTCTGCCAAAGTATGTGAAAAAGAAAATTTGCTGTTGTACAAACTCTAGAGAACAGACAACATAAGACCAGATAACAGTATTTCTGCAAATGGAAATTATTAGGGATTTCAGAGGGTGAAGGAAATTTTACATTCTAGGGAATCAGTGAAACCCTTAAGGGCCTTTTCAAAGAGAAAAGCATATAAGATACCTGGCTGAGTACAAGATAAACAACCCTCAGTGTATTCCTGCCAGGGGATCATTTCATTTTATTCTTCAGATAGATACATATATACTATATATATAATATACATGTATACACATATTTTTTCCTGATAAGAAATGTGTTTATATTCTTTCCATTAAAAAAATATTTGGCCCAAATGAGGTGTTTTGAATCTTTTCCTTAAGAAACATGTCTCATTTTCTTACATCTGGAAATAGAAGAAAATGATCACTTGGGGTGGGAGATGGTGAATAAGATGAGAGTAAGTCTTAGTAATTCTACAGAGAGACTAACCTGGTTGATAAATCAAAAGCACTGAGCAAAACACTAAGAATACGCACATTTTTATAGATACAGAATTGAAGCTTCCATGATGTCCCAAAGGTTTCCTCAACTCTAGCATTGACTTAAAACTCAGAAATGCTAATGAAAAAGGAACTGTAATTTTCTCCTATATATCTAGCCAACATAAAGACTTATGATCAGACTAATTTCAGTTATAGGTGACCAATTTAAAAAGTATAATTACAAAGTGATATTTCTGAAAGAGCAGTTTTTGATTTGTCATAATTGTCATCTCAGTGACTACACTGATCAGATAGCCAGTCAAATTTCTTGCTTTAGAAATTTAAACAAAGTTACCTTATTTTAATTGGATTGAAGCCAAAAAGAAATAAAGGTAAATATTTAATTTCTAGATTGTTTACCATGTTGATATCATATAGGCAGCACACAATCTTAAACATGAACCAGAAGAAATGTACATCATCCTATTGTCAAGAATATCTCTAGTTTTAAACATCCTGTTTATATAAGTTTCCTGTTTATATAAAGATTTTTTACCTCATTCTAATGAACTATGAATAAGATTTAAAAATTATTTTGTGTTCTTTTAATATACAGTATTTTTAAAATCCTAATTCACGGAAGATGTAGTAGTACAAACAACTGAAGCAAAATATGGAATGCCAACAAAGGAACATATACTTACCTATTTGATTAAATTTTACACAGAGGATAGGATTACAAATATTAATTTAAAAAAATAAAATTGGAAGACAAAATATCAGTACATTAATAGCACTGTTTTGTGAAACTTCTGTGAAACTTTCCTTTTAGTTACAGATATCTACTGAAAATATACACAAGTATTGTCAGGATCACAGTGCAAAATATGTTTCTTACTGAGGGTCACAATCAATGTTTAAGAGCCACTTTAATTAGGTTACAATGTAACATACTTTCAATATGCTGATTTCTAGACTTGTTTACATGAAACTCTATAATGAGGTGGGAAAATGACCAAGTCGCCTTCATATATTAGACATTTGTAAACAATGAGACAACAGTCTATCAGCTTTGTAATTTAAGTGTTAACAGTCTTTGGCAGAAAAGAGATTATACTAAGCAGAAAAATATGACAGGCTTTTGAAATGTAGGATTTGTTACTCATAAACTATCATTCTTTTATGTAATGTTTTGACAAACTGGAAAAAGAATTAGGAAAATTCTGCAGATAATATGACTCACACCTTTCATCAATTTCTCTAGGCATCTGCTACTTAGGGGCCATATGGTTTAACAGAATTCAGAGGTTCCCATTGCCCTCACAGCACTGGAAAAGCATCAAATTCATGAAAATATGTTATTTAAGTGCCTTACGTATATTAGAAACTTTAGTTCATGTCCGAAGAACATCTAGTGTTGCATGGTAAGCACTAGGGATACTTGAAGATTAAACTAGTCACTGAAAGTTAATCAAAATTTATCAGTATCCTTTTAGAAGATAATTGGAGTGATAAATAAATTATAACTCAAACATTGCTTGAATCCAACTATGGACAATCTATATTTATTGTAGTGATCAGGGAAAAATATGCTACATGTACCATTTTATTATTTATGGGGTTATATTGATTTTTTTAAATGAACACTGGTTTCCCATACTTCTAAATAGAGAACTATCAACAAGCGTATGCAGAAAGAGTTGCATTGTTTTCATATGCAAAAATGACTGCATTTTCCTGACTTCCCAAATCATAGAGAATAGAAATTAATACAGTGAGCTATGACAAAACATTCCTTTATCTTATCTGTTTTATTGTGTGTGTGTGTGTGTGTGTGTGTGTGTGTGTGTGTATTATCTAAGATACTGTTATTGGCTACTCCAACCCTACTCTAGGGTATTTGTATTTTAGTCAATTTAGTCTAAAGGAAAATAATGACAAAGTTGATTTTATTCAATCAATAACTATACCTTAAAGGCATTATAATTTTAGTATTATTATTAAAAATGAAAAAAAAAATGTTTGGAGTTGGAGTGAGACTCAAACAGGATCCTGAATTGAATTTCTTAAAAAAAACTTGATAGAATTGTGAGAACTTATATTCTTCATAAAAAAATGAGAAGAGTTTGCTCTTTTTAAATTAGTGTACTTTTTGTTCTGAAAAGCCCAAACAAAACTGATCTGATCAAAAGTCAAAAGATGAGATAAATTTGGCCAGACGGATGGATGGATTCAACCACACATTCATACTGACCTTCTTTCTCTATCAGGTAATATAGAGAATTAATAATAATAATGGCACAATAATTCCTAAAGCACATTCCACATAACCACAGATGAGCTGTTGATCTAAAGTAATTGTGATGAACTTAATTACATGCTAGATTTAAAAGGCTTGCTAACAAATTTCATCACTTAAAAAGGATTATAATTATGTCCCTCTGTAGGAATTTAACTTCCTTTCACTGAAGAGACCGTAATGCAAACCACATAAAACATATAACTTAGATACAACATACAGACATAAGTGCAGATGTAATGCCAAATGAGATGCTCATAATAAGGCCAAAGGAATGTACTATATGCCTCTAAGGAATAAACATTTGGAACATTACTTAATCCATGTTTTAAATGAATCCTAGGTAAAGGGAAAAATATTATGAAGGGTTATTTTATGAATAGTTTACTAGTTATCTCTCTGTATATTATACGCTATATGCATCCATCCATCCAAATAAGTGACTCTACCATTATTATAGAAACTTTAGTTGACCCAAAGTGATTCAGATGCAAATTTCTCTCCCATTGTCAATGTCAATCATATCAGTAGGAGACAAAATCCACACAACATTTCTTGGGTCTTTCCTCTACTTTATTGTTTCCAATACCACTCTGCCAGTTCCAGCTCTTCCATCCCCATCATAATCCAGCACAAACTCCTTCTGTCTCAGGTCTTTGTCTTTTGTTTTTTAATGGAAACTCAGTTGACTGATATAACTAAACTACAACTAAGGCACTCTCCTCCCAGTGGCCTTTCCACTTAAGTGTAAACTTCTCTCCTTTACAACAGTGTCTAACCTGCCCTTCTGGACATAATCACCTCCCAATGTCCAGCTCATACTCTAAACTTCTAATAGAAAGAACTGCTTACAAAACATTTAAACTTTTTTTTTTTTTGCAAATTGTGTGCTTTGCCCACACTGCATGCGCTTGTACTGGAAAGCTTAGTTTGTCAAATCAAATCTGTTCTTAAAATCTCAAATTCAATATCCTTTATGAAGTTTCTTTCTGAATGCTTTATTAGGATATGAGCTTTTTCTCATTAAAACCCCACAGCCCTTTTTTTGTACTTCTCCTAAGGTACTTGTCATTGTATTTTAATACAGTGAAGGTACATCATACAGCATTTAAATTATGAACGTTCAAATAAACACATCAGCTCTAACATAGGAAAAGGGTTTTTTGTGTTTTTTTTTTAATTAGTGTCTTAATTTCTGTTTTGCTTTATTTTGTTGTTTGTTTTTGGTATTAAGACCTTATAAGCAATCCAACAACTTATCTGGGACCCAACCAACCAAACAGCACTCTGGTGAGGAGACAATGCACGGCACTGGACTTTCTAAAAGACAGTGGGACATGTCACATGTCACAAAGCCATGCACACAGTAATTCATGGGCAATGTATGTAATTTTAAAAGATAAATTTTATGATACACGACTTTCACAGTAATCACTGACTTTGGGACCCAACTAAGAGTCTACTTATTTACAGTCATATACATTTCTGTTTCATTACTTTAATGGTCATATAATCAGGAGGATTCATCTTTGAATGCCATTGTGTCCTTACTGGGACCTTACACATAGTTGGCACTTAACACGTATTTTCGTTACTTTGAATAAAAGTAAGCCTTTCTAAAAGGCCACAAAATCTCACATGGAAAACAACCATGGAGATCAAATAGTTTACTAATTATACTTTAAAAAAAATAGTACAAAGGGACTATTTTAGAACTTGATTACAGAGCTTATAGGTTTTGAAAAGCTTATATAGTAAAAGAGCTCTTCACCTCTTGCCTTACTTCACTTTCTAAATTGAAAACTCCTTAAGGACAGTAATAATATCATGTATCTTGTTATCCACTGAATTGTTGTAACATGTCTTGCATTAATCTTGCAAAAGATAACAGCTCTATGACATGCTTTCAGAAAAACCTCAACAATCAAGACTAGGCAAATAAACACCAAAATAATAATAATATTGCAGAAACAATTGGCTATTTAACTGATTGTACCTTTAAAAACTGAGCCTAGTATAGTGGTCTGGTACATGTTCAGTGAACTCAATTTAAGTACGGTTGATTAACAGAAAGATGAAATGAGACACTATGCCTTACAGGGGCATACAGAAGACAGAGGAAACTCCAACACACAACTTCTTTTCAGCTGCAAAAGCACCATGTACCCCAGAAGGTGAAGAGCACAAGCGAATCTAGAAGCTTGTAACTCAAAAGATAGCTGATCAGACAAGATCAGATGTGATAGGCACACTAGTAATAGCCTTTCTGGCTGTGGCACTCTCAAATCCAAAGTGAAACCAAGTGCATAAAAAATCCACTTGCTTTTATTTTGCTCAATTCCCCGCCCCGCCCCTTTCTCTCTAACTCTCCCATCAAGTGTTCTAATTTTGGAAAGTCGCTGTTTCAGATTAACTCCACAGAGGGCCGAGTTTTGTCACTCTGCAATCAGCAACTCAAGCAGTCATATCACTTTTGTTCATAGCTACTATGTTACTTCCAAATTGGCCTGGGATATTGAAAAACAGCATTGGAAGTAATGCTCATGAACAAAAAAATGTCCTATTTTCCCTTTGGCTTTTTTAAATTTCCCTCTTCAGCATTTTGATTATCTATTTCATTTCAGATCTATAGCTTGTTTTGCCTCAGAAAAGGATTTCCCCATTGGTTGTGTTGATAAGGCAAATTTTAGGAGGTCGAGGTCCAAAAACTCCCCTGTGAGTGATAAAATCTAACCCTTGGCCACTGCAGGAAGTTTTAAACGTGAACATTACATTTTATTTCAATTGAATTCTCATTTAAACCTTTAGTATAGGATAACTATGGCTGGAGTTTGCAACTATTATAATCAGAATGCTTGGACAGATGGAAATATTTTAGCATTTAATTTGAACCTCCTATTTTAGCTTTGCACTATCTGATCCAGAGATAAGTGTTACAAAGATAGAAGCTATATAAAGGTGAACTACATTAGGGCTCCACCTCAGGTCTGTGTCACATTTAAAGAAACAGGCTAGCAATTTAATTTTTTCTTAGTTTCTCAAAGAATAATCTAGGGAATTTTCTATTCATAAAACAAAGTAAACCCCCTGAAATCTGACTTCCTCATCTCTTTGTAACCCATATGCCTAGAGATGTGCCAAATTCCTTCTCTTCTATCTAAATGTCTCCGAACTTTCTAGCCTGAGCCACTTGAGTGATGTACAACAGTGTCTAACCTGCCCTTCTGGACATAATCACCTCCCAATGTCCAGCTCATACTCTAAACGTCTAATAGAAAGAACTGCTTACAAAACATTTAAACTTTTTTTAAACTACCTTACCCATCCCCCATCCACCTTTTAATCAATTCATTATTGCTTCTCCATAGCAGGTTTCTCATTCCAGTGTAAGTCAATCTCCCCTTTCTAACATCTCTAATTTCCTACTGCACAGTAATCTGATCAATATCACAAAAAAGCAAAAGCCAAGTAGGTAGAAGGTAGGGGAGGCTGATAGGGTGTAAACACTCAATGATCAATTCCTCCCTAACCCCACATCCTTCCCACTTAAATGCTTTGGTTAGAGCCATCTTACTTATTCCTTGGAATCACCTGGAGAACTTTTTTTTTTTTTTTAATGCAATGCCCAAGTCCCTCCCCACTCTCCACCCCCAATTAATTATTCTCTGAGGTGGAGCCCAATCTTTAAAACGTATTCCAAGTGAATCTAGTGCACAGCCAAAGTTGAGAAACACTAGAATGGTTCGGAGGTTTGTTGTGTTCCACAAAGGAGGGCACCAGATTTTTTTCTAAAGGATTTGCACATAGAGAAATGGTGGTGGCGGTACTGGGGAGAAGAGGGGATGGATGGTGAGTCATAACTGTCCTGGGCGGGCATCTGTTGGCATCAGGATTTAAGGTGAATGAGTAAACTAGAAAAATCTGTTATCTGAGTCCCCTGCACACTTTAACTACCATTAGATTCAAGGTCAACCCCCATGTCTCTGACTAGCACACCCTGAGCAGGAAAAGCACCAGTTAATTAGGCTACCCACCACCATACCTAATCCCAGGGTCTCTACCACAAAAAAAGAAAGGTTTGCTATTCACTGGATTCTTTTCCTCATAGATTCAGGTTGCAACTAGATGATCCTCTAGGAAACACAGGGCTATCTGCACCCCTACGTAGAAGGACCCACAAAAAAATGAGAAGCCGATGGCCAGTTACAACAGTTCCCCTTTGTATCTGACACTGTTAAAGGAAAGCTGTTTAGCTGGTCATGGCCTACAAACAGTACCCGGGGTTTGCTGCTGGAGTCTCCTGATGATGGCTGAGGTGCCCCCTCATCCACACTAATCAGTATCTGCCTTGTCAGGAAACAACTATCAAGAGATGGAAGCCCATCTGTATTTATACAGTTTCCTCCCACTTTAAATATGAACTCTGTAACTTGGTCTTAGTATTTTTAATTCCCCAAGTAACTCAATGTTTTCCCCATTTTCTTACTCAAAATTGATTAGCGTCACAACATTAAGAATTCAGGTAGCCCTTAGGTTTAAAATAGACCCTAAAATTACTATCTCTCTAGCTATGTTAATGACTGCACATGAAAGGACTCTAGCCATGACGAATGTTTATACAAACTGTGCTACACCTTCCTCTGAAAGACTGTTGAAATCACTCCTTGCTCCACAGGTAAGTGCCATATCTTGTCGATATGCAAATAGGCATTCAACATATGAATGCAGGCAAACCATCTTGCCCTCTAGAGTTTCTACGTTAGTAAAGCAGGTTCTATCACAAAACAGAAGCTGGGTATCTTTCAGATCACAAATTATCCCTAATGTTGAACTACAGACCTTCACCTTGTTGTATTCGCCTGCCTTTGATACCATTTCTAGACTGTTTAAGTAGCATGCTCTAATCAAGACTCTGAGTATTAACTTTCTGGGCCTCCACGAGGAACTCCACCAAAATTTCCAAAGTTTCTAATAATAAATAGCCAGTGTCAGCAGTTCTAAAGCAAAGAGAGTAGCAGCCAATTTCCCAGGGAATCTTCTGTCACTGGAACGAGCAAATGCCTTGAATTAGCCTAAACACAGCTACCGCGACATCTATTATCCACAAAGGGCTCCAATTTAAGAAAGTCTATTTCCATGAGGGTTGAGTTTCAAACATGTTTCTAGTTTTCAATTTCATAAGGAAGCCCATTATGTCTCTGAGTGGTCTCCAGCGCTCCCCTGCAGTAGTATTCCAAAAAACATAAAAGTTTTCTAGGGTAAATTTTTACCCTTCGGACCATAAGTCTAATGAGATTGTAACCAACAAGAAAATATGCTTTGGGGTATTGACCTTGTCTGAAATACAGCTGGGTACTGATCTGTAATCCTGGCCCCCAAAATGTAACTCATATCATAGTTAGTCAAGGGTCCTCACAGTCTCCTGTTAGCTTAAGTCAAACAGGCAAAGATATATAGAAAGTAATTTGAACACTTGATAATATTTTGAGAGGATTATAAGGGTGAATCCTATTCATAATGTATTGTTAAATTTCTGAAGTAAGTTTCTTCATCTTGTACAGTGCCCAAAATACTTCTCCCTCACTCTCAACTCCCTTAAACTCTCTTCAAACAACCCATTTGGGCTCTCTACTTGTCCAGTTCTTCTCCACCTGGATTCACTGTTTTCAATGGAAGAAATAGCAAGGCCTAGACTTATAACTATTCTCACAGGAAGTGTTTTTACTTTCGAAAGAATAATCATTGCATCCAATCTATAGATGACACACATATAACAAGTACAGACTAAAGTGAGGCTTGACAGACCTCAAACTAATTGATTGTTATTACCTATTTTAGCATAGATTAAAATGTCAAATATTTGTTGAGAAATTTCTATATGCCAAGTAGTGAATATAGATTAGCTCCTTGATTTTAACATATTTTGGAATGCATTGCTAAGCTGAGAAAACTAATTGTGTTACACAAAGTCCAGGAAAGTAGTATTCCTTTTCCTGATAAAGGATATGGAATAATCTAGATTGAATGTTATGGTTTATGATTGGTGTGTCTTAACGTTAAGCAGAGCTGTGCCACTTTTAGATATCTGGAAGCAAGACCAGTACCTGATTCAAGCAAGTAAATTAAGTGAATAAAATCCAAGGATATTATTCAAGCACTTCCCGTTGGAATGCAAGAGATGAAAAAGTGATTTGCTATAAGGTACCTATTATTTCATAGAAAACCTGTGTTACTGAACTTTTGAAAGAATTATGATAGTCCCAATAAACTCAGTTGAATGTGTGTGTGTGTGTTCAAAAGATTAAAATAGTTACCAATCTTTAAGTCCATCCTAGGTTCTATACGAAGTGTGCTCTCTCCTTGGAGTTTATGCTTGACAGGGTAGTTCATATTTCCTAATTCCTTTGGCCCATATTGGTCATCAGAGAATGTATATAACAGGGAATTTTCTTGCCTCAAAAAATTGGAATGGATTCATTCAGAATTTAGTTCACTTGCATGTTTTCCTGGGCTGGTATGTTTAATAGTTAATATATTCATGTGACAATATCATAACTGACCAATAAATAATGCATTCTACTCAAAAGTTCATGATATTTGATGCTTTTATGTAAAATACAATGAAGTGACACCTTTATCTTTAAATCTGTAACTGGTAATTGTGTACACCATATTCATTTAAAAAATAGATCAGTCCAGTTCAAGTAAATTTCTTCTCTTAAAACTCACCTAAAAAAGCAATCATAAAACATGTTTTGAAGGAAACTCCTTGAGGATAATTCTCCAATTAAAAATATTTTCTTTAGGATGAGGTCTAAAATTGAAGTTCTGACCAACATTGTCATTATAGATTCTAAGATCCAATTTTGTAAAGAGATTGCCTTAGGAGTTTGGCTAGATTCCTGTGAGGTAATTGCGTTACACCTTCCTAATTTTTCACAGAAGTTTCAAGTGAATAGTTTTCTTCTTGTACTCTAAGTAGGAAATGCTGCCAAAACGCAAGCAAACGAAAACTTATGCATGTGAATATAGATAGATATTTGGAAATTGTCGGAAACACCATTGGCCTTCATGTGAAAGAAGATGGCTTCCAGGAGGGAAGAATATGACATGGAAAAAACACTGTTTCAGCCTTCTGATCAGTCTAGGTGTTAATTTTCATCCCCACAAATTTTCCTGTACCCAGTGCTCATAAGGGGAATGAAGATGATTAACTCGTGAACGTAAATGGCTGATATTAGCTATTCCATGGCAATGGCATTTTTAAAAAGGGTATAAAGCACTTATACTAAAGCTGTAATATTTTATATAATGAAATTTATATAAGTTATTATAGAAATTTTATAAAGTGTATAAAATAGTTGATCACATAAGATATAACATAATAATCTCAAAACTTTTGAAATGTGCCAGAGGGCTCTCTAATGTGGTCTTCTCATGAGGTAAGCCCTATATACAGAGGACATGGAATAGCAAAAATAAACAAGAAATTTTTAAGTACTATTACAGAGCACATTTAGATTTGCCATACTTATTTGTGCAACTTGGAAGACAAAAGAAAACTATGACCCACAGGTCAAATCCAGCCTGTGGCCTGTTTTGTATGACCCTTGGAGATAAGAATGGTTTTACAAATGTTTAAAGGGTGTAAAAAGAAAGAAAGGAAAGAAGAATATAAATGGTGACATATGTAGCCTACAAAGCCTAAAATATTCTCAAGCCCTTTACAGAAAAAACTGCTGACACCTGATTTAAGTTTCAAAAAAAAGGCCCCCTGAATGATTTGAATGGATTAATGATGTTTAATTTGGTGCAGAATTAGAGAAATCCTATTTGAGTTTCCTCTGTATTCTCAGGTTTATGGAATGATTAAAGGCCTGAGACCTCTTTAGCTGAATCAGGTGAGACCACCTGGAACTCTAGGCCTCAGGCCAGGTCTCTTTAAGCAGAATAGCCAAGCCTAGCTAGGTCTGGCAGCAGAACACTGAGCCCGTTACAAGATACAGTGGGTTCTGCTACCATAAGCACCCAGGGGAAGGCCAAGCACATTTTCAGCAGCTCTTGCTGCTAAACAGGAAAATATACTTTCCATATGCCAATCAAGACTTTGGAAAAGGTTGCCTCAGCCACATGCTCAGAAGTGGTATTTTTTGTTTGAGCATCAAACAGGATATATATCCTGTCCTTGCTATACCCCATATTCAACGTCAGAAGATAGTCTGTTATGTTTTTCCTTTTTTTAGCCATTACACCATTCAGCTGCTTTCATTTATTATAATAATGAAGTCCAATTTCAGTGTGGTGAAATGTAAAAGGAAAAAAAAAAAAACTTTAAGCCCAAATAACCTTCAGCCCAGCCCGATATTACTTCATCAAAAGCCTGTGAATGCCCCTTTGTACACATCTGGAGCAATTTCTTTCTTTTATATACATCCAGCTTAGAGAGGGATACGTTCCACATTTCAGGTCTATTAAGCACATCATGATACTCTTCCATGGGAGATAAAATTGACCACATCCTTTCTAACTCCAAGGACCCCTGACCAGCATGAAGAAACTTAAAGAATATGAAATTTTAACAAATACTGATATGCATTGCACTATTAATTATAGGAATCAATACTGCAAACAACCTATATGACCAAATGGAAGAATTAGTTAATGTATAAAAGTAATAATATTTAATTTGATACACTGTTTGCAAAGCTCTGATAAAGTATCTAAAATTAAAATGTAAACTAAAAATACAGTTTAAAAATGACGTCAACTATGCAATTTTTTAAAAAGCAGAGAAACAGACTAGAAAGAATGTTATGGGCTATATTGTAACCCCCAAATTCATATGTTGAAGCTATTATCCCCCCCAAACTCAAAATGTGACTGTGTTTTAAAGATAAGGACATAGAGGTGATTAAATCAAAACGAGGCCATTAGGGTGGGCCCTAATACAATCTGACTGGTGTCCTCCATCATAAGTGGAGGAAATTTGGACAAAGAGACACCTGGGGCTCTTGCACAGAAAAAAACATCATGTGAAGACAACAGAGAGAAGGTAGATATATGGAAGCCAAAGAGAGAGACCTCAGGAGAAAACAAACCTGCTGACACCTTGATCTTGGATTTCTAGCCTCCAGAACTATGATTAAATATTTCTGTTGTTTGAGCCACCCAATCTGCGGTGTTTTCTTATGGCAGACCTAGCAAACTAATACATAAACAAGGAGTATCACTGAGTATTGTTATTACATTTTGTTGGTGAAATTAAGCCTGAGTTTTATGCCTTTTTACTTACTCTCTGTAACTCATTACCTTCCCTTATTCCCTCCCTTCCTGTTTTCTTTCCACCACCACCCCCTTTTTCCTTTCTTTCTTCTTTTTCTTCCCAGAAGGGTTTTTTGAGCACCTATAGTATGGCCAGCCTTGTAAATACCTAAGCACTAAGTATTCAAAGCATGATTTGATTCCGTCTTTACAAAATTTAATCTGATACATTTTAACTGTATATTACTTTGACAAAAAAAATAATAGAAAAATCCATCTCAACATTTCCCAACACACACCCCTCCCCTGTATTAGGAGTTATATAGAAACATGTTGCCAATTATTCCTACAATAGCAAAAGAGCAGTCCCAAAGTCATCTGTAACCAAAGCAACTCATCTCAGGTGGCATTATGACACATGCCCATAAGCTTCAGTACATGTGAACAACACTTAAAGAGAAGTTACTGATCACTTACAGACAGCAGCCACACACCATTTCTATGGATGGATTTCTATTTTCTTTAGCAATCACTTCCCACCTCTCCTTCATCCTGCTTTTACTGTAAATTAGATCTCACATCTAAAAACATTTCCTCTAGCTTCAATGTATTGCCCCCAAGTGTTGATGAGGAGATATAGTAGTTAATTAGAAATAATTTATTTGATAAAATCCATAGCTATAGCTTGAATGATGTTGGGCAGATTTTTCCGAGAGAAACATTTCAAAAGCTAAGGCATGGAGTATGGGGACTCCAGTGGCACAAATCAAAGAAATGGGTGGTGAGAGTAGAGCAACAGTACACCGTTCCAAGTTAAATGAATAATTCCTCTTCCTGAGCCCATCTCGTGTACAGCGTCTCTTGTTAGTCTTTGACATCTGCTGTGGTGGGCAGGGTAGTATTGGGAGATCTTGACCACCACTGTCCAGTGGCATTAAAAGACTAACTATGTTAGTATGCTCATAGGAATGATATGTACAGAAGCCTTTAGGCAAAGGTCAGACATGGGCAAAATTGTGAAGCAGATAATTTTTTTGGTGTACTGGGTGCAGTGGTTAAAAAAAAATGTTTAAAAAACAACTTTATGGAAAAAATATAAGGACTTAGTTTATTATAAATATTACTGATATAAAGGATGTGTAGCACCCAAATAACCAATAAAAGTATACAATACTATTTTTTGTAAATTTCCTATAGCCAATTGATCTACACAAAATGCTTCAGTTGATTTTGCCAAACTCTTAGATTTGTAACCAATGTATGGAAACAACTGATGAAGAAACATAGTTCTATAGTCATTTTTGAAGCTGGAAGAATATTTTCTCCATTTCTTGTGCTATTCACAATGTAGCAACTACAGCCATGACATACTTTTAAGTCCAATCTACATTTTAACCATTTTTTTATTCACTACTTTCTTAAGTCTACAGTAGGCAATCAACAAAGCAATAAATGAAACCCTGATTTATTTTGTCTGCCAATTTTCATGGTATAAATACTCCCATCACGGCCAATTTCAAGTTACCAACACGATGTCATCAGACAAGACACTGGAAAAAGATGCACAGGATGCTTTGTCTCTGTGGTCTCACCACTGTGAACTGCCTTTCCTTAAGAATGTCACGTTCTTTTTAACCTCCAGGTGTTTGCTCAAGTTGTTCTCTCCACCTAGAACCTAGAACACCCTCCCCATTCTCTATCCTCATTCCTTGAGCTTAGCTTCAGATCTTCCTATGTCAGGTGGGCCAGAACTTTCCCTGAGGAACCTTCCCTGCCCTTTCTGAATTAGGTAAGCCCTTCATAGGACCCTAGAGCATCCTGTGCTTATCCTTGCAGCGATACTTATTTCATTTGACTGTAAATGCCTTGGTGCACTTCTACACCACCTGGCTGGGAATTCTATGGTGTGGGAGGCACGTCGGCCTTGTTCAGTGTTTTCCAAACATTCAGAACGACACCTGGCAGTTTGTTGGCTCTCGGCAAGTCCAGGTTGGATGCAACGCTGATGATTCCAAGGAGGAAAAACCAGAGCACTGAGATGATAAACATGCGGCCATGTGGCTTCTCCTTCAGGTTATAGCTGTATTATTTTGAAGTTCTTTTAAAGACCTGAATTTTTTTTTTTTTTTTTGCGGTACACGGGCCTCTCACTATTGTGGCCTCCTCCCCTGCGGAGCACAGGCTCCAGACGCACAGGCTCCAGACGCGCAGGCTCAGCGGCCATTGCTCACGGACCCAGCCGCTCCGCGGCATGTGGGATCTTCCCGGACCGGGGCACCAAACCCGTGTCCCCTGCATCGGCAGGCGGACTCTCAACCACTGTGCCACCAGGGAAGCCCTAAAGACCTGAATTTGATTAGATGAGTAACTGGTTAGCAACAAAGTGCAGCACCAGCACCGGCTTACAGGAACACCACCCTCTACAGTCCTGAAAGCCCCCCAGGGATAGAGAAAGTTGTTAAAAAGCCATGCCTAATTATTCAAGCAAGCAAAGAAGGATCTCTAGTCACTGGAATCCAGCTGCACATTTGCCTGCCTTATTCCATCAGCTTGGGAAACTGAAAAATACTCCACCTAAGGTAATGACAGATCTTTTTTTTTTTTTTTTTTTTGCGGTACGTGGGCCTCTCACTGTTGTGGCCTCTCCCGTTGTGGAGCACAGGCTCCGGACGCGCAGGCTCAGCGGCCATGGCTCACGGGCCTAGCCGCTCCACGGCATGTGGGATCTTCCCGGACCGGGGCACGAACCCGTGTCCCCTGCATCGACAGGCGGATTCTCAACCACTGCGCCACCAGGGGAGCCCCCCAATCACAGATCTTTTAACCAAGGTTTGCCAGGAGTAGAGTAGCTACGTCTCCTCTGTAGTGAATATGAGCCAAATATGAACATGAAATCTTGACAAAACTTCCTGACTTTCCAACCCGATATACTTATTTTGCAGATAAGGAAAAGTTATGACACATTGCCTCATCTGTCAGATACACGCTTAATTTGAGTCTCAGTTGCAGTGATCATCACCGGAACAGAGAAAAATGATGCTTTTGACAAAGCAAGTCAAAAAAGGTTGTGTCCTCCTCATATTCTTTTGAAAGGCAATCCTATTCAAGTGTAAAACGGAAACCACCCCCAAACTCCACCTCCCAACACACAGTATTGAAACCTAAGAAAAGAACAGCACAGTATTAAATACTATTACTCTGTAGCTAGTACAAAAGGACAGAGATTTGCATTAGAACAAGTGCTAAAAGAGCTGAGCTTCAGGCAAGGAAAGATCATTATTTATAACAAGCTGATCTGCTTCTATATGATTAACGGAAGAACAGTGAATTAATGTTGTTATCTTAATATTGTTTAAATGGCCTCTAGATGTGGTGCAAAGCCAAGCCAGACGGAGTGGTTAACACAAAATAAATGTCAATCCAACAGAGATTTCTGGGAAACATTTTCACCCGGGAGTAGAATTTACTTAATTAATGGCTTCAAAATGATAAGCTCTGATAAGCCTCTGCTGGTTTTATTTTACTTGGGGAAACAGGACACAGCCCGATTTAATGGGATTTTCTTCAGAGACTGGTAAAACTGGTAAGCTTCTGGATAATTATCAGCCATTTTAATGATTTCTTCCCTTTCAAAATGTAGTTCCATGCCCTAGGTTATCTGGAGAAATGGATGAGGCAAGTATGAAACTAAAATGGTAATGTTTTATTACCTGTAGCTATAAGTGTCTGCTTGAACAGGAAGTTGGGTTAAGACATAAACAACAAGCTTACTATTACCTGTGAAATAAGGCTTCATTAAATGACTGCTTTAGAATCAGTTGTCTGTCCATAATAGGTAAAACTCGGTGTTAAAGCAGGTTTAGATGGAAATGTGTTACTAATTGCCCTGAGACTAGAAAGGCCTCTATAAAGCGGGCTAAGTAGGAGCCTACATTTCGGGGATCATGTTCCTGCCCTCAATGCAAGCTTTAGTGCAAGAAACCCTTATCAGTGATTTCCCTGGACATTTTTCTTTCTAGCACTTAAAAATTAAACTACATAAGATGAAGTTGTGGGCTTCCCAGGTGGCGCAATGTTTGAGAGTCCGCCTGCCGATGCAGGGGACACAGGTTCGTAACCCGGTCCGGGAAGATCCCACATGTCGCGGAGCAGCTGGGCCCGTGAGCCATGGCCTCTGAGCCTGCACTTCCGGAGCCTGTGCTCCACAACGGGAGAGGCCACAACAGTAAGAGGCCGGCGTACCGCAAAAAAAAAAAAATGAAGATGTGGGCACAGGTCAGGCTGGAGGTAGACACGTATGCAAAATTAATATTTATAATACTTGAGATTTAAACTTAGAAGAATATTCCAATTATCAGCAATTGGGATATTCATAAATGATTTCAAGGATGTCTGGAATAGCTTACAGAAATACACCCAAAGATACCAGAGGCTTTGCATTAATATGGGATATGAGAGAGAAAGAGTTTTCCATTTTGTCAAAGATTCTTCACATTAATGTAGTAGGGAACCGCTGGATATCCAATCAGCAGGTACCATATGTTTAACCCAGTAAAATCACCGTGACTTTACTCATCTCTTCTCAGATAATAATGGGAAGGTTGGAACATTAGAAAGTGTCTTCACCATATTAGGTTTCTTTCTTCTTCTTTATTTTTTCAGGACAGCCTGTGTCCCCTGCAAAAATACACAAAAGTCCTATCCCTGGTACCTATAAATGGGACCTTTTTTGGTAATAGGGTCTTTATAGATGTAATCAAGTTATGATGAGATTATTAGGGTGAACCTTAATCCAATATGACTGGTGTACTTATAAAAAGAAATTTGGATACAGAGACAGACAGCCACAGATGATGACAGCAGAGATACAGGTAGAATGCCATGTGAAGAGGGAAGCAGAAACTGAAGGGATGCCTCTGTAAGGAACACCAAGGATTGCTGGCTTTCACCAGAAGCTAGGAGAGATGCAGGCAACAGATTTCCCCTCAGAAGGAATCAACACTGCTGATACCCTGATTTAGGACTTGTATCCTCTAGGACTCAGAGAATAAACTTCAGTTTATTCTCTGGTAAGCTACCCAGTTTGTGGTACTTTGTTATGGCAGCCCTAGGAAACTAATACTGATTTTACTACTGAGGAGTGGGGTGCTTCTATAATATCTAAAAATGCAGAAGTGATTTTGGAATTGAGTAATAATGGGTTGAGGCTGGAAGAATTTTGAGGCATTTAATAAAAAGAGCCTAGATTGCCTTGAAGAGACTATTGACAGAAATATGGATGTTAAAGGTGCTTTTGGTGAGGACTTAGAAATGAGGAACATATTATTGGAAAGTGGAGGAAAGGCAGTCCTTGTTATATAGTGGCAGAGAAGTTGGCTGAATTATTTCTACTGCTGGGAGGCAAGGAGTACTTGTCAGTGATGAACTTAGATATTTAGCTGAGGAGATTTCCAAGCAAAGTGTGGAAGGCACAACCTGGTTTCTCCTTGCTGCTTATAGCAAATGTGAGAGGAAAGATAAAGTGAAGAAGGAATTCTGCCTTAAGACTGCCTCAAAACACAGTCTAATATACCACATTTATCACTTATTGTTTATCTCTTTCTCTCCACCAGAAGGGAACTGCACAAGAGCCGGTATATTAGTCTGTTCTGTTCACTGGTGTTTCCCAACTGCCCAGATGCTCACAGTTGCTCAGTAAGTATTGAAGAATGAATGACATTAATGAAATTAACGCATGGGGCCAAACTTCTCAAAATGACTTTCATGCCTAAATTTTCTAAAAGGCATATAAGGGATTCATTCTTCTTATAGCTTTTGTAATTAGAAAAAAATATATATAATTTATCTCCAAATGAAAACAATTTACATGGCTATAAGTGAGTCATTGGGTTTTACACAACAAAGATATTGACATAAAATAGGAAATTAAAATTTACCTAATAATGGGACTCAAACTAGGGACTCTTCTCTGAAGGAGGAGAATTAAAGAGTTTCAGAAAAAGATTAGTTTAGCATAAAATAGATAACTAATAAGAACCTGCTGTATTACAACAAAATAAAATAAAATTCCAAAAAAAAAAGAATAGTTTATAGAGATGCAATTTTGAGGCCACATATGAAACTGGTTCTCAAGCAAGGTCTTAGCATTTTATTCTTAGGATGAGATTTGGTAACAGCTGGATAGAATTTAATACCATAAATCCTATAAACAGTAATAGCAAACAAAGATCCAAGCCTCCACAGAATACATTAAGGCCATAAAAAATGATGGCTGTCTTTATTTTTAAGTTAATCAGACTGCCACCTTTAATCCCTGTTGTTTTAAAAATGCTACATAAAATGATATAGGATTTCTATGAACAATCCAATATGTTAGGCAATGAAAACAATAACCAAATTGACGTTGCCCACCCCCATTCTCTTCTCAATAGTTTTCTTACATGGACATGCCTACTCTTTAAAGGATAGTTGATACTCTGCAATTAGTTAAAAGTTTTATCTTCTTTGTTGTTATATTTACATATATCCCACATTCCAGCAATAGAGAACATTAAATACACTATTTAGAAAGATATTTTAGACATAAAAATACTACAGTTGTTATATTTTTCATTCATATTAAAACATGTACAATTAGGAAAATTTCTTTACATTCCTCAGTGTTATAACCATAGTTAACTTTTTTTTTATTTTTGCAAATACCAGGTACCTGATTAATGTTTACCAGACATATATACTTTCAATCATCCATGTGCTGCTTCCAATGTCACATTACTAAGATTTTTCAGACTCTCTAATCTCTGCCTTCTTTTCCCAACTCCTTTCAACTCCAAGTTGTCTTTCAAAGACAGTCCTCTACTTGGGCAATCAAATCCATTCTTCAAGTCCCTGCATACATACACCTGCCATGCCTTCCCCACCTCCTATAGGTAGAGTTATGCAGTCCTTCTCTTTATTCTATGTTTATTTTAGCATTTGGAGCATATATCTATAAAACAGCATACTGCATTGTAAATACATTCGGGGGCCTGCCTCCTTGATGCGATTGTGTACTTCCTTGCCAAGGAAGCAACTGTGTTTATTTACACTTCTATCTCTAGTGCTTTGACAAGTGCCTGACACAATTTAGAGCCTCAATAAATATATACTGAACAAACATACAAAAAAGAGAAGTTTTGGGAGAAGAAACATCAAGTCAATAGTTATTTTTGTGCTATTGCTATACTAAGTCAAAGCATTATAGAAAATATATAGACTAAATATATGACCATCTTTATTTCTCCTGGTGCAATTTTAAGGGTCTCATTTAATACGGTGAGGTATCATTTGGCTGGACTGCAGAACAGAATTGTGAATATTGGCCTTTAAAGTAATCTTCAGACATCAATGTATGTGTGTTTTTTTAATAAAAATTTCCCTGGATTTCTCACATTTGTCAACGCTTTCCTCACTTAGCCAGCCTCTTCTTAAACTTCTAGGATTATGGTAAGAGAATATGAATTTTCCTCTCCAAATATATAACTGAAGTTATTCAGTAAGAAGAGTTCAAAGCAAATCCTCCTATCATACTGATGGATTATCAAAATAGGAGAAGTAAATTTAAAATTAAAAAAAACTTCAATTTAATTACCATATTGGTACTGGTGCAACAACCACTATAGAGAAAAGTATAGAGGTTCCTTAAAAACCTAAAAATAGAACTACCATATGATCCAGCAATCCCACTCCTTGGCATATATCCATAGAAAAGCATAATTCAAAAAGATACATGCACCCCAATGTTCATTGCATCACAATAGCCAAGACATGGAAGCAACCTGAGTGTCCATTGACAGAGGAATGGATAAAGAAGATGTGGCACATATAGACAATGGAATATTACTCAGCCATGAAAAAGAATGAAATAATGCCTTTTGCAGCAACATGGATGAACCTAGAGATTATACTAAATGAAGTCAGGCAGAGAAAAAATATTATATGATATCACTTATATGTAGAATCTAAAAAGATTATACAAAGGAACTCATTTACAGAACAGAAGCAGGCTTACAGACTTTGAAAACAAAATTATGGTTACCAAAGGGGAAAGGTCGGGGGGAGGGATAAATTAAGAGTTTGGGATTAACATAAACACACTACTATATATAAAATAGATAATCAACAAGGACCTGCTATATAGTACAGGGAACTCTATATTCTGTAATAACCTACATGGGAAAAGAATCTGAAAAAGAATGGATACATGTATATGTATAACTGAACTACTTTGCTGTACATCTGAAACTAACATAATATTTTAAGTCAACTATATTCCAATATAAAATAAAAATTAAATTTAAAAAAGAACTGACAGGTAAATTTAGTTTTATAGGGAGTTGAGGCTATGTTTTCAAGAAAGAGAATGGAGACATGCTATGGACTTGTTGCAATGAGAATCAGAAAAACGAAGCCAGCTTCCAAAAGGCTGAAAGAGAAATAATGTGTCTTTGCTGGGTGTGAGTGAATATGCAAGCACCCGGTGGCAGGCATCTTGTAGTCTACAGAGGAAGGAACAGAATGTGCCCTTAAATAGGAAATTATTGTCCTCTCTCTGGTGCTTTTCCCCTGCAGTCATTAGTTGTCACTGAATCAGACCCTTTAATGATTTGGTGGAAGGTCCTTCTTCATCCCTCTAAAAGTGAGATATCCCCTCTGCCTTGGATTCATTAACAAATGAAAGTTCTATTTATTTCCACTCATAAAAACAGTTTAATGCCTTTTCTATATAACACAATCTAAATCACTTTCATTATTCAGTTATTCTCTCATTTCTTCATTCATTAAACACTTGCTTGCTCTTTCTATGTTCCTCTCATAGTAGACAGATGTGTGAGTGAATAATGCTACAACAGAAATAAAAACTAAGCACCATGAAAACATCTGTAAAAAATAAATGGATTATTTGTGTGCAATCTGTTTGACGTCTATCTAAAGATTCAATCAGTTAGGATGCTATTAAGATAGTTTAATTCTTATTTTTAGACTAAGAGAAGGTCAGTGGGAGTGGAAAGGAAATTATACTTGAAGTACAGTATTGTGGCCTGCTAAGTTTACCTGATCCCCTACCCATAGCCTCTGCTGAATGTATGGACCTACGTTTCCAATGTCACTCTTCTGCACCCCATTTGATAGGATTAAAGTGGGCACCTGAATTTAGGGAACCCATCCAGAGGCTGAGCTATGCCATTTTTTTTTTCTCTCCAGTATTTGAACTAAGAAGTAATACACGGATAGCACAACAAAAATAAACTTGTGGAGTTCAAGTAAGTTGCATTAAAGTAAAATATCATAGGGAAGATTCCAGGGTTTCCTCTGCTGTAGTCCCACAAGGCAGTCTTGACCCAGAATTGCTCTCCTATTAGAGCCCTACTGATTTCTTGCTAGTCCGTGGCTCCTATCTTGGTTGACTTCTGTATACTTTAAAACTTTTACCCTACCCCTCACATCAATCTGCTTTTCTTGAGCTTTCTTTAGGGAATTTCTGTGCCATATAATCAAAGAGCCTGGGCTTGAATAGAAAATATTCGCTCAACTAATTATCTGCTCTCCAACTACACTTCAGCACTCTCATCCATCTTCATATTTGTTTCTCAGTAACCTGTGAAGTCTTTAACAGCTAAGGGGCTAACATTTTGTGAGTACTTTATTCTCACAACAAGTTTATGCATTGGGACTTTATAAGCCTCATTAAATCTTTGTGAAAATAATAAATAATTCATATGCCAGAGATTGGGGAGATACAATCTAGGGGAAATGATATTTGATTGGATGAAGAAAAGCCAAAAATGATTCTACATTCAATTAATTTGCATTATAATCTGATTGGTTTCATTTAAATACGTGTTAGGGAATTTCCTGCTTTTGAAAATGTATAATCATCAACTACATATTAAAAGTATGAGTTATTAAGAACCTAAGAGGGTGTGTGAATTAATGAATTCAAATTATCTGGAGCTTAGTTCAACAAGAATATCAAAAGTGCAATTTCTCTCCACAAATATAAGATTAGAGAGTAGATGCTTGGATTTCTTTGGGACGAGATTAAACTGGCAGAACACAGAGGTAGAGCTCTTATTTACCTGTTAAGGAATCAAGTGTTCTGGGAGTACCCTAAATTGAAAACAAGTGACCACCCACTCTAAAACCATCCTACTACCAGATTAAAGGGCTAATGTTGACGACTGTCTAGCATTATTATTTCATGCTACTTATAGTTGGCTATTTTTTGAAGTCAAGATACTTTGTATATCCATGAGTGACTGCAGTAAAGATTAGCAAAGGAGTAATTGGTGACATGTATCTTCCCTTTCCAGGAGCAACATTTTACACAGCTGTTACATAACACTGATTATTCTAAAAACCTAAATGATAAAGACATGACTGGCTGCATCTCTAAAAGATGATAGTTGTCATTACCCTAAGCCATAAAACCAATAGAAATGGCATGTGGAAGAAGTAATAAACATTCTCTTTTCTTTTTTGAAATTTATTCCAGACACATTAGATACTAGAAGGAAATGATACAGTAAACACTTTTCACTTTTTTTTTTAATAAACTATGATGTTATTGTAGTGAGTTAAAAAATGATTTTCTTACATTTTGGAAATATTTATATTGAATATATTAATACATATTTTATATAATTATTTCCAGTTGGAATCATTCATGGTATAACAACCCTGTTACAAAATTAAAATATATGTAACCATTAGGAATATAAAATCTTAGAATCTTTAAAAATCAGTGCTCATAACTTATCTTCTTCTCCTACCCCATTTTTACACTTTATTTTTTGACACTTTAAATAAAGCTGCCCTTTGAGAACCCATTCAATTGAAGTCTCGGTTATAGTATTGATTTTTTAAAGTGGCTTGTATCATTCAGGTTAGTTGGACATACTGGGAAAGTTTCCAGACCTTGGCAAAAACCCAAACTGAACTTTCCTCCAAAAAGTCAGGAAGAATTTCATTAACCTTTTAGTAAAAAAAAAGGTGTATTTCTCATTTGTTCAGCTCTAAGGCCATGTATTCCTGGGAGAACAAAATAGCCAGACCATAGCACAATGATCTTTATTTACATCACAGTTTATATTTGAAAAAGTAAAATACTAGGACTGTCTCTACAGCCAATAAATGGGTAGCTCCATCATTCACACTTTCACAAACACGTGACAGTATGTATGTTTATAATACCCTGGAATGATCATCAGTGCTCATAATAATGTCACTGAGTCAATGCAATATTTTGAACTTTTTTCTTAACTGGCAAATAAAGATTAAGTGAAAGGAGGGAAACAAACATCTGTGAATTTAGAATAATTTTAATTATCTCTGATCACAAAATATAAATAATGGCCAATTCTGACCATTTCCTATTGTATTGGTGATAAATGACAAGGTAGAAAATTCCAGAGAAGCTAAGTTAGAAATAAACAAGCAGAGGAATTCAGGCAAAACTTTTTATCGTCAGTGTTTTGCTAAGGTTTATTCCATAAAGTGAATATTTCAGAAGTTGGTGACCTCAAGACATTTTCTCAAACTAGAAGTAGAATTAAATTAATCACACAACTGCCTCAGTGATGTCAAAAATTAAGGGTTATTTGGACAATAATTAGTAAATCTCAATACTTTCTTAGACTAGGCAAAACTTTACAAAATTAAAATATTTAGGTTTAGTAAGAACTTTATACTGGGGGAGGCCAGAAAATGGAATAGTTTCTCTGACAAGTTTGTGAGAGGTGTTCCTCTCACAATTTTGAATTTGTGGGTTTGATGTGAAAATAAAGGAATAAGGAAAATATTCAGGGGAGTAAGAAAGAAGAAAAGATGGGGGAGGAGCAATAGATCCAACAAATGACTGAAATATTATTCATCTCTCTCATTTCACACCAAGGGATTTAATTAATTAATGTATAATTTCTAGTATCTGTCTCTGTTTAAGAGGAAAAATTGTGACTTCAAACATTGTACATTATACATTTGGTCATCTATGAACATCACATACCCAATTTAAAAATTTCTTTATAGAACTTAGAATGGTGTTTTTTTAATGTTAAATAAAGATGAAATGGATTCTTTTTGATTTATGTGACTTTCATGTCAATTACTGTACTTAACTTCCTTGTTAGAACTTGCACATCTGCTACATATCTTTCAATATATCTATTTAGAAACTGCCCTTTGAACTTCAACTTCTTTCTAGCACATCAGTAATGTGATTCACGTTACCAATGGCTGCACTAACTATTCCGAGACTAGGTAAGAATCCATTTTTATTGACTTGCTATGTATACATACAGTCTCTTTGGAAAATAAAGAGGAAGAGTTCATTGTCTTTGCAAATAATACTGGCCAAATATAAGAAAGAATTATCAGTAGTTATCCTATTTTTGTGCTGCTCTGGTGACATTGTGAACTTGTGACGTTCTTTAGGTAGTTGCCCTGCTGCTCACTCCAAATTTGTCAGGTTATTTGGCACCTGGTCTGACCTTAATGTCTAGAATGAACTGCTGAGCTATGAAGTGTTCTGATTTTTCGATGCTTTGCCAAATTCCTCCCCCTGTCCCTGCCACCTTTAAAATAACAAGGTCAATCACACAAAAGAAAGATGGCAGAGTTTCAGGTCCAATGATGCTGATTATCAGCGTAACACACAGAGTTCAGCATGACATCAACTTGTCCTTGAAGACCATGGCAACTCCAGCTGAAACTGGCTAAGATTACCAAAAAAAAAATTGTGAATGAAAGTGCCCATTTTTCTAAAGATACTTCATCAAACAACTAAAAATGCACATTTTAAAATCTGTTTTCAAAACTATGGTCACTTAATTAAAAATAACATTAATATTTTCTTGAAAAGTTAACTTGCATTGACTATGACCAAATAAATAAATTCTGAAATAACGAAGCAACCACAGTCTTCAAATTTGCCTTAATTGTGGTTGCTAAAGTGGGGGGGGGGGGCAGATTAGGGAGGGATGGATTGGGAGTTTGGGATTAACAGATGCAAAATAGTATATGGAGAATGGATAAACAACAAGGTCCTACTACAGAGCACAGGGAACTATATTCGATACCCTGTGACAAACCATAAAAAGAATATGAAAAAAGAATGTATATATCACTTTGCTGTATAGCAGAAACAAATACTTCAATAAAATAAAAAACTGACTTAATAAATTACATAGTTGATATGAAGAAGTTGTTAAGATGGTAAAAAAAAAAAAAAAAAAAAAAGACTTGGTAAAATTGGCAAACCAGGCACCCTAAACTATAGGGAATCCTTTCTATTATTTGGATTAAGGAGAATTCCAGGGCATTCCAGAAAGAAATGCCCTGAAAAAGAAGTAATTCACACACACCTTCCATTCTTTCTCTTTGCCTAAACACTGCCTATGTTTTATCTTTCCTAATCTTGGGGCAGTAATCCCCTCTCTTCTTGAAGTACAGGCTTGTGTTATTCGGTCGTATGTACTCTCACTTTAAAATATCCTCAATGTTACCAGACAAATATCATAGTGTTACCTTAGACATCCCCACCTCAGTATGCAAAGCTATAATCCCCTCTTCAATAGGGCTAATGAGACATGTTATGAGTTCTAATACATATAGAAATAGGATTAGTACACAATTGGTACACAGACTGCAAGGATTAAAATCAGTATATAGTATATATGCATATTGTCTACAGGACGCTAACCACAAGTAAATCTTTACTTGAAAACCCTTAAAGGCAGCTAGTATATAGGGTGTAATTTTTATTCATTCAAACAAAATTTTTATTGAAGACCAGACATATGCATAATGCTGTGCATACTGAGTAGATATTTTATCATAGACTTTAAAGTAGGAGAAATGTCAGCAATCTGCTAACATTTTGTACATGAGGAGAGTAATGCCCAAAGACACTAAATAACACATCTAAATGTATCTAGGTGCCCTCACTACCCTATTTACAGCCTAGTTTAATAAGAGAGGACTGGAATACTGGCATTATGTTCGTTCCACAAAACCACGGTTTGTCTTCATTTGGAATAGCTAATGTATGCTTTTTATATCTACTCAGAAGATTCCTGCCTTTGGAATGAAACAATATTAAAAATATTGGTGAATATATATATATATTTTATATGTATTATATAATATATATTATATATACCTGATATCAAGTTTACAATTTAAATGATTACTATTTTCAAAACCAAACTTTATTTTAACATTATTCATTTTCTCAGTCTCATTTTCAAAAATGTAACTCAAAGGGGCAAAATAATAATATCTTCTGCTCCTAATAGCAAATTTTTTCTAGCCCTCTTTTTAGTAATTTAAATTAAAATGTTGTTTACTGGTCCTCCCCTTCCCTCTTTTTAAGTCAGAGAATTAATTCAGCCAATGAAGTCTTCAATGAGGCACCAACACAATGCCAACATGATTCAGCAGAAGTGTATGTAATTATTCAAACCTGGAATGGTACTTTGAGTGATGTAATTAATGTTATACTCAATGACAGGATATTTCAATTGCCTGAGATAATGGATTTTTTAAAAATATGTTGGATCATATATCCATCTTAATTAGGGCTAAGGAAAAGTCAAAAGAAAGCCAGATAAAAAGCATACTAAGGATATTAGAAAAATATTATCTACCTGTGAAATCTTCTCTAATCTTTTCAAACACTCTTTCCTTTGTGCTTCTATTTTGCCCACTTATTTTAACCTTTTACCTGTCACTATAATTTACCTTTTCTCTCCAGGCATGGTAACTGATGTACTCAGAACTCAGTACATGTTTGTTAAGTAAATGAATGAATACATTGAATAAATGAAGTATGCATTTACATGCAATGTTAGATATCTTGAACTTTGCAATTATTTTTCACATATATCAGTGCTACCTAATTATAGCTGATCATAACAATCACCTGGAATTTTTATTAACTCTCCCTTGAAGAGATTTTGGTTTTGACTGGGAAACTTAAGTGTGCCCCAGAATAGTTATATGACCAGGTAGTTTGGAATGATTCCATATATATGTTGCATATTTTGACAGCATTAAGAAAACGCATTTAACTTTATATTATTTATATTTTCAATGGAGTAATTAATCATCTATTCTAATCTTATGGGGAGAGTCATGGCAAAAGTTTATCCAGTTCATATATTTGAATACTAGGAATAAATAGGTTTAATTTATGGCATGGGCCTTTATAAAATTCACAATACTTGAGGAGAATAAAAATATTTTATGAGAGACCAGAAATAGACACACATAACTATAGTCAACTGATCTTTGACAAAGGAGAAAGGCAATACAATGGAGGAAAATAGACTTTTCAACAACTGGCCATCTACGTGCAAAAATATGAATCTATATCCAAACTTTACACTCATCACAATAATTAACTCAAAATGGATTATAGACCTAAATGTAAAATGCAAAATTATAAAACTCCTAGTAGGTAACATAGGAGAAAATCTAGATGACCTTGGGTATGACAATGACTTTTTAGATACAACACATAAGATATAATCCATGAAATAAATAATTGGTAAACTGGACTTCATTAAACTTTAAAAATTCTGCTCTGTGAAAGATATTATCAAGAGAATGTGAAGATCAGCCACAAACTGGGAGACAGTATTTACAAAAGACATATCTGATAAAAGATAAAAGAAAAATACACAAAAAATCTTGAAACTCAACAATAAGAAAACTGACAATCTGCTTAAAAAATGGGCAAAAGGGGTTTCCCTGGTGGTGCAGTGGTTGAGAGTCCGCCTGCCGATGCAGGGGACATGGGTTCACGCCCCGGTCCGGGAAGATCCCACATGCCGCAGAGCGGCTGGGCCCGTGAGCCATGGCTGCTGGGCCTGCGCATCCGGAGCCTGTGCTTCGCAACGGGAGAGGCCACAACAGTGAGAAGCCCGTGTACCGCAAAAAAAAAAAACGAGCGAAACACCTGAACAGACACTTCATGAAAGAAGATAGACGGATAACAAATAAGCATAGGACATGACAGGATTGCTCAACATCATATGTCACTGGGCAACTGCAAATTAAAACAACAGTGAGACACCACTCCACATCTATTAGATTGGCCAAAATCCAAACCATAGATGACAGCAAATGCTGCTGAGGATGTGGAGCAGCGGGAACTCTCATTCATTGCATGTGGGAATGCAAAATGGTACAGCAACTTTGAAAGACAGTTTGGTAGTTTCTTACAAAACTCAACATCCTCTGACAATATGATTCAGCAGTCACTCTCCTTAGTATTGACCCTAAATGTGTTGAGAACATATGTCCACACGAACACCTACACATGGATATTTTACACAGCCTTATTCATAACTGCCAACACTTGGAAGGCATCAAAATGTCTTTCAGTACGTGAACGAATAAATAGTGATATATCTAGACAATAAAGTGTTATTCAGAAAAAGAAATGAACTATTAAGCCCTGAAAAGACAAGGGGAAATTTTTAATGTATATTACTAAGTGAAAAAGCTAATCTTGAAAGGCTACAGTTTGTATGATTCCAACAGAAAACTATGGAGACAGTAAAAAGATCAGTGGTTGCCAGGGGTAAGGAAAGAGGGAGGGATGAATAGGTGAAGCAGAGGGGATCTTTAGGGCGGTAAAACTATTCTGTATGATAATGCCATGGTGGATACATGTCATTTTACATTGTTCAAAACCCATACAACAATGTATTTTTTTAAAGCATACAATTTATAACAGCAAGAGTGAAACCTAAAGTAAAACATGGACTCTGGGTGATGATGATGTGTCCAAGTAGGTGCATTGATTGTAGCAGCGTGCCATTCTGGTGGGGAATGTTGATAATGGGGGAGGCTATGAATGCGTGGAGCAGGGAGAATGTGGGAAATCTCTGTACCTTTCCCCTAATTTTGCTGTGAACTTAAAGCTTCTCTAAAAAATAAAGTCTATGTTAAAAGTAAATTATCATACAATATAGTAACAATCTGACATATTTTGAAGGTTTAGAATTAGCCCACACACAGTAGGTGGCTGGGAGAAAAGAGCAACAAGGGTCTCTGATCAGGGAATAGGATTCTAGGACCCTGTATCTTGCTATTAACTTAAGAATCTTCGTCTAGACTCCGAGATTCCTGAGTCACAGTGCCACAACCAAATACCATTTTTCTAACATTTTTCGTAATGTTGGTAAGAATAGAAGATGAAAATCAAATTGCAAGCACAACTTTTCTCTCTTGATTTGACGGATCAACGGAGATAAAGGTAAACATATTGAATTCAGAAAAGAGGTATGTCTCAGAAAAGTCATTAGCACTGTCCTTGGGCTTAGTGTTTTTCTCTACCCTTGTAACTGCATTCACTTCCTTAATATTAGGTGTGGGTTGATTAGAATTTAACAAAACAAGTTTCTTGGTGGAAGAGTTAATGCTTTTAACAGAACTCCTCTGCTGGGTGGCCCATAGGAATTTAAGCAGCTGGTTTTTAATCAAAATAAACATGTGAACAACGTAAGATAAGTGTCTCTAAATCTGCGAGCAAGGGTGCGAGTGGGGGAGGGAGGGCAGAAGCTATAACAATTGTCTATTATGAAGAAGTATTTTATGAAAATGTTACACACACCATCTCATTTAATTTGCGAACCAACCTATAACATAGGTATTAATTGCCATTTACAGATGAGAAGCATTATGTCCAAAGGTCACATACTCCTTAGGAGACTAAGCTAGATGTGTAAGTGATATCTAATTTTTTTCAAACTTACTATGAGCAATGACTTCTAAATGTCTTTGGAAAAGCAAGACTCACAGCTTCCTAATATATTACATGCCCAATGGTATTTTACCCTTCATTTACTAAAGTCATTTCTGGTGGGGAAAAAAAGAGGGTGTGGGGTATGAGAGAAATGGAGAAACAACCAAAACTAAATGCAGTAAGCTACCTGTAATTCTGCTACCATAGCCACATCCCCCAATTTAAACGTCATTCCTTACAGGGAGCTTTCTCTGACCCCTAGACGAGGTTAGGCTGCCACCACGTGTTTACAATACTTTAAATTAGCTGTTTGGTACCTCACTCCCTGAGCAGTAAACTCTTGAGGTAAGGTATGATATCTGCCCCATGAATGCACAAACCCACCATCCTGGCTTTATTCACAGTGCCTGGAATACTTTATAAATACATAGTGAACACAATAAAAAAGATTTGAAGTCATATAAGTGCTGCTTCTACCCTAAGTAACTGTTATGAGCAAGAATCTTGCCATGAAAACAAGTTCCAAATACCCTGCCTCCATCCTTTCCACCTTCTGCAAATCTTAGGAGGTTGATATTTTCAGCACTTAACTCTAAATGTAACTTGGGTTTTTTAATCAACTGTTTTAGGAATTGGACTTCAAAGTGAAAACACTGAATTTAAGGTTAATAAATCAAACCAAGGCTATGGCCAAATCCTCTTTCTTCCTACGGACAATCCATATCCTTCAAATGACCCTTGCAGAGAATGGATTTCCAGCCACCTATGTGATTAAATTCTCTGCTCCCACTAAGAGGGAAGTCACTAAAAACCTAAGGGAAAATGGCAAGACAGAAGAGCAATCCCACCCCCACGTCAAGACTTTTATAAGTTGGATCAATACAATTTTCAAAGCACCCACAGAAACAAAACTAATATTCTAACCTCATCCAAGGTCTCTTGCATCCTGTAGCTAACAAAAGGCAATATTCTACCACCCACAGCAGTAGCATAATGTTCCCTGCCACTGTGGAAAATGTTATATTGGATAAATGGACCACACTGTGGCTATCGGATTAAGAAACGTCTACAGGGTCTCAGACCACCACATACAGGAAACTACAGGTGTTCAGCACAGAACAGAAAGTGCCTACTATATTGATTTCTACAGAGCTCAAGGCAAAGGTAAAAAGAATGAGACTGTTGGAAAAAACAATACTAAGTCACTAGGCACGAAGGAACAGAAAATCTCCTAAGCAAACTTGTGGGGACAGAATCAAACTCCCAGACAAAAATTCAGTTAAAGTAACCACTATGAGAATTTAACTGTCACACTCAGAACTTCCCCACATCTTGAACTACCAGTCCCTATTTGAATTACAATTTCATCTTTTATGCAATTTTGTGGGGATTTTTTTCATTTTAATTTAGCAAAGATTTCCCCAATCCCTTGCCCCAGACTAATCAAATAAAATATAATCTAAAAGCTATAGCAAATCATGTTGGCATGATAAGGGTCACTAATTAATTAGTAACTACCAGAAAACGTCTGCAAGGGATGTTGCAATCAATGTCTGGAGTCATGTTTTGAATTACCTGACATCTCCCTTACCATATAGTTTACTACCAAACTTGCCATGTCATATTACCCTTTAGGAATGCTCTTCAGTCTCTTAAGATTTTTTTGTTTTGTTTTGTTTTCGTAAGTGTACCTTACTTTCCTCCATCCTTACAGGTTTGGGTCTTTTTTTCTTATTTTTTTGAGGTATAGTTGATTTACAATGTTATGTTAGTTTCCAATGTACAGCAAAGTGATTCACTTATACATGTACATACATATACTCTTTTCATATTCTTTTCCATATACTTTTCCATTGTAGGTTATTACAAGATATTGAATATAGTTCCCTGTGCTATACAGTAGGAACTTGTTGTTTATCTATTTTACATACAGGAGTTTTATCTGCTAATTCCAAGCTCCTACTTTATCCCCTCCTCTCTCCTTTAATAACTACAGGTTTATTTTCCATGTCTGTGAGTCTGTTTGTGTTTTGTAAATAAGTTCATTTGTATCATATTTTAGATTCCACACATAAGTGATATCATACGATATTTGTCTTTCTCTGACTTACTTCACTTAATCTGATAATCTCTAAGTCCATCCATGTTGCTGCAAATGGTATTATTTCATTTTTTATGGCTGAGTAATATTCTATCATATATATATACACACACATCCCAAATCTTCTTTATTAATTCATCTGTCAATGGGCATTTAGGCTGCTTCCACTCTTGGCTACTGTAAATAGTGCTGCTATGAACATTAGGGTGAATATATCTTTTCAAATTTGAGTTTTCTCTGGATATATGCCCAGGAGTAGGACTGCTATATCATACGGCAACTCCATACTGTTCTCCATAGTGGCACTACCAATTTACACTACCACAAAAAGCTTAGGAGGGTTTCCTTTTATCTACACCTTCTCCAACATTTATTATTTGTAGATATTTTAATGATGGCCATTCTGACCATCACTGAGGGGAGGTGATACCTTATTGTAGTTTTGATTTGCATTTCTCTGTAATTAGAGATGTTGAGCATTTTTTCATGTGCCTGTTGACCATCTGTATGTCTTCTTTGGAGAAATCTCCATATAGGTCCTCTGTCCATTTTCTGATTGGATTTTGTTAGTAAGCTGTACAAACCGTTTGTATATTTTGGAAATTAATTTCTTGTCAGTAGCATTGTTTGCAAATATTTTCTTACATCCTGTAGGTTGTTCTTTTGTTTTGTTTATGGTTTCCTTTGCTATGCAAATGCCTATAAGTTTGATTAGGTCCCATTTGTTTATTTTTGCTTTAATTTCTATTGCCTGGGAGACTGACGTAAGAAAACATTGGTACAATTTATGTCAGAGAATGTTTTGTCTACGTTCTAAGAGTTTTATGGTATCCTGTCTTATATTTAAGTCTTTAAGTCATTTTGAGTTTATTTATTTTTGAATTTTAATTTTTTTATACAGCAGGTTCTTATTAGTCATCTGTTTTATTCACATCAGTGTATACATGTCAATCCCAATAGCCCAATTCATCACACCACAACCCCAACCCCCCGCCACTTTCCCCCCTTGTTGTCCATATGTTTGTTCTCTACATCGGTGTCTCAATTTCTGCTCTGCAAACCAGTTCATCTGTACCATTTTCTAGGTTCCACATATATGCACTAATATACGATATTTGTTTTCCTCTTTCTGACTTACTTCACTCTGTATGACAGTCTATAGATGCATCCATGTCTCTACAAATGACCCAAGTTCGTTCCTTTTTATGGCTGAGTAATATTCCACTATAAATATGTACCACATCTTCTTTATCCATTCGTCTGTCAATGGGCCTTTAGGTTGCTTCCATGACCTGGCTATAGGAAATAGTGCTGCAATGAACATTGGGGTGCATGTGTCTTTTTGATTTATAGTTTTCTCTGGGTATATGCCCAGTAGTGGGATTGCTGGGTAATATGGTAATTCTATTTTTAGTTTTTGAAGGAACCTCCATACTGTTCTCCAGAGTGGCTGTACCAATTTACATTCCTACCAACAGTGCAAGAGGGTTCCCTTTTCTCCATACCCTCTCCAGCATTTGCTGTTTGTAGATTTTCTGATGATGCCCATTCTAACTGGTGTGAGGTGATACCTCACTGTAGTTTTGATTTGCATTTCTCTAATAATTAGTGATGTTGAGCAGCTTTTCATGTGCTTCTTGGCCATCTGTATATCTTCTTTGGAGAAATGTCTATTTAGGTCTTCTGCCCATATTTGGATTGGGTTGTTTGTTTCTTTAATATTGAGCTGCATGAGCTGTTTATATATTTTGGAGATTAATCCTTTGTCCATTGATTCATTTGCAAATATTTTCTCCCATTCTGAGGGTTGTCTTTTCGTCTTGTTTATGGTTTCCTTTGCTGTGCAAAACCTTTTAAGTTTCATTAGGTCCCAGTTGTTCATTTTTGTTTTTATTTCCATTACTCTAGGAGGTGGAGCAAAAAAAGATAAGAGTGTTCTTCCTATGTTTTCCTCTAAGAGTTTTATAGTGTCCAGGCTTACATTTAGGTCTCTAATCCATTTTGAGTTTATTTTTGTGTATGGTGTTAGGGAGTGTTCTAATTTCATTCTTTTACATGTAGCTGTCCAGTTTTCCCAGCACCACTTACTGAAGAGATTATCTTTCCTCCATTGTATATCCTTGCCTCCTTTGTCATAGATCCATTGGCCATAGGTGTGTGGGTTTATCTCTGGGTTTTCTATCTTGTTCCATTGATCTATGTTTCTGTTTTTGTGCCAGTACCATATTGCCTTGATTACTGTAGCTTTGTAGTATAGTCTGAAGTCAGGGAGTCTGATTCCTACAGCTCTGTTTTTTTCCCTCAAGTCTGCTTTGGCTATTCAGGGTCTTTTGTGTCTCCATACAAATTTTAAGATATTTTTGTTTGAGCTCTGTAAAAAATGCCATTGGTAATTTGATAGGGATTGCACTGAATCAGTAGGTTGCTCTGGGTAGTATAAACATTTTCACAATGTTGATTCTTCCAATCCAAGAACATGGTATATATCTCCATCTGTTAGTATCATCTTTAATTTCTTTCATCAGTGTCTTACAATTTTCTGCATACAGGTCTTTTGTCTCCCTAGGTAGGTTTATTCCTAGGTATTTTATCCTTTTTGCTGCAATGGTAAATGGGAGTGTTTCCTTAATTTCTCTTTCAGAATTTTCATCAATAGTGTATAGGAATGCAAGAGATTGCTGTGCATTAATTTTGTATCCTGCAACTTTACCAAATTCATTGATCAGCTCTAGTAGTTTTCTGGTGGCATCTTTAGGATTCTCTACATATAGTATCATGTCATCTGCAAACAGTGACAGTTTTACTTCTTCTTTTCCAATTTGTATTCTTTTTAATTTCTTTTTCTTCACTGATTGCCATGGCTAGGACTTCCAAAACTATGTTGAATAACAGTGGTGAGAGTGGACATCCTTGTCTTGTTCTTAGAGGAAATGCTTTCAGTTTTTCACCATTGAGAATGATGTTTGCTGTGGGTTTGTCATATATGGCCTTTATTATGTTGAGGTAGGTTCCCTCTATGCCCACTTTCTGGAGAGTTTTTATCATAAATCGGTGTTGAATTTTGTCAAAAGCTTTTTCTGCATCTATTGAGATGATTATATGGTTTTTATTCTTTAATTTGTTAATATGGTTTATCACATTGATTGGTTTACTTATATTGAAGAATCCTTGCATCCCTGGGATAACTCCCACTTGATCATGGTGTATGATCCTTTTAATGTGTTGTTGGATTCTGTTTTCTAGTATTTTGTGGAGGATTTTTGCATCTATATTCATCAGTGATATTGGTCTGTAATTTTCTTTTTTTATAATATCTTTGTCTGGTTTTGCTATCAGGGTGATGGTGGCCTCACAGAATGGGTTTGGGAGTGTTCCTTCCTCTGCAGTTTTTTGGAACAGTTTGAAAGGATGTGTGTTAGCTCTTCTCTAAATGTTTGATAGAATTCACCTGTGAAGCCATCTGGTCCTGGACTTTTGTTTTTTGGAAGATTTTTAATCACACTTTCAATTTCATTACCTGTGATTAGTTGTTCATATTTTCTGTTTCTTCTTGGTTCAGTCTTGGAAGGTTATACCTGTCTAAATTTGTCCATTTCTTCCAGGTTGTCCATTTAATGGGCATAGAGTTGCTTGTAGCAGTCTCTTAGGATGCTTTGTATTTCTGCGGTGTCTGTTGTAAATTCTCCTTTTTCATTTCTAATTTTACTGATTTGAGTCCTCTCCCTCTTTTTCTTGATGAGTCTGGCTAATGGTCTATCAATTTTGTTTATCTTCTCAAAGAACCAACTTTTAGTTTTATTGATCTTTGCTATTGTTTTCTTTGTTTCTATTTCATTTATTTCTACTCTGATCTTTATGATTTCTTTCCTTCTGCTATCTTTGGGTTTTGTTTGTTCTTCTTTCTTTAGTTCCTGTAGGTGTAAGGTTAGATTGAGATTTTTCTTGTGTATTGAGGTAGGCTTGTATAAACTTCCCTCTTAGAACTGCTTTTGCTGCATCCCATAGGTTTTGCATCATCGTGTTTTGTCATTTGTCTCCAGGTATTTTTTTATTTCCTCTTTGATTTCTTCAATGATCTCTTGGTTATTGAGTAACGTATTGTTTAGCCTCCATGTGTTTCTGTTTTTTATGTTTTTTTCCCCTGTAATTCATTTCTAATCTCATAGCATTGTGGTCAGAAAAGATGCTTGATATGATTTCAATTTTCTTAAATTTACTGTGGCTCAATTTGTGACCCAAGAAGCCACTTTGAGTTTATTTTTGTGTATGGTGTGAGGGAGTGTTCTAACTTCATTGATTTATATGTAGCTGTCTGGCTTTCCCAACACCACGTGCCAAAGGGACTGTCTTTTCTCCATTGTATATTCTGTCCTCCTTTGTCAAAGAGTAATTGACTGACCATAGGTGTGTGGGTTTATCTCTGGGCTCTCTATTCTGTTCCATTGATCTATATTTCTGTTTTTCTACTGATACCACTCTTTGATTACTGTAGCTTTGTAGTATTGTCTGAAGTCTAGGAGGGTTATGCCTCCAGCTTTGTTCTTTTTCCTCAGGATTGCTTTGGCAATTCTGGGTCTTTTATGGTTCCATATAAATTTTAGGATTATTTCTTCTAGTTTCATGAAAAATGTCATGGGTAATTTGATAGGGGTCACATAAAATCTGTAGACTGCTTTGGGTAGTACTGCCATTTTAGCAATGTTAATTCTTCCAATACAAGAGCATGGTATATCTTTCCATTTCTTTAAATCATCTTCAGTTTCCTTTATCAGTGTTTTATAGTTCTCAGCATATTAAGTCTTTCACCTCCTTTGTTAGGTTTATTCCTAGGTATTTTTTATGCAATTTTAAAAGGAATTGTTTTTTACTTTTCCTCTTTGATATTTCATTGTTAGTGTAAAGAAATGCAACAGATTTCTGTAAATCTTGTATCCTGCTACCTTGATCAATTTGTTTAGCAGTTCTAGTAGTTTTTCTTAGCATCTTTAGGGTTTTCTAAACTATATATAAGGTTTTCTATATATAGTATGTACAGGGTTTTCTATATATAGTATCATGACATCTGCATATAATGACAATTTTACCTCTTTCCTTCCAATTTGGGTACCTCTTGTTTTGTTTGATTTCTGTGTCTAGGACTTCCAATATTATGTTGAATAGAAGTGCTGAGAGTGGGCATCCTTATCTTGTTCCAAGGTAAGATTTTAACAAGAAGGCTTTCAACTTTTCACTGAGTATTATGTTGGCTGTAGGTTTGTCATAAATAGCTTGTATTACGTTGAGAAGTTTACTCTAAACCCACTTTGGTAAGAGTCTTTATCATGAATGGATATAAAATTTTAACAAATGATTTTTTCTGCATCTATTGAGATCATGTGGTTTTTGTCATTTGTCGATGTGGTGTATAACATTGATTGATTTGCATATGTTGAACTATCCTTGTGACCCTGGGATGAATCCAACTTGATCGTAGTGTATGATCTTTTTTATGTGTTGTTGCGTTCAGTTTGCTAACATTTTGCTGACAATTTTTGTATCTATATTCAAAGACATTGGCCTCTAATTTTCTTTTTTGGTAGTGTCTTTGTCTGGTTTTGGTACCAGAGTGATGGTGACTTCATAGAATGACTTTGGGAGTGTTCCCTCGTCTTCAGTCTTTTGGAAGAATTTGAGAAGGATCAGTATAAATTCTTTCTTGTATGTTTGGTAGAATTCCCCAGTGAAGTTATCCAGTCCTGGACTTTTCTTTGCAGGGAGTTTAAAAAATTGTTTTTTCTTCTTCAAGATGCGTATTGGAGTACTCTGTTTCTCACGGCTGGTCAATAATATATTGTGATCATCTCCTATCTTATCTCATTTTTGATACTACCCATAAAGGCTATAAATACCAAATTTTATGTATATTTTAGTAAAATTGTATATATATATATGTTTATTAAAGAAAAACCCATATAATAATTATGTAGTATTTATAAATGAATAAAGACTCATGGCACTTAAAACATTTAATAATTAGCAAATGACTATTTTCAGTTCTCCACCACTCAAGTCAGACATCTGCCTGTGTCATTATTTTCTTTACTCTGTTACTCTCTGTCTAGCATCCATGCATTTCTTCTGGAAGTATCTCCTAGTGTGGCTGCCCAATTTTAACATAAGCCTCATTCATTATATTGTTTCCGTATCCTGAATACTTCCTGAACAAAGCTGACATGATGAGAACTGTCAGTGTCATACTGTTCATTCACATAAAATACAAATTTAATTTGAAATTATTCCAGAGTCTGGTTTAAAATTCATTTTTTTTTACTTGTAAAGAGGCTGCTTGAAAGTAGGGGGAGACTTAATATTAAAAAAAAAAATTTTTGTTCTTTTGTTGGACCTAACAGATTTAGGCAATTAATGCAGAATGAAGACTAAATGAAGTAGAGAGATAGTGTTCAACCATGCCATAAAAATTGATCAATGTTCCTCAAAGTTGGTCTAGCTCTGTACCAATTAGTCTCAATAACAAAATATTTATAGACCGTGGGCTGTGAGAGTGTATTGTGTATTATGTTAAGTGTTGCAGGAGTTAAACAAAAGTATAAAGCCTTCCTCTTGGACAGAACCATCATTTTCCACATCATCACAAAGAAGGATAATAGCCTAAACTATTAACTTCTAAATATGTTTTGGATTTAATAAGGATCAAATCTCTATGATTTTGATATTCCACCCAATATCAAATTAACTTTTATCTTCAAATTTAGAATTTTCTACCTGAAAAGTATTTTGGATATTTCTCGGTATCCTTTTATTTATATATTGCTTTGGTCACCCATGAGAATAAGGTGATAATTAGCCCCTTGTAAACACAGAATAACTGCATAGTATATAATAACTCAAAAGACAAAGCTTTGCAAACCTTTGGGGATGCCCATATTATCTGAGTTGGTCTGTTCTTGCTCTAGCTGCTATAATTGTGTATTCCATTCACATCGTATCATTAAAATGACCGAGGTGAATATTCTGGTTATAAGGAAATAACTATAAACATGTATATGGATATGGAATTAATAGACCCACAGAGGTCATCTCACCCTTGAGACAGACATATTACTTTCAAATCATTATTACAGCAGACTTGGGGATAGTTAGGTATCTAGAATCAAGCACAGAAAAAGTTAACCTCAAATATTAAATACAAAGTATTTTCTGATTCTTTTTCTTCCAGGGAAGTGTTTCCCTTGAATTCACCAATTTAACTGCAGAAACAATTAATGTAAGAGTTTTGCTATATTTATATTTTTACTGTAGTAAAATATGCTAATATAAAATTTAGCATTTTAACCACTTTTTTTTTTTTTTTTTTTTTTGCGGTATGCAGGCCTCTCACTGTTGTGGCCTCTCCCGTTGCGGAGCACAGGCTCCGGACGCGCAGGCTCAGCGGCCATGGCTCACGGGCCCAGCCGCTCCGCGGCATGTGGGATCCTCCCAGACCGGGGCACGAACCCGTGTCCCCCGCATTGGCAGGCGGACTCTCAACCACTGAGCCACCAGGGAAGCCCCATTTTAACCACTTTTAACTGTACAATTCAGCACATTAGTATATTCACAATGTTTTGTAACAATCACCACTATCTATTTCCAGAACTTTTTAATTATCCCATACAGAAACTCTGTATGCATTAAGCATATACTTATTTTATGAATATTCACATGTACACTCAAGCTACATTAAAGGACTGTTGAAATTCTGAAGGAAAAACTATGAAAATTAAGCAATCTAAAGTAAAATTAGCCACATATGCTAAAGTTCTTGGATTAGCATAGTAGAAAGTAATACAGAATTCATGTTATACACTGTTCCATTTAAACATTTGTGCCAAAAGGAAAAAAAAAAACAGTAGAATGGATTTGAGGCCCTTTTCTTGATCCCAAAGAAATTAACTATAAACCTTCAGTTAAAATCATGAAACATGACTAATTATTTCCCACAAAGCAGTACACTTTTTTTTTTTTCCCCCACGTAGTCTCAATATAAAGAGTATTGAAAAGACAAACAAGCCTATTGGGAGAATTAGCTCTTAGAGAAACTGAAATACACTAGCAATCCCCATTTCTGAGATAATGTGCTCATATAAATTCTATCAAAAAAGGTGCATCTTAAAACTTAGTGTTCTCCTTTCATAGAAACGATGTTATAACTGGGAACTGTTATATTCCTGAGCAGGACTTTGCACTGAATAAATCAGATATGCCCAAAAAGATGTCATAAAACCAAAGCTATAAAAACTATAAACCTTTGTAATCATTAAAAATAGTAAAATTACACTTGTTGATAGAATTTAACAGCTAAAAGGAATTTTAGAATATTGCCAAGTTCAAGCCCCTTGTTTTATGAATGAAAAAAATGAATGTCTGGAAAAGATGAGTGACATTCTTTAAAGTTACCAAAGTAGCTTGTAGCAATAGGCACCTTCTCTTATTTCAACAATTATGGTTGTACATTAATTATGTTTATGATAAATATTAAATGGATTGTATTTGCAATATATAAAAATACATGCTAGATATGTTTAATATATATATATAAGCTATATATAAGGAACATTCTTGCTACATTTATATTAATTTCACAGATTATTTATCTTTTTACAATTTTGATAGACTTTTGGTGGTATGATTGGAGTGGCCCATTTCAATTAAAAGTAACCCACGGGAGTTTGGTCAAACCATTGAATTTGCCTGCCAATAAAATTTCCCACTGTAAGTAGAGATATTCTAAAACATTCATTAATTCACTGTTACTTTTGTAAAATGGCCATTTTAGTATTTTGATATTTGAGGTTATCACTAAGGATTTTAATATGTGGACTTGATTGCATAACATACTTAGATTTCTGAAGCCAAAACCACAGTCAAAAACATACACACACCAAAGACAGCTTTGAAAGAAACATTTACTTTCATTAATCTCCCAACCTCCTTCCCTTAAAAAAAAAAAAAAAAAGAAAAAAGGAAAACAAAAACAATTAAAAATTGCTGCTTTAGGATTGTACAGGGTGACTGAGAAAGACAGTTCTTCTTACAACCTGCGTTATAAACTTACATGATTAAAATTAGCTCAAGATCTTTTAAAACATTATTTAGAGAAAACTCTATCCTTCCAAATCATAAAAACAAACCATGCCTCTTTGACTAGGAATGGAACATATTGGATGTTACCTCAGAATCTGGCAAGTAAGTGAATAAAAGCTTTCAGAAGGGAAGTGCATATGCTAATGGGGACTGAGAGAAATGGTGAAATATTAAAAAAAGGGATTGCTATATTTTGCTTGAATCTTAAATATATTCTTTCTTCCTGAGAAAACTAGTACTCTGTTCACTTAAAATTTTATGTCTATATGCAAAACCTGCATAATTTCATGTGCTTATAAATATGTATGTGGAAGAAGCTTTATTAAATAAAAGCTGAATTAAAAATAAAAAACTATGCAAAATGAGTGATTTGACAAATGGTACGTGTACAATGTTTCAGTTGGCTTTTGCAGGCAGCCTTATGGAATAACATTTAGGACATGACTTCTTGACAGAAGCCTTTAAAAATATTTTGGTTTAAGCTGCCTTTCCATGTGGATTACCACAGAAATAGCTAAACAAATCAGTGAAGATAAACACATTGTTTGATGAGTTAATGTGTAATATAATTAACTCATAACTAAATGACTGAACAGACCAAAAGGAGTGGTTGTATCTCTGGGTATAAAAGCCCCTTTCATCCTCTGGTTTTATACATTCAGGACTAATAACTCATCAGATGACACACAGCTAACCCAGAACTGACTGTGTTACTGCTGGCACTGAACCAGCAGCACATTTCTGCGAACCTGATCTTTATTTTGCCACTGTAGCCTCCATTATCTATTGACAGTCAATACTGAGTGCCTATTTATTGTGTCTACGTTGGGTACTGAGTATGATAGAAAAGATATAAAACAAGGACCCTGAACTAATGGAGTTTAATATCCACTTGTATAAAGAAGAAATATAAAAATAAGCAATAAATATATATAGCTTAACATTGGAATTCACCTCTAAATGGCATATACCAATTATTAATATCTAAACTGTTTTATTAAATTAATAAAAAATTACTCAATACATAAAAAAGCATGGACATCATATATTATCAGGGAATTCCTAACGTAATAAATGTAGAAAAACATAAAGAACTCAACCTCAGGAATAATGAGGAAAATGCAAGCTAAAATCACGAGATATAAATTTGTTCATAAGTTTGACAAAACCTTACATTAATTAGTTTAATATTTTCAAATGTTAAAACCTGTGGTTGATGTGTCAGTTGGTAAAATCTATTTGGATGGCATATGGCAGTGCCTATCAAAGTTAGAATTATACAATATTTTTTTTTAAACACAGCAATTCCAATTGTAGGAATTTAATTATCAGAAGCTGTCATATAGACTATCAATATATTCTGACAAGAATGTTCATTGCTTTACCATTTGAATGGGCGAAAACAAAGTGAACCTGTCTAAAGGTCCCACAGCAGGAAAGTGGTTAAAAAATGCATGGTTTCTCTCTATTATGGAATACTTTGAAGTTGTTGAAAAGAGTGAGGTAGAAATTTATGTATTATCATATAATCACCTATCAGGCATATGGCTAAATAATGTACATCACAGAACAATACATATGTTTATGTAAATTAACATATCCATGTCTATTCCATATCACATACATATGTATATATGTAGATACACAGAAAGATGCCTGTTAATACATATTCCAAACTGTAGAAAATTGTTACTTCTGGGAAGGGCAGTGAAGGCTGGAAAGGAAGTAAAGGGAGACTAAAGTGTTTTGTTTTGTATAGTTCTGTGTACTGTTAGGAATTTTTGCCTTGTGAATGCATTCACGTAAACTTGTATTATTTTCTTAACACAAAGATGTGTACAATGACTGAAAATGCACGGGGTTGATAAAGCAGCAGCATTGCAGTATTGAAGCATGACTGAAAGGCAGATTAATAGAGAAATAGAAAGCTTACCAAAGGAATTACAAATAATATATACATGACATTAGAGAGTGAAGCTAAGGTAACCAGAGTATCAAGAAATGCACACATTCCTTGCATAAAATTATGTAAACCATTATGAGATACTAGTTTTGGGGGGAAAGAAAAAGGATATGACAATTAAGATGAACTATTGGGAGCATACATATTATTATGGTGGAAGGAACCAGAGTGAATGAAACTGGGCCCACAAAGTGTCTACTGTGACTCTTGTGCAGAAGATATTTGACTGGGTCTGAGCAGATCTGGGTCTCTGCATTTGAAAATTAAGGACATGGGACTTCCCTGGTGGTCCAGGGGTAAATGATCGGCCTTACAATACAGGGGACACGGGTTTGATCCCTGGTCAGGGAACAAATATCCCACATGCCGGGGGGCAACTAAGCCCGCGCACCACAACTACTAAGCTCTGCACCTCAACGAGAGAGCCTGCATGCCACAAACTACAGAGCCTATGCGCTCTGGAGCCCGTGCCCCACAACTAGAGAGAGAAAGCCCGCACACCACAACGAAGAGCCCACACACAACAAAAGAATCCCGCATGCCTCAAGGAAGATCCCACGTGCCACAACTAAGATGCAACGCAGACAAAAAAAATTTTTTTAATAAAATAAAATATTTTTAAAAAAGAAAATTAAGGACATGAACAACTGACTGATAATTAGAGTTTGGTGAATATATTCTCACTTCATTCATATTCGGCAGGTATCTGCTACTGCTTTGCACTGCCCTGGATCACTGTGCAGGGAAGGTCTCATGCTCACTGATTCCTTTGGTGCTTACCAAACGTTGGGCATTAAATGGAAAAAGAAATCAAGAGATTCTAATACCAGGTGCATGCTTAATGGTGACACCCATAAATGGCATGGTGTTATAACTTCTGTTTGGAGGGGTGAGGGGCAAGCCATGGTCAGTTTAGATCACAACAGAATAGAGTTTCAGGCAACACACTGGAGACAAAGGCCATGCAAAGGTAGACAGTAGTATGTGAACTGGGAAAGAGGGCTTGTTCCTGGGCTCATGAGTAAGCACCAGCAAGCAATTTGAAGGCTTATGTGATATAGTTAATAAAAAATATAAAACATTTAAAGCAAACTTTAGATGAGAATTGAACAGTACTAGCACTGGACAGGGAACTGCATCAGTGGAAGTAGGAACAACACAAGAGGAGCAAGAATCCAGCCTGGATCAAAATTGAGACTCTATAGTCGCCATGTTTGAAGCAGGTTTTTCACAGGTTCCTAACTGACCAGGAGTCCTTATATCAGAATCTTACTGTACAGTCTCCTAAATCTCTTACATCTATTTTTGCTTGTTTAATTATATACACACACACACACACACACACACAAACTCACAATTAATTGAAATAAAGTAAGCTATATACATACACACACATATATGTGTATCATTCTCAGTTCTTCTGTTATCTTCATTTGATCTCCAACTAAAGAATCCTAACCAGATTGTTACAGAAAACATCCTTTTTCTGCCTAACTGTTATGGTAAAGATCTAAGCAAATAAATAAAACACTTAACAGGTAACTTTTTTTTTTTTTTAACATAATGTGCTTTGCAAAGTCTCCCTCCCTCCCTACTTCCTTTTATTACGTATTACACGGCTACAAGCTTATATTTTAAGACTTGCCTTATAAGCTCACAGGGCAGATGTATGCAAGGAAAAGAAAATGCAGTGGTGGTTCCCAATCCTGGAAACTCAAATTGAAGTATTCACATTATTAGTGAAGATTCAGCAACAGAAGCTCGAACCAAAGTGAACTGTAAACTAATAATTGTAATCACCAATAATTTATTTGGACTTTGACAGCATCAATAACTAAAAACAGAAAACCAAAGAAAAATCCTTGCTTCAGTCTCTACATCCCCTTTCGCTGAAGGGAGAAGCAAGCTTCTTAAAGGATTTGATTCCCTAACAAATTGCTGAAGAGCACAATAAATACAGATATAACCTTCCAAGATCTACAGATATCTACAACTTGTACCAAGATAATTATTGTGATTTTGAGCATGTGGAACATACACGCTCTTTTTATCAATATTTGGAAAAACAATTAATACGATTATGTGTAAAAGATCGATTTATATAGGCTTTAGGATACCTTAATCAGATTTTCTTTCCATTCTCTCAGGCTTGTTCTTTCTGCACATCCTTTAGCTTCAATCACATGGCATCTTCACCTTCTCTATTTTCCTCCCCAAATACCCCAAGCTACTGCTAATACAATCAGAATGAATCCCTGTATTTCACTTGTGTTCCAACATTATTTTTCACGTATCTCATTCTTTAAACAAAGCATGTTGTATTGGAATGAGAGTTTTTTTGCTGTTGTTGTTGTTTGTTTTTTAATGGTGGGAAGCACAGCTATTTGGTCTGTATCCTCAGGGCCTGGCACATAGTAGTATATGCCCAATAAATGTTTGTTAAATTGTTTGTTAAAAAGAGAGTTGAAGTTAGTTTACTAAATACCCACTGAGGCAAACAATAACTATAAACTCTTTGCGTGGAGGTATATTTTTCTATTATTCATTAACTTTCAATGATCTTTTCTTCTCCTCTACTGAGAAACTTAGAGTCCTCTGCAATAAGTTAAATTCCATTTATTTAAAGTGCCAGCAATAATAACTGTATCATTAAATGTATTTGACTGAGATCTAATGCATCTCACTTTTTAAAATATGCGTTCAGATACCATGCATTGGAGCTTATGACATGACCTTCCAGTTTTTCCCAACATTGATATAGTTTGAGAAAAGAGAATTATAAAAAAGAAACTAACTATGCAGTAATTAACTAGAAAATTAAATACTACACTGAATATTCATTTTATTTCATTATAAAGTATGTAGTTTGTATTTTAGATTAGTGGACTGTAGAATCTATTTTAAAACATAATAAAGCTGGCTTTGAATTAGGAATGCTCCCAAAACACTTTAAACTCACTTTCAACTCTTAAGTGTAATGCTGTAGTTCTAATAACCAAGAGCAAGCAGTTAACTATCTTCCAAGGAAACTACTGCATAAAATGGCATTATGAAGGCTTATATCCCATAGACATTTTTCATGTACATGCTACAGCCTTTAATATTGCCAGACAATGAAAGATAATATGCCTGGGTGAGAAATGGCAAAATAGAAACAGATGATTGTTTTGAGTCCTGAATGCCTCTGCAGTGGACCTGGGATAAGAAGTAATAATATTCCATTATCTTATATTTTAATTTTCCACATCATTGTTGAAAAGTTGTTTTAGATTGAAATAATGAATTATTTAACTTTGATATGAGGCAGAGTCCAGAAATGTCTGTTTGCAATTCAACATGCCAGATAAATATAGCCAGTATAATCTGTTGATGTAGCATGAAAAGTAAAAAAAAAAAAAAAAAAAATAGAGAAACAAAGGAAGAAAAGCAAGCCTGAAGTCACAACTGGATTTCTACTCTGCCATTTACTTGTTATATGACCTTAGATAATTCACTTAACTCTCTGAAATTTCCAATCATATGAACTTGAGTGTAAAGCTTATAGGAAAAAAGTAAAACACAAAGGAAAGGGGGAGTACTTTTCTGATTACCTACATGACAATGTTGCACATAAGAAAATGACTGCAATCCTAACAGAATTGTTTGGACAGAATATATAGACTTTAAGTCACTTGGAGATGGATATTTTCTCGGGTGGCAAAATCCTGGGTAAGCTATTTATTTTATAAAGGAGAAATCAGGGAGGATATGAAGAAAAAAGAGGGAGAGCAGGAGAATAGCTTGAAGGAAAAATAAAGAATGAGGGCCAGAACATCCCAGCTCATACCTCATATGGAAGGGATAAGCACAGCCCCTTCGAAAACAAAATAAGTTTTAGTGGCACTAACCACAAAATGAAATAGCAGAATAAAACTGTGCTTAGAGATTAAAATGACAAAGCTCATTTTGTAGCAAGTGTTTTTGTTGTTGTTGCTGTTTTGTTTTTTTACCCAACTGAGTCAACTCCAGTTCAGGCCAAATAATAGCTAAATAAATCATGCAGTAAAAGCACTGATCGCCAATACAATTAAAGGCTGAAGGCGAGAACAAGGTTAACCTCACAGTTAAAAGACAAACATAAGGGTCAAATTATTGAAAAAGACATGAAAAATGTGATGAAAGAATCCTGTTAAGGGGAAAAAAAACTGTTGATCTGAAATGTATGGAAAATTAAAAAGCAGACATCTGAGAATTATTAATTTGCTGAGCAAAAGCAGGCCTCTACTCCAAACGTCAGCCACATTATTGGTGCTGCACTTGCAGTACCACTGAGCTGCTACTCTGCATGGCATGACTGGAAGGCTGGCCCTCTTTAAATTCCTGTGCTTTAAAGGCGATGCAATAATTAAGGTAGCAGAAGTAACTTCCTCAGCCTGCAGACTTCAGAAAATTGTATTTTACCACGACGCATCTCATGGGTTGGCTAAGGGAAAGGATTTGAGCAGTAAAGGATATTCCATTCATGTCTCTATAAACTGGGGAGCACAAATGAGAAGCTGCCTCAGTATCATAACTTGTTCATTCTTTCATCTAGGTTTCTATCTTTATATACATACGTGCAAGCTGCTGGGAATTATTGTAAATTGGTATACTGGGGAAAGAGAAGTTTCCAGTATTTTATCCCACAAAAGTAGTGAGGTAGAAAATTGAGCTATAAAAGATCAAAGAGGAGTGCATTAGACATTGAATTCATACTTGTCATCTACAGGGGTTATCAGGAGGTATCACTGATGTGGTGGAATTAGTACTGGATAGATGATACTGCCATGGCCCTGGCTTCAACACATACTAGTTATATGACACCAGGAAAATGCCTAACATTTGATTCATAAGTTCATTGTGTACAAAATGGGAACAACAGCTACCTTATAGGGCTTTCAAGGATTAGATTAGGTTTAGAAGATTAAATATGTTCCCAGGAAAATTCATGGCATGTTGCACATGGTAGGGCCTCAATAATGTTTGTTTAGGAGCGAGATATATATATATATATATATATATATATATCTCCAGATCCATAATCTAGATCTATCAACTCTAAAATCATTCTTCTTTCTCCCATATAATCATTATTTTCCTCTATCAGCAATTATTTTTTTTCTGCAATAACTAGTTAAAATTGTTGGGGAAAATGTTACATTCAGTATTTTAATATATTACTGTGTGGTATGTGTATTTGATAAGATTTAGCACATTTTGGTAAGAAAAAATTTTCAGAAATTTCATGCCAAGAAAATTCCCTGGAATTATTCTTATACATTTTTTATAAGAGATGTAAACTCCTTAGGATTTAAGCACGAAAACTTTCTGCCAGCATCTTACACACTTCATGGAATACACTCTGATTTGGGTTTTGTTTGTGCTGATATCTTGTACAATTCTCTAAACATCAACACTGTCAAATCCCCTAAATTTCTTCTTCTAATTCCTATTTGCGTATAATTATAATTCCTGTTTGCATATAATTATAATGGGAAATGAGGGTAAACTTTCCAAGGAGTTGCATCTTAGCTTTTATATTCATTTTGCCAAACTTTAGAAGAAAATTTCATGTTTGCATTGAAAATCTGAGTGTATGTATTTGAAAACCAAGCATGTACAATGGATGTAATTTATTTTTAAAAATTGCTACTATAAAATGTGTCTAAGAGCTGACTTATACATCCCCTTCCATCGGCACTGTTTCATTTTGAAGCATTTAAAAGGGGAACCGGGACCTCCCTGGTGGCGCAGTGGTTAAGAATCCGCCTGCCAGTGCAAGGGACACGGGTTTGATCCCTACCCCGGGAAGATCTCACACGCCACGGAGCAACTAGGCCCGCGAGCCAGAACTACTGAAACTGCATGCTGCAACTACTGAAGCCCACATGCCTACAGCCCGTGCTCCACAACAAGAGAAGCCACCGCAGTGAGAAGCCCACGCACCACAACAGAGAGTAGTCCCTGCTTGCCACAACGGGAGAAAAAGCCAGTGCACAGCAACGAAGACCAAACGCAGCCAAAAGTAAATAAATAAGTAGAAAAAAGAAAAATGGGACTTTAAAAATAAATAAATAAAAGGAGAACCAGTCAATCCATAAATGCTCATTGAGGGTCTATTCTACACACAATGTTGTCCTAAGTGATATGAAGATAATGATGTATAAGACAGTGAATTAATTCATTTGCTTAATCCTTAGTGAGCATCTTCTATATGCCAAGTACATTGGGAATACAGCAGTAAGAAGAACAAGTTACAACTCACCAAGAGGTTTATAATTCAATTATGAAGAGAACTCATGGAAACGTGCGGAACAATCTAAACAGTAATTAAGTAGTAAACAAATTCATATAATCAAGAGGGTAGAAATGTAGTTCCCAGGTAGCTCTAAAATTCAGGGGAGGCTTCACAGTCAGGGAAATATGAACAAGTCTTTAAGGATGAGCTGATTTGTTCAACCCATGAGGTAAAAAGAACTACCCCCATAAGAAGATTAAAACCCATTCGGTTCTAGTTAGTGAACCATCAGGCAGCAAGACTCGAGTCAGGCCAGGGAGGTGACAAAGCGCCACTTCCGTCAGGCTAGTAGCAATCTGTGGCAAGAGAAAAGTCAAGGAAGATTCTGACTTTAATACAGCTGTTTCTCCTCCTGTTTTCCTCCTCCTTCCCTTTTTCCCCATGTCACCTTCCCTCTCCCTTTTTCTTCTCTTCCGCATTGCTGATACATCTTCAAAGAGGTTAAGGCATTCAGGTAATAATGCAGACAAGCTATGGTTGGGGCAAGAAGGGCCCAGGTAGAAGGAGGAGTGAACACGAGAAGAGTATTGATTTTGTGTCACCATCAAATCAGCCTTTAGCTGGGGGAATGCGAGTGGTTCACCATTTTCTCCTTCCCCATTTCTTTGAAGCTAGGTTGGATTCCTTAACATTGCATTCTAGTCAATCTAGTGGGCAGCAGTGGTGCCTAGTTTTAAAAAGTGTCCAAGGAAACTTCCAGTTCTCTCTTCTCTGCCCCTAAGCTACCTCGGAAGCCAAGTGTTCCTTATGATATAGCTATGAGATAGATAGGAAGCATGTCACACCATAAGAATGCTTTTAAAGTCACTGAACTTTGGGAAGTTAATTTGTTTCCACAGTCTCTAAGAGCAAGCAGTGCTTCCCTAGTAAACTTGTTTATAAACTTTAGATGATTTTTACAAAGCTTGATTATTATGGTCGAGAATAGTCATGTTTGGTCATTTATACTAATACAGCATAAACACTATGACCCTCAACTTCTATCTTCTAAGCTCTTACTTTACATTATTCTTATTATTCTGTTCACTTGTAAATAAATACATAAATTCATGGTAACTACATTTCTCTGAAAAGTTCAGAGAGTTTGAGAACAGAAAATAACCCTCTACTATTTTTTTTTAAACAGCAAGGATAAGTTCCTTAGTGGTAATCTTTAATGATTATTGGTTTATATAAGTTAAAATTTTTGCCCAGGGAAAAAGTTTGAATATTTCCAATGAAGTGATCAAAACTTTAATTAAATACTAAAAGAATATCAGGTTATTGTTTGAAGTATGCAAATAAGAGCTCAGGAAATAAGTACAGGCAGGTTCAAGCAACAAAAATATGAAAAATATTATCTTCCCTCTACATAAAACAAATTTTAAATAAATAAAATAAATAATAAACGCCTAAACACAAAGATGTGTGAAATTCTGGCAGGCTATCCTTAGAGACCTCTTATCTAATCTTTCACTTTGAAGATTTTATAGTGAGACTAATCATGCAATTCAGGCAAAAACTGTGCAGCCAGCAAGTTCTAAATTAAACAAGATCATCTTGAGTTTTGTGCTGAGAGGAAACATCCAACTTGGGATGGTATAACGAGACTGGACCTGCCATGAGAATGCTTGAATTCTTGACTGAACTCTACCACTAATTAAGTTTGTGACCCTGAAATATTATGAGATTATTGGACTCAACAAAAGTATTTCCCAGTTATAAAAGAAAAGGAATATAAAATTCTTACCTTGCTTACTTTTTAGTGTTGTTTATAGTATCCCCTCCTTCCCATCCCTCTACGAGAAGCAGACTATCTGTCAAGGTACAGTACAAGTATCAACTCTTCATCAATCCTTTCCTGACTCCCCTCCTCTCTCCAGGAAAACTGAATTATTCTCTTTGTATTCCTAAACTAACTTGTTCAGAGGTCTATCATAGCATTGACATTTGGCATCTTATTTTCTTATATATTTGTTTCCCATTCCATTCTGGGAATTTCTTGAGGTCAGAGCTCATACCTAGCTGCTGTTGTATTACAAGTCCTGAGTATGGTCTGTAGCACGTAGAGTGTGTTCAATAAATTTTTGTCAGGTGAAAGAAAGAATGAATGCATGTGCTCAGCCTGACGTTAGGGGTGAGCAGGTAGTTTTGATAGACAGAGATTAATTTGGAAGTGGGAGCTGAATGGGGGAGAAACCTTTAGAAAGAGCTAACATTGCCAAAGCCTTCAGGTACTCTCTCCCTGGATATGTTCTGTCTCTTCGGATCTATTCTGGTCACGCCTGAACTGAGTCCTGTAGCTGTTTCCTGCTCTACCCAATTCTGCTAGCAGCATTTAATCATTCTTTCCACAATTTTTTTTTTTTTTTGAGTCCTTGACAAAGAAAATCAAACCACCTGAGAATTAGGAACAAGAAAGGAACTTAGTTGCAGGCAGATGAAGGCTCCAGATGTGACTAATTGATAGAGAAGCCCAGACAGACTAAAATTCTAATTCATTCCTCCAGAAGGGATTGTATTCAACTGGGACACCTCCCTAGGTCAATTTATGACAAAAATGTCAGGTCACTTACAGTCTTCCAAAATGAATTTAGAACTGCATTTGCAGTTATCCTGAGGACAAGTGGGAGCCTGGGGGCAGAAGGGCAGACTGTGAGGGAGGCTGAGAGTAATCTGAGGGGGGCTGCTGGATGCAGCAGCAGCAGAAATCATTTTGCTTTCTTTGCCCTGCACAAGGTTATCAGTTAGGTTTAAAAACAAACTGAAAGGTAGAATGCTGAAAACATATATAGACATATTCACATCTGTTCCAAGGAGCTGGCTATGAAAGTAGAAAGGAGAAATGACCTTATAGATACCATTTCAGGTAAAGAGGGGCATTAATACTACTTAAGTATTTCCCTGAATGGAGTTTACGTATCTAAGAAAGGAAAACAGCTTGGTGAATGAGTTAGTTTTATGGTAAGGAGATAAGTTGCCATTTCACACTTTACTTCTTGGTGTGGAATTTGCTTAGAGCAATGAGGTTCTCAAAGTCTGATCCCCTACCAGCAGCATTAGCATCACCTGGGAATTTGTGAGAAATACAAATCCTTAGGCTCTAATCCAGACCTATGAAATTAGAAACTCTGGGAAGGGGGCCAGGAAATCTGTGCTTTAATACACCATTCATTGATTTCTGATGCATGCATTTATTTGAGAACCACTTGCCTAGACCAGGCTCAAAGTTGGTTTTAGGGAAGACTACACATGAGGAAGACTCCAGGTTGCTTCATATAGCATTTGGCAAACAGTTGACCAATTTGAGTTAGACAACAATCTAACATCAAGAATACCAAAATAAGCAGTAAATAATTAGGGAACCAATTTAACGTTAAAATATTTGGAATTGAGGGTTGCAGTAAATGCATTCAAGGATAAAGATCAATGTACAAGATACTCTAGCTTTTACCCCGACAGTGTAAGATGCATTTTGGTGTATATTCTTAGCTAGATCCCTGTTCCATTACCTGTGGCCATAATTCTGATTGCTGAAATCACTCCAAGCTGAGGTTTTAGAATCAACCTAAAATGTCGAGGGGAGATTGATACAATTTATTCTGCTTCCTGCTGAGCTTGGCATTTTCAGAGTTGTCCAGTAGGAGTGAAACATAGTGAGGAATGGGAGACATGCAGGCAGTGAGTCTAGAGAGACAGGTAGAGCCAGTTGATTCAAGCCAGGTTAAACCTTTGAATTTTATCCTAAGAACAAGAGAAAGCTTTGAGGGGCTTTTAAGTAACGTATTGACATGATATTTGGGTATTTCAAACACTACTATGGTTGCCGTGCATAAAAAGGATTGGGGTGGGGAAAAGCGGCAAGGCTGAAAACAAGGAAAACAGATTTTTACTGCATTAGTCTTCTCAATTCATCTGACTTAGAAATTAATAATGTAATGCTCAAAGAACATTTGATGGTAGAGCATATTCAAAAAATCTAATAAAATTACGGGAAGCACTTTGAGATGAAGAAAAGCATCTAGTGAGTTGGTTTGCAGAAGAACACATTCCAAAACCACATTCTTAAGACACAACCCTCAATGCCTTTTAGATTGTTCTATTTCCCACTAATCTCTAATTTCTCTGAATACCTTTCATTATATTCTATTTTTATTATAAGAGAAGGTTTCTTGATATGAATGTTGTCCATCCAAATTCTAGTTATGCAGATGCCTAGCCCTGCCATCATTAGTCTCAAGATTTTTTAAGAGCAGGCACTTTCAACAGCCATTGAACACACTTTTAAATAATATTAATTGTTCAAATATTATCCATGCTAGACTTTACTATGGAGAAGAGAAGCTAAATTGAAATTGCCCAGCCTTACAAAACATTATTTTCAACAAGATCCTTTCTCAAAACCAAAGTATCTTTGTTCTTTTAATTATTTACATTTCAAAGTATTCAATAGTTGGGACTTTCCTGGTGGGTCAGTGGTTAAGAATCTGCCTGCCAATGCAGGAGACACGGGTTCAAGCCCTGGTCCAGGAAGATCCCACATGGCACAGAGCAACTAAGCCTGTGCATCACAACTACTGAGCCCACATACCACAACTACTGAAGCCCACACGCCTAGAGCCCGTGCTCCACAACAAGAGAAGCCACCACAATGAGAAGCCTGCGCACCACAACAAAGAGTAGCCCCCCCGGCCGCAACTAGAGAAAGCCCATGCACAGCAACAAAGACCCAACGCAGTCAAAAATAAATAAATGAAATAAAATTTTTTTTGAAATCTCAAAGTATTCAATAGTATGTTTACTGTAATTACAGTGTCAAAGCTAATGCGTAAGTTCCCAGAATTGTATACACACATATATAAAGGTAAAAATGAAAAAAATATCTCAACACGTAACAAGAGTTGCCAGATATAATACAGAACACCTAGTAAAATTTGAATCCCATATAAACAATGAACAAATTTTTAGTACAATATCAAAAAATATTGCATAAGAGATACTTACACTAAAATTATGTATCTGCAATTCAAATTTAACTGGTTCTAAATTTTTATTTGCTAAACATTATAACCTTAATATAACTGAAGTATTTAACTGAGGATTACCTTATATTATAGTTCTATATAATTTTTCACGATATTCCACTGAAAAGTGACATAATAGGATTTTTAACCAAATTACATTTTAAATATTTTAGAGCAACTAAAATGTATACCTCCATTGAAAAAAATTTTACATTTTTATAATCAAGCCCATTGATGATCCTTTTTTAAAATATGCAGTATTTATGCACTAGTTTAAAGTAACAGAATTAAAATGGTTTCTGCTCCCATTTATATTTTAGGCCAGGTTTTCTTTCCATTATATACTAAATATATGTATATCAGGTCATAACACCCAACTTCCCTCAATTTTACCAGATGTGGGTCCCAAGGAGACATCTCTCCACCTCTTCAGGTGGAGGGCTAACTTTAAGCCCTATTTAGCATGATAGCGACATTATAAAGCTCTTCACTACCGTCTCCTTGTGGAATTTTATGCTTTTCCATTGAGACACTGTATTCCATTTCTTAAGAGAAATATTAAAAGAGGAGTTTGGTTCCAGGAAAGAAACAGTCAATTTGGAAGTGATTTCTTTGAGAAATATATGCATAAATACAGCCCAATAATTGAAGGAGGTGCAAACAGGGAAAGCAGTTACTTACCCTAGGCTTTGTTTTGATAATATGATTTATTAGAATAGTGTTGTAACTGGATAAATGGATTTCAAGACAAGATATGGATAAACACAGTGACACATTTGGTTCCTTAGTGTCTATTAGTGGCATTGACAGACAAGCACTAGTGAGGCTCAGTCATACTGATGAGTAGGCGCCAGACTAGGACAAGACATGCAGAGTGTCGGGAGGACAACGGTAGTTATAAAAGCACTACCGTTATAAAATTTTATAACGGTAGTTATAAAAAAAAAAAAGGAACAATTCTGTTCCTTTTTATGGCTGAGTAATTGGACTTAGGCTACTTTGGTTCATTTGTAGAGACATGGATGGACCTAAAGACTGTCATACAGAGTGAAGTCAGTCAGAAAGAGAAAAACAAATATTGTAGAATAACGCATGTACGTGGAATCTGAAAAAAAATGGTATAGACGATCTTATTTACAAAACAGAAATAGAGACACCGATGTAGAGAACAAATGTATGGATACCAAGGGGGAAGGGAGGGAGGGATGAATTGGGAGAGTGGGATTGACATATATACACTATTAATACTATGCATAAAATAGATAACTAATGAGAACCTACTGTATAGCACAGGGAACTCTACTCAACGCTCTGTGGTGACCTAAATGGGAAGGAAATCCAAAAAAGAGGGGATATATGTATACGTATAGCTGATTTACTTTGATGTACAGTAGAAACTAACACAGCATTGTAAAGCAACTATACTCCAATAAAAACTTGTAAAAAAGGAACTTAGAAAAAAAACCCATCAAGTCCAATTCCTTTCTTTTAAATTTAAAGAGCCCGTTTACATTCAGAGAAAAAAAAGTTTAGATCATATAACAGTCAGATAGAATCCAACCTTCCAACCCCCCAATCCACCACTTTGCCACTATTCCCTAACACCTCACAGCACCCACCTACTCTGTAATCAAATATATATCAAGAAAAGAAGAGCTGTCTTTTGCCATATGTAAGGGTTCCTTTACAGTTGGCTTCATAGAGTTCCTTCATACGCTAAGGGACGTTGTACACAAAATGCCAGAGGTGTCTGTGGGGCAGAATAATTATTAGAGTTGTGAGGACTGTTGTTACTTCCCTAATTTTCAATAATATAATATTTATAGAATAGAAACTTAGATGGCTTTAATCAGAATTGTACAATGTTATTACATGATCCCTCAATATCCTTGCCTTAGGTAAAGATAAGGCATTTGATAAATCTGTAAGGTTACTGGAAGTTCACATCAAAGCAGTACTATTAGTTATTGTTCTGAGACTTAAATTTCACCAATTGAATCCACAGCTTGGTGAGGACTTTGCTGCTGTTATTTCAGATCTGTGCCATTTTTCTGCATGCTGTAATTTAGAGGATTTATTAGTAAGTATGTTGCAAGATCATCATGTGTACAGTCATGATGAAGCCCTCCAATAAGAACTAGAGACTGAACCAAATTGACAATTTATAATGGCCCAAAAAAAGCCCAGACCAGGGAGATTGCATCAGTACGTGTCCTAGAAATGAAAGCAGCAACTTCTAATATGAATTCTGCTCATAAAGCAGGCAGAGTGCTCTTGGCATCAGTAGAACACTGTAAATGCATGTCCTGAAATATCTACAGATCCAGTCAGACATATCAATTCTCGGTTAAAACTCTGGAAGCTCCACTTACATATTCTAGTAAACAGGCTTTGCAAAGGAATGGACCACTGAGGCTACACTGAATCTGAATGAAGTTTAAGATATGCCAGGCAGTTTTCATGGCATTAGGTGACCTTAATTCTGTGGCAGTGAATCAGACTCAGATGGTTGAGGTTAAATTACCTTAAGATACGAATGCATCTGATAGAGACTTAGGTAAACCATCAATAAAAAGGCTGAGAATCCAGTAAAGGACCAATTCTAAATTTACAGGACTTGTGGTTTATAATACTTTGTAAAGTTACTTTCCACAAAACTTTTCCACAAGAATCTTTGCTACAGTTAAGGCATCATGTATTCTTTAAATTATAACAATCAGAGGTGTTTTTGAATGCTGAATGTTCCTTGCGACTCCATCACAGACATACTCTAAGCATGATGGAAAGGAAGTACATCAAAATTCTCTTGGGAGGGAACTGAAATACTGCTGAGAATTAGAACAGTCAACTAGAGAAATTTACATGCAAAATCCTGTGATTACTTTAGGCAGGACAGGGAGAATCCAGTAAGTTGCAAATAGACCCTAAACTGCAAAGAGGAAAAGGTAGATAAGCCTATTTTATTACATGAAGTTTTTTCAAACTGGTTATCTACTTAGGATAGAATATATAAATCAGACCCTCTGTAAATAGTTTTACAAGCAGCTGAAAATTTGAGGGGGCTACATAGTCACTATGATATCAAAGGAGTAGTGTCGTGACAAATGTGACCTAAGTTAGGGCTCCTTTGGTTGAAAGGCAACTGAAACCTTATTTGTGCTGCCTTAAGCTAAAGGGGAAATTTATTGGAAAGAGACAGGGAACAGGTGTGCTCCTGGGCCTGTGGAACAGATTCAGGGGCTGGAGGCGTCTGGTGATCCTGAGAAGCTCTCCTGCATCTGTCACATGTACTCCCCCAGCCCATCTGCTTGCTCTTCCAGCTCACTTGCATTTCTCCCCAGGCCTATCTTAGAGCCTAACCTCAATTTGCATCTAGCTCTCTCTCAGTTCAGTAGGTCTGGGAAAGGTCTTGTTAGTCCAGCTCTGGACGGAAGTGTATCCCAAGTTGAAAGTTTGTGTCACAATACTTAAGATACGGGCTTCTCTGGTGGCACAGTGGTTGACAGTCCGCCTGCCAATACAGGGGACACGGCTTCGTGTCCCGGTCCGGGACGATCGCACGTCCGGAGCCTGTGCTCCGCAACAGGAGAGGCCACAACAGTGAGAGGCCCGCGTACGGCAAAAAAAAAAAAAAAAGATACATCTTTATCTTTTCTTTATAATTCTTTTAAAAATAGAAGTACTGCCTTAATTCTGTCCACCTATCCTTAAAAGAGACTTGCATAGAAATGAAAAATGTGTATCTTAGAAAGACTTTAATCAAGCTTCTCCTTCAATCTTCAAGGTATATTAATGATATATTATCTTGGTGTTAAGTAATAAGGACAAAAGTAAGATGGTTATATGTTAGGAATGTGGTCAATCTGATGTTACTGTTCTGTAGTTTTTGTAATTTATCAGTGCAGAGGCTAGATTGCAGATAACCTAGAATGGTTTTACAGAAATATATATAGGAAATGCTCTACACCTACTTTAATAATCACTAACAGTAATAACCCAAACTCCAAACCCTGTGCATCAATAAATTGAAGAGGGAAAGGGGTTTGATTTATAGTATACAGAGTAAAATTGACTGACTTACAACCTTTAACATGTCACCTAAATTTGGTCTGTTTGGTCACCATTTTTAAAGATAATTTTACATTCAGGCTTTTCGTACCAAATAAAATAAGATAAAATAAAACCAGATTTTCACAAGATCTAAATGTCTTTTTTACTCTCATTAAGTATACGTGTTGGTGGAATAATAAGGAAGGAGAGTCACATTTATAGCTAAGACAAATGTATATTTGAGTTTTATAGAGCCCTTCCTGATGCTATCAGACTAAGCTGAAAGCTTCCAATTTGCATAAAACTGCAATGACTATTCAAATCAACACATGGTTGGGCCCAGTTTTATACCTAATTATTCCAGTTGATATTGTGTCTCTGTCCATTCAAATTGCAATTTAAGAAAATAAAGATAGATGTGAGCATGCAATTCTATCCTAGTTTGGGTCAATCTGTTATTTATCAATAAACATAATGAATCACTTAATTGTTATTGGTCTACTGTTAATACAGAATATTCTGCTTAAATGTAGCAGAATGAACACATAGAATCAGGTTTTTTTGAAGATGGAAGGTTCTTTAGAAATCATGTAGACCAACTTTGTCAATTTATTGCTGGAGAAAATGCAGCTTAGGACTGTTAAATGATTTACCCAAGGTCACACAGTCATTTGTTCTTAGGATTCAGTTATTACTTTGCCTAGTAGGAAATATATTTCTAAGTTACTGTGTGCACAAATGTACAGTTCTGAGGATGAAAATGGGTCCTTTTAAAACGAATATAGACCTACAAAAAAGACTTTTTTTTTTTTTTTTTTTTTTTTTTGCGGTACGCGGGCCTCTCACTGTTGTGGCCTCTCCCATTGCGGAGCACAGGCTCCAGACGCGCAGGCTCAGCGGCCATGGCTCACGGGCCCAGCCGCTCCGCTGCATGTGGGATCTTCCCGTACCGGGGCACGAACCCGTGTCCCCTGCATCAGCAGGCGGACTCTCAACCACTGCGCCACCAGGGAAGCCCAAAAAAGACTTATTTTTTGATGAAACACGTGGGACTTTCTAAGGACCAGGTGCTGTTGTAAGCATTTTTCATATACTGAGTCATTTTATTATTATGGCAAATGTATGAATTAGGTACAATTTGTATATCTATTTTGTAAATGTAGAAACTGAGGCGCAGAGGGTTTATGTGCCTTGTTAAACTTGCACAGCTAGTACAAAGCTGAGCCAATAGCTGAAGTCAGGCCCTCCAGCTTCAGAAGTCATACTCTTCAACACAGCATGATGTTGCGTTCCTTAAAATTAAACAAGAGTTTTTACCTATAATATGTGGATGTCGGACAAATAATGCCAATCGGATACAACCATCCTTCCTATTATAGGTTCTTCTAGAACACTGAAGTATCACTTAATTTCCTGTCATATGAAGGGATCCTTCATAGGACATTAGAGATAAATGTTTCTTCTATCTCTGATCCACTGTCTGCAAGTATTGCAATCTCACTGAAATTATTCTTGGGCAGTGTTTAAACATGTGTATCTCAATACTGAAACCTGAACATCAGGTTATTATGATATTGGAAATAATGCATTTTAAAGTGAAGAGCATTTCCTTTCTACATCTATTATTGAGTTAAATGTTGCTAATTAAAGGTTAGTTTTGTCCTCAGTAATTACCAAATTGCATAGTGTACAAAGCAGTGCAATTGTTTAATGTCCCAGGTTTAAATATGTTTGCTTTTAAATGGCATTTCAAAATTGTTCATATTGTATTGACAATCTAAGTGATTAAAGTTTATATGAGCTGAGAACTTTACAAAATCCATATGTATATATATAAAGTAAGTATTACATACCTATTGAATTTTGACAATCCCCTTTTGAGTATCTACCATGTGTCTAGCTCTATGCTCCATACTAGTATAGACCCATATTAGATACATAATTTAAATGCATACGGGGGTGTGGTAATAGAAGGGGGGACTCAGAAGCATATATAATTCAGCACTTCATCTTTATGCTGCAATATAAGAGAAAATCTATTTATATAATTATAAATTGTAATGCCAAATTAGGATTTCTACGTCATTTGGGATAGTAAATTAAAGCCTCGTATCCTTTATATAAAACTTCTGTTTTAAAGAGATTCTATAAAGCAAAATTCTTCTCGTTCTGATTTTAGAAGGAAGTTCTTTGAGGCCCCAAATAAATAGGATATATCTACTTAACCAAAAGGAAGCCTACATTGTATCTAATTACCAATACAGTTTGTATCCAAGATTCTAGAAATTATAGAGTGTAGTAAATGACCAAAAGAAATGTAAAGTTATGTATAATAAATTCAATCTTGAAAGATTATTCATAATCCATTTTCTAATGTAGATTGCTTAAGACTGAACATTTAATTCTTGATGAAGTCTGTCTTATGGATCAAATAAAATGTCATTCTTGGCTATGAATGTAGTTTAACTCAAACATCCAAGTTTCATAACGAGTTCCTGTTACGCATAGCAATTGCCATCAAATGAATTATATTCTATAGGTATGATGATCCATTAGAATTCAAATTAACCAAATTTCAAGGGCCTCTGTTAAGTTATTCACACTATTGTTAGTAAAAGCCTGTCATTGTTGCTTCAATTACACATCTCTCTTTTCAGTAATTTATAACTAATCTGAGCTGAAACAAGGGCTGCATTTTAAAGACGTGTAAGTCCAACTTGGATACCACTGGAGGCTGTACAAAAGTAGTGCTATTTTTGGTGAATTTAGGAATTAACTGTGCATAATGTTTATGTTATTGTTGGTAACTGATCAATTCATATCTTTAAAAATACTATAACTTTCCATGTAACAATGTACTGTCTTTCTGAAATAATCTTGTTAACCAAAACATCCTCCTTTATTCAAATAAGTATTTCACATGTTGCCTTTTTTGATATTACCTTCTGCCCCAACTCTCACCATTAACTGAAGAAAGTTTAAGTGATGTTCTAGAATGTTCCATCATCCACAAATTGGTCTAGCAACTGCCTTAAATACAGTACACAAAACAAAAATGTATTCTTGCCAAAACACGAATTTACTTCCTCTGGTGTAATTCTTATTTTACATTCAGATCCAAGACAGCTGGTCAAAGAAATTCTTTCATTTTATGGGGAAAAAAAATTCTCAAGATCAACAGGGCTTCCCTGGTGGCGCAGTGGTTGAGAGTCCGCCTGCCGATGCAGGGAACACGGGTTCGTGCTCCGTCCGGTCCGGGAGGATCTCGTGTGCCGCGGAGCGGCTGGGCCCATGAGCCATGGCCGCTGAGCCTGCGCGTCCGAAGCCTCTGCTCCGCGGCGGGAGAGGCCACAGCGGTGCGAGGCCCGCGTACCACAAAAAAAAAAAAAAAACCAAAACGATCAACATATAGTTTCTCAGCTATAAGTTCTGATAACCTGGACACACAACCTTGGAGATAATAATAGTTAACTGGTAAAAGAACTACATTTGAGAATGTTGCAATAGTACAGATCTTGATATTGACATTATCAAGATCTCCACTTGAGTTAGTTTTCCAAACAGAATTTAAGCATTTCAGGGCGTTCTAACTCCAATGCTTACAAGAGCTAACCAGACCACATAAAGTGGAGCAGGTGTAACGTCCTAGAGTGTGTGGTGGAGAAGAGGGCTGGGAAGGGCCTGCCCTGCCTAAAAGGAAGCTAATAACCAGCTCAAGCCAATCATTGGCAAAAGGGAATGTAGACCCTGTGCTGCCATATTTCCAATACTTTACAATAACTCAGAAGTGCAAATTTTTTCTTGAAATATTCTAGTTTTCCAATAAAAAACTTTATCCAGGCCATATATGTCTTTAGACTATATTCTATGTGAGGGCTGGTCATGTGAGATATCTGATTTAAAGTTGTATTTAATCAAAATTTTGTACTTTCTGTAATTTTTATAATAAGCTTCATCTCCTAAAGGAAGATGTTTGGAATTATAGCCAAGAACAAATTCTGGTCTGGAATTTCTCTCTTCCTTTTGTTCTCAGGACTTCCTACTCTCTTGGGGCAGGAATTGGTCATCTTTGTCTTTTGTCATATCTATATGTTTATAATATTTCCCTCCCTAAAAAACTTTACTTCTCAAGGATACAGAGATACCTTTAGATTTGTGAATGTCTGTGTGAGCATATAAGTACATTTTATTTTTTCCCAGGCACTGCCACATTGCCACACACCTAACAGAAGGTGCTTAATGATACTTGCTAAGTTGAAGCTATCTGCTTATACTTAATATAAAAAAGAACAACTTCAGGCTTATAAAAACCTGAAGTGTCCCTTGTTTTCTCAATGTCCATGTTGCTTGGCAAGAAATCACCTTTATTTTTCTCAGCACTAAGGCATTATCACATAAAACCTTCTTCCCAGTTTGAATAAGCTCATAATCCTATTCCATTTTATGTGCAAACACCTTTGGCCTCATCTGTTTCCTGTGATTCGAAATAAAGCTCACAATTTTACCCTCTGACACTACCACGCATTATACACTCTTAAAAAAAAATCCACATAATTAGAAGTTACTCAGCAAGAGAAACTGGAATTTTTCTTATATTGCTTAGAGACTCGCAATGCCAGGTTGCCACTGTACTTCCTGGCTCTGGTCACTGATGGAGTTCAAGGTGTCTTAAAACAGATGATGCCATTTTAGTTTTTGAACATATACAATTTTGACTGAGACAAAGTTACTGTCTTCAAATTTTTCTTACAAGGTGTAAAAAATGGTGTCATACGGTGATAACCGTCTTGCTAGCTTTGAGTGGTTACATGCTGGGAGAGAGACAGAATCAAGTCTGCATGAAGAGCATAAAAGGCCTCAGAGAAGAGGGGACATCTGAAGTGCATCTTCAAGAATTCTTACGATTGGCAGGCATGATTTGTGGCAGCAAAGCAGGAGAGGGAAAGAAATTTAAAGAGGAAAGAATGAGTAAAGGCGTAAATGTAAGAAAATGCATGACATATTCAGGGACTTTGTTCAAATAAGAGCTCACAGCCCCTTAGATAGGTATGCTTGGTGGGATGAAGCATAAATAAAATTGAAAACTATAATCTGAGGCCAGATTAGAAAAAGCCTTGAAGGTATGCTAAGGGGGTACAGCGGACTGACCCTGGTTGGCTCCCAGTGACTCATGCCTCCTTGGGACTGGCACTTTAGTAGTCCCCTCCCATACTGATTCTGAGCTTGGCATGCGGCTTTCTTTAGCCATTGGGCCAGCAGCACATGTGACATAAAAACTGATATATGAATGTGCACTGGAGCTTGCCTCTTAGAATCCAGCCATGATCTGAGAAACCCAGGTGGTCTACTTGTAAGAAGTACACAGAAAGAAAAGCCCAGTCATCCCAGCATCCTAGTTCTTATCTTCCCTGTCAGCTGAATGAAGCCACACAAGTCCCACCACGTGAGAACAGCACAAGAACTGTCCCCGTCAATTCACAAAATCACCAAGTTTTAGAGTAGTCTGTTATGCAGCAATACATAACTGATGTCGGGGTTAAAATATTTTATCTAGGCAATGAACAGTCAAAATTGTGCCATTATCTGTTCTTTAACTGGGGCTGTAACACGGCAAGGATTGAGTTTGCAAATATAAATGGTGGTAGATACTGAAGACAGACTGGGGCCTGGGTAAGTGAACACTAAGACAACGTTGACCACCACTGCACACTGCACTGGTCCAGATAAGAGATAATGAGTGTTTATGCTAGAGAAGGATTTAACAAACTTTTCTTGTTAAGGGCTACACAGTAAATATTTTAGGCTTTTCTGGCCAAAAGTTCTGTTACAACTACTCAATTCTACCATTTTATCATGAAAGTAGCCATAAAGTATACGGAAATGAATAAGTATGGCTGTATTCTCATAAAACTTTATTTACAAAAACAGCCATTTTATTGGATTTGTACTAAAGCAAAGGCAGAAGAAATAAAAACAGAAGATAGATAACATTTTGTAGTAAGAATCAATGTACTATGGCCAGTGAGAAAGAAAGAAGGATCAAGAATGACTCACAGGGGCTTCCCTGGTGGCGCAGTGACCGAGAGTCTGCCTGCCGATGCAGGGGACATGGATTCATGCCCCGGTCCAGGAAGATCCCACATGCCGTGGAGCGGCTGGGCCCGTGAACCATGGCCGCTGAGCCTGCACGTCCAGAGCCTGTGCTCCGCAACGGGAGAGGCCACAACAGTGAGAGGGCCCACGTACCGCGCGCAAAAAAAAAAAAAAAAAAAAAAGACTAACAGTTTAGATGACCAAGCAAATGACACTAGTGGTTACTGAGATAGGCAACACAGGGTCAAAGGAGGTTTTGAGTGAATCTGGTTTGGGACACCTTGAGTTTGAAGTGGGCCACTTAGGAGAAGAGTGTACTACTTCCTTGGAAATACATGTATTCAGGACTGGATCGGAAAGGCATACATTTGGGGGTCAATTGCTTATAGGTGGAACTCGAAGCCAGGAGTAAAAGGATCAAATCACCTTTCTAAGCTTCTAATGCTTATTACACTGTTGGCATGTAGGAAGTACTCGATAATAAACCATAACAAGATGACATAAGTCAGTCATGATTCTGATTACAATTGTATTATCAGTAGAGAGCTGAGTGACAAAATGTGGGGATCGAAAACAGGGCCCTTGAGGAAATTTTTATTTAAGAGGCAGAGGGATGGAAGAGAAAGGATCAGAAGAGACCAGAGGGGTTATCAGAGGAAAAACCCCATTGAGAATGGTATCCTGGATTCAAAGAAGTGTATTTCAGAAAAGGGACATTTGTTGACGTCCACTACTGTGGACAGTAGCAGCAGGCTGAAGCCTTGGACAGCTCCTTAGTCTGGATATGAGTGTGTGACCGAATAAGAATCCTTCCTAGAGATGTTTTTGTGTGAAACCAATGGGGAAAACTCTATTGCCTCTTTTGCTTATAATAGTCAGTTTTCTATCTCTTGAACAGATCTAGCCCTGACTTACACATTTCCAGAAAGACAAACTCTACGAGAAACACGTTAATGTGCCACATGATCCAATTAGGGGTAAACACTGAAATCATTTAACCCTGGTACAGTTCCTTCATTAAATACAACAGCATTCCCTGATGGCTTTCTTATCCGTCGGTGTCATTTGAAGTCTCACACTGCTGCCCTCAGCCCATTTGCTTTATTTCCACATTTTTTACTCAGACTGTTTCCTAGCTAGATTCATGACTATGGATAAGGTTCAAACTATTAGAGAAGCAAAGTTCCTGAGGGCAAGAAACCGCTTCTCATTGTTCTTCATTATTTACACATTCCCCTGTATGTTTCCGAAGCACTTAACCTAATTTACATTTTAATGAACTACCATACTGTACTTACCAAATGTTTAGTGGGTCAATACTAGAAGACCCATTTTAGCAATCAGAAACAAGCAGTAATCAGAATGAGAAATGAGAGCATCTGCAGAACTGGCACAACTAGGAAAATTTTTTAATTTCAATTATGATTTTGGTTATATCCATGCATATTCTTGTACTGTTATTTGGTATGTTTTTAAAAATCAGATCACTATGTTTGCTTAAATATATGTATCTTTAAAGAAACACTGTATCATTTCCATAAATGGTAAACAATATCACTTGACAAAAATAAAAGGTAAACTGAATATATACTTATTAGAAAAATATGCATTTTTCTGAACCAGCTAAAGATGCTCCTGGGCCTCCAAAGGAGAGGCCTCCCCATTTGGAAAATCATACTTGTGGGAATTGAGGTGCCAAAGAATTACAAAAAGAGCAGGCTTTAGGCCTGATAAACACGTGTTCAATCGCAGTTTTGCTTCCTTCTGGATCCTTTTTCTACCTGTAGGCATCTCTACTTCTTCATTACACACTTCACATTTTAGTGAATTATTTAATATCAAGTTTTTTGCTCTAGAGTCTAAGCTCTGTGAGGACAGGAAATATATTTGTCTTTTCACACCAGCATGTAGTACCTGCACACGTGAGGCATACAGCAAGTATTTGTTGAATGAACGAATGGATGGATGAAAGAGCTAACCTCTCTGAGCTTTCATTGCCTTATGTAGATTAAGGTGAAAATAAAACATACCTTGAAGTGTTTATGGTATTAGAGATGATATATATATATATATATATATATATACACACACACATACACACACAATATGTATATATTATATATACATATATATTTATCTAATAATATATATAATATATATATTAACCACCTAGCATAGAATGTGGTTGAAATGATGACTTTGAAGCATGGCACCCATATCCAATAAATCAAACTAAAAGGTTCATGCCACTTACAGAATGGGTCACTTAGTCACATTCCTAACCTCCACCAGCCTTCCACGTTTCACCATTGCTGAATACAGACACCCTTCATTCCCCCTTCTCTTTGTGCACTCCACTGCTGTTGGAATATCCTTGCCCCATCTTCTAACTTATGACGATTTTACATGCATATCCTGCATCAAGTCCCCAGATGCAGAGGGCTTGAACACCAGTCCCAGATCAAGCCCCTTCCCTGGGAAGCCAGTCGCGAGGCAGAGAAATTGCTTTGCCATCTTTTGGTCTTCAAATCACTCTATTCCTACCACTGTGGGAACAACTGCATTTTATTGTAATCACCCATTTCCACAGTGATAATCAGGCTAGACTTCACATTAAGAACTGAGATCTAATTTCCAGATGAAAGAGGGGAAATTGTTTTAAGAGTGCTACTTCCATAATATATTCCCGATACTTTTATTCAGGGCTATAAACAGTGCAACGTTTTCATTGCGATTCTTTTGTTTAGTAACATTAATAAGCAAAGTCAACAAAAAAGACCCACAGTGTATCTGCTTTCAATGGATAAACTAAAAAATCTGGTCTGCGTGCATTTTTATTTTTCCTGCTTTAGTCTTGGTATTGCCTTTAGAAATGTCAGCCTCTTCATTAAAACTTGAGCTCCTTGACAGCAGATATTGTGTCTAATTCATCACTTTGGCCCACCACCTAGCACAGTCCAAGGAACCTAGTAGGTGCTCACAGGATATTTGTTATTGAATCAATAAATAAATGAGCAAATGATTTTTGAACTTCACATATTAATTATTGTACATATGAGAAAAGAGAACACTGGAGTTTTTTTTAAATGTATGCAAATTCTCTATAATGCAGAAAATTAGGTAGCTGGATTACAGGAAGAATTTTCTAAAACTTTACACCAAAGGGTTCAGATAATTTTCACTTGACCTAGGCTGGGGGCGGGGGGGGGGGGGGAAGAGTGCGGTGGTTGGGGAGGGGCCAGAGATGATGGATGAGAAGTAGCCCTTTAAATATTTACACATCTCTTCTAACAGTGTGATGAACTAGTATGCCTTTTACATTTTGGATGAAGAGCAGGACTCCTCTGATAAAAAGCAAAGCCTTTTGCAGACCCATTGAAACAATAAATATTTTCTTCTAAATAAAAGTACAGCTTGTGGGAGACATTAAAGATGGCAGAAGAGTAGAACGCGATCACCTTACTCCCCACAGATACACCCGAAATACATCTACATGTGGAACACCTCCTACAGAACACCTACTGAAGGCTGGCGGTAGACCTCAGACCTCCCAAAAGGCAAGAAACTCCCCACATACCTGGATAGGGCAAAAGAAAAAACAGAGACAAAAGAATAGGGACGGGACCTGCACCAGTGGGAGGGAGCTGTGAAGGAGGAAAAGTTTCCACACACTAGGAAGCCCCTTCGCGGGCAAAGACTGCGGGTGGCGCGGGGGGGAAGCTTCGGAGCCGCGGAGAAGAGCGCAGCAAAAGGGGTGCGGAGGGCAAAGCGGAGAGATTCCCGCACAGAGGACCGGTGCCGACCAGCACTCACCAGCTCTAGAGGCTTGTCTGCTCACCCGCCGGGGCGGGCGGGGCTGGGAGCTGAGGCTCGGGCTTCGGTCGGATCCCAGGGAGAGGACTGGGGTTGGAGGCGTGAACACAGCCTGAGGGGTTAATGCGCCACAGCTAGCCGGTAGGGAGTCCGGGGAAAAGTCTGGCGCTGCCGAAGAGACAAGAGACTTTTTCTTCCCTCTTTGTTTCCTGGTGCCAGAGAAGAGGGGATTCAGAGCGCTGCTTAAAGGAGCTCCAGACACGGGCGCGAGCCGCCGCTAAAATCACAGACCCCAGAGACGGGCATGAGACGCTAAGGCTGCTGCTGCCACCTCCAAGAAGCCTGTGTGTGAGCACAGGTCACCGTCCACGCCTTCCCTCCCGGGAGCCTGTGCAGCCCACCACTGCCAGGATCTCGTGACCCAGGGACAACCTCCCCAGGAGAACGCACGGCACGTCTCACGCTGCTGCAACGTCACGCCGGCCTCTGCCGCCGCAGGCCCGCCCCGCACTCCTTGCCCCTCCCTCCCCGCGGCCTGAGTGAGCCAGAGCCCCTGAATCAGCGGCTCCTTTAACCCCGTCCTGTCTGAGCGAAGAACAGACGCCCTCCAGCGACCTACACGCAGAGGCGGGGCCAAATCCAAAGCTGAGCCCCGGGAGCTGTGCGAGCAAAGAAGAGAAAGGGAAATCTCTCCCAGCAGCCTCAGGAGCAGCGGATTAATCTCCACAATCAACTTGATGTACCCTGCATCTGTGGAATACCTGAATAGACAACGAATCATCCCAAATTGAGGAGGCAGACTTCGGGAGCAATGATATATATATATTTTTTTTCTTTTTCTCTTTTACCAAGTGTGTATGTGTATGCTTTTGTGTGTGATTTTGTCTGTATAGCTTTGCTTTTACCATTTGTCCTACAGTTCTGACCATTTTTCTTTTTCTTGAAGTATAGCTTTTAGCACTTATTATTGGTGGATTTGTTCTTTGGTTTGGTTCCTCTCTTCTTTTTCTTTTTTTAATTACTTTTTAATTTTTATATTTTTAATAATTATTGTTTATTTTTTATTTTAATAACTTTATTTTTTCTTTCTTTTCTTTTTTCTGCCTTTGCTTCCGAGCTGTGTGGCTGACAGGGTCTTGGTGCTCCAGCCGGGTGGCACGCCAGTGCCTCTGAGGTGGGAGAGCTGAGTTCAGGACATTGGTCCACCAGAGACCTCCTGGCTCCACGTTAATATCAAACAGTGAAAGATCTCTCAGAGATCTGCATCTCAATGCTAAGGCCCAGCTCCACTCAACGACCAGCAAGTTACAACACTGGACACCCCATGCCAAACAACTAGCAAGACAAGAATACAACCCCACCCATTAGCAGACAGGCTGCCTAAAGTCATACTGAGTTCACAGACACCCCAAAACACACCACTGGATGCAGCCCTGCCCACTAGAAAGACAAGATCCAGCCTCATCCACCAGAACACAGGCACTAGACTAGTTCCCTCCACCAGGAAGCCTACAAAACCCATGAGCCAACCTTAGCTGCTGGGGGCAGACACCAAAAACAATGGGAACTATGAACCTGAAACCTGCAAAAAGGAGACCCCAAACACAGTAAGTGAAGCAAAATGAGAAGACAGAGAAACACACAGCAGATGAAGGAGCAAGATAAAAACCCACCAGACCTAACAAGTGAAGAGGAAATAGGCAGTCTACCTGAAAAAGAATTCAGAATAATGACAGTAAAGATGATCCAAAATCTTGGAAATAGAGAAAATACAAGATAGGTTTAACAAGGACCTAGAAGAACTAAAGAGCAAACAATGATGAACAGCACAATAAATGAAATTAAAAATTCTCTAGAAGGAATCAATAGCAGAATAACTGAACCAGAAAAACGGATAAGTGACCTGGAAGATAAAATAGTGGAAATAACTACTGCAGAGCAGAATAAAGAAAAAGAATGAAAAGAATTGAGGAGAGTCTCAGAGACCTCTGGGACAATGGTAAACTCACCAACATTCGAATTATAGGGGTCCCAGAAGAACAAGAGAAAAAGCAAGGGTTTGAGAAAACATTTGAAGAGATTATAGTTGAAAATTTCCTTAATGTGGGAAAGGAAATAGTTAATCAAGTTTAGGAAGTGCAGAGAGCCCCATACAGGATAAACCCAAGGAGAAACACCAAGCCACATATTAATCAAACTATCAAAAACTGAATACAAAGAAAAAAATATTGAAAGCAGCAAGGGGAAAGCAACAAACAACCTACAAGGGAATCCCCATAAGGTTAACAGCTGATCTTTCAGCAGAAACTCTGCAAGCCAGAAGGGAGTGGCAGGACATATTTAAAGTGATGAAAGGGAAAAACCTACAACCAAGATTACTCTACCTAGCAAGGATCTCATTCAGATTCGACAGAGAAATTAAAACCTTGGCAAGCAAAAGTTAAGAGAATTCAGCACCACCAAACCAGCCTTACAATAAATGCTAAAGGAACTTCTCTAGGCAGGAAACACAAGAGAAGGAAAAGACCTACAATAACAAACCCAAAACAATTAAGAAAATGGTGGTAGGAACAGACATATCAATAACTACCTTAAATGTAAATGGATTAAATGCTCCCACCAAAAGACAGAGACTGGCTGAATGGATACAAAAAACAAGACCCCTATATATGCTGTCTACAAGACACCCACTTCAGACCTAGAGACACATACAGACTGAAAGTGAGTGGATGGGAAAAAATATTCCATGGAAATGGAAATCAAAAGAAAGCTGGAGTAGCAGTTTTCATATCAGACAAAATAGACTTTAAAATAAAGACTATTACAAGAGACAGAGAAGAACACTACATAATGATAAAGGGATCAATCCAAGAAGAAGATGTAACTATTGTAAATATTTATGCACCCAACATAGGGGCACCTCAATACATAAGGCAAAAACCAACAGCCATAAAAGGGGAAATCGACAATAACACAATCATAGGGGCTTTAACATCCCACTCTCACCAATTGACAGATCATCCAAAATGAAAATAAATAAGAAAACACAAGCTTTAAATGATACATTAAACAAGATGGACTTAATTGATATTTGTAGTACATTCCATCCAAAAACAACAGAATACACTTTCTTCTCAAGTGCTCATGGAACATTCTCCAGGATAGATCATATCTTGGGTCACAAATCAAGCCTTGGTAAATTTAAGAAAACTGAAATCATATCAGGTATCTTTTCCGACCACAATGCTATGAGACTAGATATCAATTACAGGAAAAAATATCTAAAAAAATACAAACACATGGAGGCTAAACAAAACATTACTTAACCAAGAGAACACTGAAGAAAACAAAGAGGAAATCAAAAAATACCTAGGAACAAATGACAATGAAAACACAAAGACCCAAAACCTAGGGGATGCAGCAAAAGCAGTTCTAACAGGGGTGTTTAAAGCAATACAATCCTACCTCAAGAAGCAAGATAATAACTTGTTTATAATAATTAATACGCAACTGCTGTAAAACAAATAAAATTTAATTTTAAAAAATAAGAAACATCTCAAACAACCTAATCTTAAACCTAAAGCAATTACAGAAAGAACAAAAATAGCCCAAAGTTAGCAGAAGAAATCATAAAGATCAGATCAGAAATAAATGAAAAAGAAATGAAGGAAACAACAGCAAAGATCAATAAAACTAAAAGCTGGTTCTTTGAGAAGGTAAACAAAATTGATAAACCATTAGCCAGACTCATCAAGAAAAAAAGGGAGAAGACTCAAGTCAACAGAATTAGAAATGAAAAAGGATAAGTAACAACTGACACTGCAGAAATACAAAGGATCATAAGAGATTACTACAAGCAACTATATGCCAGTAAAATGGACAACCTGGAAGAAATGGACAAGTTCTTAGAAAAGCACAACGTTCTGAGACTGAACCAGAAAGAAATAGAAAATATAAACACACCAATCACAAGCACTGAAACTGAGACTGTATTTAAAATTTTCCAACAAAAAAAAGCCCAGGACCAGATGGCTTCACAGCTGAATTCTATCAAACACTTAGAGGAGAGCTAACACCTATCCTTCTCAAACTCTTCCAAAATATAGCAGAGGGAGGAACACTCCCAAACTCATTCTAAAAGGCCACCATCACCCTGATATCAAAACCAGACAAATATGTCACAAAGAACGAAAACTACAGGCCAATATCACTAATGAACATAGATGCAAAAATCCTCAACAAAATACTAGCAAACAGAATCCAACAGCACATTAAGAGGATCATACACCATGATCAAGTGGGGTTTATCCCAGGGATGCAAGGATTCTTCAATATACGCAAATCAATGTGATAAACCATATTAACATATTGATGGATAAAAACCATATGATCATCTCAATAGATGCAGAAAAAGCTTTTACAAAATTCAACACCCATTTATGATAAAAACCCTCCAGAAAGTAGGCATAGAGGGAACTTATGTCAACATAATAAAGGCCATATATGACAACCACACAGCCAACATCGTTCTCAATGGTGAAAAACTGAAACCATTTCCACTAAGATCAGGAACAAGACAAGGTTGCCTACTCTCACCACTATTATTCAACGTAGTTTAAGGAAGTTTTAGCCACAGCAGTCAGACAAAAAAGAAATAAAAGGAATCCAAATTGGAAGAGAAGAAGTAAAGCTGCCACTGTTTGCAGACGACATGATACTATACATAGAGAATCCTAAAGACTCTACCAGGAATCTACTAGAGCTAATCAATGAATTTGGTAAAGTAGCAGGATATAAAATTAATGCACAGAAATCTCTTGCATTCCTATATACTAATGATGAAAAATCTGAAAGAGAAATTAAGGAAACAGTCCCATTTACCACTGTAACAAATAGAATAAAATACCTAGGAATAAACCTACCTAAGGAGACAAAAGACCTGTATGCAGAAAGCTATAAGACACTGATGAAGGAATTTAAATATGATATAAACAGATGGAGAGATATACCATGTTCTTGGATTGGAAGAATCAACACTGTGAAAATGACTCTACTACCCAAAGCAATCTACAGATTCAGTGCAATCCCTATCAAACTACCAATGGCATTTTTCACAGAACTATAACAAAAAATTTCACAATTTGTATGGAATCACAAAAGACCCTGAACAGCCAAAGCAATCTTGAGAAAGAAATTCAGAGCTGGAGGAATCAGGCTCCCAGACTTCTGACTATACTACAAAGCTACAGTAATCAAGACACTGTGGTACTATCACAAAGACAGAAATGTAGATCTATGGAACAGGATAGAAAGCCCAGAGTTAAACCCACGCACATATGGTCACCTTATTTTTGATAAAGGAGGCAAGAATATACAGTGGAGAAAAGACAGCCTCTTCAATAAGTGGTGCTGGGAAAACTGGACAGTTACATGTAAAAGAATGAAATTAACACCATACACAAAAATAAACTCAAAATGGATTAAAGACCTAAATGTAAGGCCAGACACCATCAAACTCTTAGAGGAAAACATAGGCAGAACACTCTGACATAAATCACAGCAAGATCCTTTTTGACCCACCTCCTAGAGAAATGGAAATAAAAACAAACAAATGGAACCTAATGAAACTTCAAAGCTTTTGCACAGCAAAGGAAACCATAAACAAGACGAAAAGACAACACTCAGAATGGGACAAAATATTTGCAAATGAAGCAACTGACAAAGGATTAATCTCCAAAATTTACAAGCAGCTCATGCAGCTCAGTATCAAAAAAGCAAACAACCCAATCCAAAGATGGGCAAAAGACCTAAACAGACATTTCTCCAAAGAAGATATACAGATGGCCAACAAATACATAAAAAGATGCTCAACATCACTAGTTATTAGAGAAATGCAAATCAAAATTACAATGAGATATCAAACTCACACCAGTCAGAATGGCCATCATCAAAAAATCTACAAACAGTAAGTGCTGGAGAGGGTGTGGAGAACAGGGAACCCTCTTGCACTCTTGGTGGGAATGTTAATTGATACAGTCACTATGGAGAACAGTATGGAGGTTCCTTAAAAAACTAAAAATAGAACTACCCTATGACCCAGCAATCCCACTTCAGGTCATATACCCTGAGGAAATCATAATTCAAAGAGTCATATACCACAATGTTCAGTGCAGCACTATTTACAATAGCCAGGATATGGAAGCAACCTAAGTGTCCATAGACAAATGAATGGATAAAGAAGATGTGGCACATGTACAAAATGGAATATTACTCAGCCATCAAAAGAAACGAAATTGAGTGATTTGTAGTGAGGTGGATGGACCTAGAGTCTGTCAAACAGAGTGAAGTCAGAAAGTGAAAAATAAATACTGTACGCTAATACATATATTTGGAATCTAAAAATAAAAAAAGTTATGAAGAACCTAGGGGCAGGATGGGAATAAAGATCCAGACATAGAGAGTGGACTTGAGGACAAGGGGAGGGGGAAGGGCAAGCTGGGGCGAAGTGAGAGAGTGGCATGAATTTATATATACTACCATACCTAAAATAGATAGCTAGTGGGAAGCAGCAGCATAGCACAGGGAGATCAGCTCGGTGCTTTGTGACCCCCTAGAGGGATGGTATAGGGAGGGTGGGAGGGAGATCCAAGAGGGAAGAGATATGCGGACATATGTATATGTATATATATAGCTGATTCACTTTGTTACAAAGCAGAAACTAACACACCATTGTAAAGCAATTACACTCCAATAAAGATGTTAAAAAAAGTACAGCTTGTTCGTGCACTGAAACAAAAAGTGACCTAGAGTCTGTCATACAGAGTGAATTAAGTCAGAAAGAGAAAAACAAATATCGTATATTAACACATGCATGGGCAATCTAGAGGAATGGTACAGATGAACCTATTTGCAGGGCAGGAACAGAGATGCAGATGTAGAGAACGGACATGTGGACATGGGTGGGGGGGAAGGGGGTGGGATGAATTGGGAGATTAGGACTGACATACATACACCATCATGTGTGAAATAGATAGCTAGACGGAACCTGCTGTATAGCACAGGGAGCTCAGCTCGGTTCTCTCTAATGACCTAGATGGGTGGGATGGGGGGGCATTGGGAGGGAGGTCCAAAGGGAGGGGATATATATATACATAAAGTTGATTCACTTTGTTGCACAACAGAAAACACACTACATTGTAACGTAACTATACACCAATTTAAAAAAAAAAGAAAGAAAGAAAGAAAAAAGGAATCTCTTGCCTTGGAATCTTTGGCACTTAGTTCTCAACTGAAATTAGGTGTGAAGTTTCTCAACTGTGTCCCAGTGGGTCATCTCTTGCTGTCATAGATTCACATGTCAGACTCTGCTTTAAACTATGACTGGGACTATCTAGAACACTACAGTCTCATATTTCTCAACATTATCCCTGTCCAAATGTATTCCATATTGGACTCTTAAAAGGTATTACAATTAGACTAAAGCTAACGTGTAACATTATCATGTGCTGTGGTTAGTTCAGCCTTTATTCCCAGTAATGTTTGAGACCTCTTCATCTGAGAAGATGAATTGTTAGACTCTTTTCTACTAATTTTGTGCAGACTAGTGCCATATAGAAATACGCGGGATTTAATAGGACTATATATCAATTAGCGAGGTAAGAATTTTTTTTTTTTTTTAGTGAGGTAAGAATTTTGAAGAAACATCTAGTTCTTGAATTAAAATAATCCTTCAGAGGTAATGATTTTATTGATAATTGCTACTGAGAAAAACCGAGTATAAGATAATCAAACTACTGTAAACAGGAGGAAAAAGTTTTCAGGTTCACCAGAAGCTGATCATGAGTTGAGGATATATGTGCAAGAATTTGAGGAAGACCTCTCTTGGGAGACTAGTAAGGAAGTGAAAGAGGCTGACTGGGGAAGGGAAGCAGGCCAAGCAAGACTGGCTCTCAGGCAAAGCCCTGCAGAGGGTGATGTCAGCCTGATTGCACTGAGGAACTCGGAAATATGTTAAGCCTCAAGTGAGCCCTATTCAAGGCAAGATGGCTAGGGATTACTCATACCTGTCAGTGGTTAAATATGCAGAGGAGGGGGAAGCTGAATGTGGGTGGAAGGAGAAAGGACAATAAGGCACTTCCGGTGTAATATAATTAAAAACTAATTCACATCGATACATTGTGTTCTTCTAGGATTCTTTCTGATACAAACCTGACCTTAAGCCATCATTCTGAGTTGGTGAAAACAAAGACTTAATTTTGTATTCCTAGAATCTAGTATATTACCTGGCATAAGATAGGCAATATATACGATAGGTAGTATTATATATAGTATATACATACATGTACTTAAGTGAATGTTATTAAATATTCAAGTCCTTTCTTATCCCACCCAACAAATCCTTTTTTCATAAACAAAATTCTATTTATTCAGTAAATAATCATTGAGAATCTCCTATATCTCTTGTGTCCCAGGCACTGGGATGCATCTTGGAATTGTAGCACTGAACCAGACAGATCCATGGAGGCAGACACTGTAACACTCATTCTTTGCAGAGGGGCAGATATTAAAAATTATACTGATAAACAGCTAATGAAATCTAGTTGTGATTAAATGCTAAAAAAATAAAAGCAGAGGGTGACAACATATAATGAACTAGAACCTAATCTTATCTGGAAGGTGACAGAGGGCTTTCAGAAAACATTAAGATTGTCATCAACTCTCAATTTTCAAGACTCCATGTATTTCAGTGTCTGAGGCAGCTTCTACTATGTAAATCTGGGTAGCAGTAAATAAGGTTTCTTTGAGGGAAGAAAAGAGACCAGCTTCGGCTGAAAGAAAAATTCCACTCCCCATCACAGTAGCCACTCAGGAAGATTTCTGACAGTGATAGAGCTTAAAGGTACCAAGGGTTTGTGGACACACAAAGGGAAGGGAAGGGAGGTCATCATGAGATGCATGGAGGTGCTAGGGTTGAAATGTCACCAGTTCCATGATGTTATTTCTAGTCCACCGAGCTCGTCCCCGAAACAGAGTTTACAAAATCAAATGGAAAAACATCCTTTGTGCTTGAAGGACTGAAATAATAATGCCTGGGTCTCATGAAAAGTATTCTGTGCCTAGATTTAGGTAATTTGGTTTGTAAAACCATCTAGAGTTAAATATATCAATTCTATTTTTTCAGAATCCCAGAGGCCAGCAGAGTACTCTCTTGAGAAAGCTTAGCAAGTGTATTAACTAGGGGAACATGCATAAAAATAGGACACATGACGACTGAAATGAAAGTAGGCTGAACCACAAAGACTTTTTCAGCCCTTTGCTTCTACGATATTATTAAAGAATTACAAAATAAGGCATAGCTGATGGGGGTGAATAGGATTGATAAATAATATAGCTGGAGATACAACAATGGAAGAAGTTGTGTATATCAAGAAGGATTCCTGAGTCAAATTCCCTTTCTCACCTGAGTTGAGAAGAGTCCTAATATGCCACTCTACTGCAAACCTGGTTTTGCAGTGTTATCGTAAAAGTCTCATTTTGGGTATCGTGAACTGACTTTTTCCTACCCTAAAAACAATCTTGCACATTCCTGTAAGTTAAATTTCCTTCAAACATGGGTGATGGTAGAGTAAGTTTGACCTGGAAGTCTTCTGACTTCAAGATTAGTATTCTCTTCACTTTACCAGGCTTCTTTCATAAAAGAAATCAGAAATATTTTAAACCAACTTTCCCTTATAAACAAAGCCTCTTCCACAACCCTGAAGGTAGTTTTTCTACTGTCTACTTAAGTACTTCCAGCTATGAGGGTTTTACTACTAAAAAAGCTTACTGCAATGTTGAACGTATCTAATTGTGAGAAAGATCTGTTCTAAAATGAATTTCACCTTCCCTCAGCTTTCAGCTGTGCTCTAAACTAGGTATCTCAATTCTGTTCCTTATTCTGCAAGAAAACCCTTCAGATGTTTGAGTAGACCTATCACATCTCCCCCTCCATTTCCTTTTCACCAGGGAAAACATTCCTAGTTCCTTCAACTCTTAAATCTGTAACATATTTCAATATGTCAAGGTTTCTCTTAAAATGTGGTTCCCAAAATGGAATACAGTAATCTGAACACTGAAAAAATGGCAAGCTGGTAAAACAATGTAAGCGTATGTAACATATGCCTCATTATTTGGGACCATGTTTTTCGTACATAATAGTTTGTCATATGAACTTCTGTAATTGTGCAATTGACATTTTGAACTTTCACATTTCTCTTTGTTAAGTAGTATCTTGCTGATTCTAACATAGTGCCTTACATTCCTTAGATCACTTCAATCTTGATTCCATCATCTACGTAAGTCAACCTATGCAATTCTCTGAGACCTGCAAATTTAGGAATTGCACCTCTAATAACGCTCCTAACTGATAAAAATGTTAAACAGGATACATCCGTTAGCAGAACCATCAGTCAGTCCACTAGACACATCTCATTCAGGTTAATATCTGAACCATCCTGTGTTTAAGTCCCGTCCTCTCTATTGTTAGTAATACATCCAAGTCTCCTAGCACCCCATTGCCCAGTCATATTTCACAGTGTTACCCACAGATAGGGGAAATGTCTTATGTTTTCCTGAAATAAAAACAAAGATGTTTTAAAATGACAACCCAGCACTTCCCTCATGTAGAGAGAGGAGTTGACTTTTTCTTTATAAATTTATGTTGATCTCTACTTAATCATTTTAAGGCTTGCCCATTGACGGCTATAAATTTTCTGAATCTGCACCTATTATATATGTTACTTTACTCAGAGCAACATTTACCCATCTCCTGTCTTTTGAGGATCAATTTATTCTCCACAGTTTTACAAAGATAATTGCAGTGATTCTAAGACTACATTAAATACTATTAATAGAAATTATTTTGATAACACAATAAACATTCTCATAAAGCTATCCCTTCACACTTGAGACATACAGTATAATAATAATAATATTTAACATTTATTAACTCCTAAACTGTGTTAATTGCTTTACATGCACGATTTCATTTAATCTGCAGAACAACCCTGTGGGGCAATTTTGCTCTTTTTATCTTGTTTTCAAATGAGTAATATGAGGCCTCTCAAAGTGAGGAATTTCTTAAAGGGCACACATATAATAATGGTATAGTAGGAAACTGAATCCAGAGTTTTCTGAAACCGAAGTCCTTAACCACTAAACTGTACTGGGCAGATTTCCAGAAAATAATTTGCTTTATCAAAGGAAACACACATTCAACATTTCGATAGATATTAGAAATCACCCTCCTGAAAGCATGGAACCATTTATAAACACACCAGTAATGTATGTTAGTGCCCTCAACAACAGAATACTGTTAACATTTTATATTTGTTGTATCTTTCTTGTTTTGATTTGTATTTTCACTCACTTGTGAATTTGAGCATGCATTTAAAAGTGATTCGGTACCTTTTTATTTTTCTGTTAATTGCTTTTCTTATCTTTGCCCTTTTACTATTTTTCTTATTCAGATTTGTGTTCTTATTGATTTGTGGAAACTCTTCATATATTAGCACAATGCCTACTATAGGCACTGCAAATATTTCCTTTATTATGTTTTAAGCATCATGCACAGTAAAATGCTTATTGAAAATTTTCTGAAAGCACATTTGTGGCTTTGATGCTTGCTTTAAGGAGATTTTTATCCACGAAGTTATAAAAAAAAAGTCATAGATTGTTCCTGATGTTATACCTTTAATCCAACATTTATAGACTTTTAATTCAATCTTTATGGAGGGTATAGAACATAGTATTAAGAAGCCATGGTCATAACTTGTACCAGTATGTTCTTAGGTCAGTCTCCCAAAGCAACAGAAATAAAAACAAAAATAAACAAATGGGGCGTAATCAAACTTACAAGCTTTTGCACAGCAAAGGAAGCCATAAACAAAACAAAAAAGACAACATACAGAATGGGAGAAAATACTTGCAAATGATGCAACTGGAAAGGCTTAATTTCTAAAATGTACAAACAGCTCATACAACTCAACAACAAAAAAAACCCAATCAAAAAATGGTCAGAAGACCTAAAGAGACTTCTAAGGAAGGAATATGGATGGCCAATAGGCACATGAAAAGATGCTCAACATTGCTAACATTAGAGAAATGCAAATCAAAACTACAATAAGGTACCACCTCATACAGGTCAGAATGACCATCATTTAAACGTCTACAAATAACAAATGCTGGAGAGCGTGTGGAGAAAACGAAACCCTCCTACACTGTTGGTGGGAATGTAACTTGGTGCAGCCACTGTGGAAAACAGTATGGAGGTTCCTCTGAAAACTAAAAATAGAGCTACCATAGGATCCAGCAATACCACTCATGGGCATATATCCAAACAAAACTATAATTCAAGAAGATACATGCACCCCAATGTTCATAGCAGCACTGTTCACAATAGCCAAGACATGGAAACAACCTAAATGCCCATCAACAGATGAATGGATAAAGAAGATGTGGTACATATATACAATGGGATACTACTTAGCCATAAAAAAGAACAAAATAATGCCATTTGCAGCAAAATGGATGCAACTAGAGATTATCATACTAAGTGAAGTAAGTCAGAAAGAGAAAGACAAATACCATATGGTATCACTTACATGTGGAATCTGAAATATGACACAAATGAACCTACCTATGAAACAGAAACATGGACATAGAGAATAGACTGGTGGTTGCCAAGGGGGAGGGCGGTGGGAAAGTGATGGATTGGGAGTTTGGGATTAGCAGATGCAAACTGGTATATATAGAATGGATAAGCAATAAAGTCCTACTGTATAGCACAGAGAACTATAAACCATAATGGAAAATATGAAAAATAGTGTATATATATGTATAACTGAGTCACCTTGCTGTACAGCAGTAATTAACACAACATTGTGATGCAACTGTACTTCAATAAAAAAATAAATATATAAAAATGAAAAAATAGTCATGTTCAGGTTCCAGAGCCCTTGAGTTCAAATCATAATGAGTTGGATTAACTTGGGCAAGCTACTGAACCTGTTAGTGTCTCAGTTCTTCGTGTTTAATATGGGGCTAATAATGGTATATATCTTATAGGGATCTGTTCAAATATTATACGAGTTAATACACATGATGTGCTTAAAAATGCCTGATGTGGATAAAATACTCAAATATTAGCTTTCACCTATTTTAAGTTCAACAGATATATATACATATTTGTCTTAGCAGAAGTTAGAGATCTATTTTTTCCAAAATGGGGAAGCAATGGCCATTACACTTTTTTTTTTTTTTTTTTGGTATGCGTGCCTCCACTGCTGTGGCCTCTCCCGTTGCAGAGCACAGGCTCTGGACGCACAGGCTCAGCGGCCATGTCTCACGGGCCCAGCCGCTCCGCAGCATGTGGGATCTTCACAGACCGGGGCACGAACCCGTGTCCCCCGCATCGGCAGGCGGACTCTCAACCACTGCGCCACCAGGGAAGCCCTACACTTTTTGCAAATTAAATTTTGCATCATTTCCTCACTGATTCACTTAAATTGTACACTCAGATTCCATTTGTATATTGATCTGTTCTCCAACATTTGTTAATATTTATGCGCTGATACTTTCAATATTTTATTATTGTTCTACACATGAAGAAATAGACTTGGAGAGGTGATGTAAAGAGATAAAATTACACAGTCATACATGATCTGAAATATACACCTACATCCTGCCAAAATGCCTGGATTCATAGAAGCGGTCTTACTTCTTCAAAGAATACGGACATGAAACATGAGCTTTCTGCCATACAACCCTGCCTTTTGTTATGAAATGCTTATGAACATATTATAGTTCATATTTTGTTATGTATATCCTTTTTAAACACTCTTTTCTGTGAGATAATATTATTCATTTTTTAAGACGGTCGTCCAACTACTTTGAGGTACACAGAGGCCAGGGCCATGTCTCATTCATGTCTGTAACCCTGGTGCCTAGGAGTTCCCAGCATGTAGCCAAAAATCAATACATGTTTACTGAATTGAATAGAAATTATTTTTAAAATAATGCAATGATATATTGCACCACTGTTCAAAATCCCACAGTGTCTTGTGGTTACTCAAATTCCAAACCCTTGTCCTCATTTTTAGATACCTCAGAGAGAGGCTCCATACAAATAATGTCTCCCACTAAAACCCAAAATAGTCCTTTACTCCAGGCAGCTGGTCCATCTCACTATCTCAGAATACCTATGTTGATTTCTACTTCCTCCCCATCTTTTACAGCTTTTATCATTAAAAGCTTCTTCATGAAGTTCTCCTTGACTATTTGGGAGCACATTGATTTCTCTTTCTTCCTGAGCCAGCAGTTAGAATTATTTAATGTTAGAGGTAAAAATGATCTTAGACTTGATCTAGGTTAAAGCCTTCATTTAATAATGGGGAAATGAATTGCTAGCGAGGTTATGAAAGCTTCCCTCCAAGTACTCTTAATGACCATGGCTCACATATTACTTTTCAATTTTGTATTTCTCTAATTTCGTACCAATCCGGTTAAAAGCTCCTCTAGAGCTAGAACTAGCAGTAGATTCAGCAATTCATTGAACAAATATTAAGTGCCAACTATGGGCCAAGCAATATTCTAGAATTTAGCAGTGTGAAACTACTACAGATATCTGACTTTTATATAACCATAGCCTACGGATAAAGCTGACTTTAACAACTACAAAAAATAACTGTAATCACTGGGTAATTAAAATTATGAAGGAAAACTAACACCATGAAATAGACACTAGAATATTTCATCTAGGCTGGAGGGCAAGGAATAATTTTTCAAAGTGACATTTCACCTGAAATCTGAAGAATGAGTACAAGTTAGGCAGGCAAAGTGGGAGAAGATTTCTTCATGCATAAAATTGCGAGTTCAAACAAATTTGCTCCTGAAAGTAGTTTGCAATTTGACAGAAGAGAGAAACATGAAGAGATGCTTGACATCATTAATCATCAGGGAAATAAAAATCCAAACCATAATGAGATACCACCTCCTACCTGTCAGAATGGCTATCATCAAAAAGACAAAATAATAAGTATTGGTGAGAATGTAGAGAAAAGGGAACCCTCGTGCATTGTTGGTGGGAACATAGATTGGTACAGCTGCTGTGGAAAACAATGTGGAATTTTCTCAAAAATAAAAAAAATAGAACTACCATATGATCCAGCAATTGCATTACTGAGAGTTTCAGAAGAAAAAACCCCACTAATTTGAAAATATATATGCACCCCAATATTATAGCAGTATTATTTATAATAGTCAAGATATGGAAGCAACTTCAGTGTTCATGAATGGATAAATGGATAAAGAAATGTGGCATATGAATGTATTCATTCATAAAAAGAATGAAATTTTGTCCATTTGCTACAACATGGATAGACTTGGAGGGTATAATGCTTAGAGAAATAAGTCAGACAGAGAAAGACAAATACTGTTGTTTTCACTTATATGTGGACTCTAAGAAAATAAAACAAAGGAATTATAATAAAATAGAAACAGACTTGCATTTATAGAAAACAAACTAATGGTTACCGGAGGGAGAGGGGTTCAGGGAGGAGTGAAATAGGTGAAGAGGATTAAGAGGTACAAACTACTAGGTATAAAATAAATAAGTTACAAGGGTTTCATAAACAGCACAGGAAATATAGTCAATATTTTATAATAACTTTGTATGGAGTATAATCTATAAAAATACTGAATTACTAGGTTGTACACCTGAAACTAACATAATATTGTAAGTCAATTATACTTCAATTTATAAAAAGAGAAACCCAGTATGATTAGAGCAACAGAGTGAGGGGAAACTGAGGATGAAAATGACAGGAAAGCTAGGTTGAGTACTATGTACACTGTCTATCAGTGAGGTCTCTCACTGAGGACTGAGAATCTTGCTGGATAATCAGTCCTTTAGAAAGTTATTACAGGGAAGTTATGCCATTATTTTTACATTTAAGAAAAGCCTGCTATGAATTTTATGTTAACAAAAAAAGGTGGGTAACATAAGCAAAATGAAAGTGGGAGACCTCCTCAAGCCCTGGGGAGAGAGAAAAGTAGCTTGGATAAGGTGAGAGCTGTAGAGATGGGGGGTGGTCTGGGTGAAGAGAAGAGGTTTGAGTTGGTAGAATACACAGGACTTCCTGTTTATAGAGACAAGGAGGTATTATAATTTCTGGTTTTCTGGTATTACCATCTGCGTGAAGTCTGTGATGCAACCAAGGAACAGGGATGATCAAAATTTCAGACTCAAGCCTATTAAGTTTGAGAGGCCTGTGAGCCATCCAAATGAATACATTATGTAGGAGATTGGTGGTGTAGTTCCAGAGATATAAACTTGAGGATTGTTAGCATAATGATCAATGTAAATCTATAGGACTGAGTAAGATCACCAGGGAGAGAATATCAGGAATAATACCAATAAATTCAAACATTTTGAGGTCAAGTAGAGGTAGAAAAAACTGGCAAAAGAGTCTGACAAATAACGGCCATAGTGGAAGGTGAAAAACTAATATACGACAGTGTCATGAAAGTGGAGAACAAATAGTATACCTGACATAAAGGTGAGATTCAGAAAATATTCTTAAGATAAATGAATGAAACTACTTATCTGTATTGAATGCTCCCAACCAGTCAATGAAGATGGGAGCTGAGAAGTAGCCATCGAATTTAACAATATGAAAAATCAATGATGACTCTGCAAGAGTGGTTTTGATAATGGGATCTGGGGAAATGGGTGGGAAAGGATATCACATTAAAGCAGGCTGAAGAGTTAGGGGGCTCCAGCTCATAGGCCTAACCAAGATTAGCATCCAGAATATATACATAATATCTACATATTAAGAGAAGAGCAGACAGACCTAACTGAATTGAAAAATGAGAATAAGAACAGTTCACAAAACAGAAACCTTAATGGCTAAAACATGAAAAGGTGTTCAACTAATAATCGGGAAAATGTGAACGTGAAATGCCACGATAGGCAGCCTCTAAGATGACCTTCGATGACATTTGTTGCCTCCTGGTGTTCACGCCCTTGTATAATCCCCTTCCCTTAAGTGTGAGCTGGACCTAGTGACTTGCTACTAATTAGCAAAACATGACAAAAGTGATGAGATGTCTCATTCTGAGATAAAGTTACAAAAAGACTGCCTTCCCTCATGCTTACGTTCTCTAAATCTCTTCCTTGCTTTGAGTGAAACTAGTTTCCATACTGTCAGCTGCCCTATACAAAGGCACATGTGGCAAAGAACTGAGGGAGGTCTCTATCCAATAGCCAATGAGGATCACTGTGTCTGATCCTCAGTATAACAGCATAGAAAGAACTATCCCCTGCTAACAGCCATAAGGTTAGAAAGTCAATCTTCCCCAATGAAGCCTTTATATAAAAACACAGCCCCAGCTAATACTTAATTGCCACCTGAAAGAATTTGAGGCAGAGATACCCAGACAAGGCTGCATTCATTACTCACAAAAACTATAAGATAAATATTTCCTGTTTTAAGCTATTACATTTTGGGGCAATTTGCCATGCGCTAATAAACAACAAAGGCAAGGACCATTTTGTACCCTTCAGTAAGCAACAAGTCTAAAAGTTTGATTAAAACAAGAGTTGATAAGAATGTGGAGAAAAAGGGAACATCCATGTACTGCTGATGCGAGTATAAATTGGTTCAATTGCACTGAAAACAATTTGACTACCCCTAGTAAATTGAAGACACTGTATCCTTGGCCATCAATTTCCCTTCTAATGAAACAATTTCATGCAAGCAAAGAAATATAGATAAGCATGATTATCGTATGAGTGTCTTACATGATTATGTAAAAACTGGACAACCTCAATGTTAATCAGTATGATAATTGGTAAATAAATTTTGCTGTATTCATGCTGTGGAACACTATATTAAAGATAACATAAATGAACTAGACCTCTACATGTTAAAGTACAAAAGTATATTAATACTTGGATGATTTATGTAGATATAAAATATATAAATACCATGTATAATTTAAGGAAAAGTATAAATATTATAATGTATAGAAATTAAAGTGGAAATGGTACATACCTACCTCAATATAATAGTCAACCTTTGGAAAAAAGGAGTGGGAATTAAATGAGGGGTGATTTAATTGTATCCATAATATACTATTTCCTTGAAAAAAGATCCAAAGCAAATATAGCAAAAAAAAAAAAAAAAAAAACCCAAAACTGAAAAAAACTACATTAATTAAATCTGGGGGTAGGTGGTCTATGGCTATGGGTTATATTGTTCTGTTTTTCATGTTGTTTGAAATATTTCACAATATTTTAAACTTTAGGAATGGTGAATGTGACTCAGGTAGAGACCATGCTCATAGCAAACACTTTAAGAAGCTTGGTTATGAAAGTGATGGGAACATTACAGGTAGCTGAAGAACTTGTGAGGGCAAGAAAGAAATTGCTTATTATTTTTTAGATGGAAGAAACTAGAATACGTGTAGATGATAATGGGAGTGACTTGTCCTGAGATAGACATTGAAAGTCCAGTACATAAAGAGGATAAAGAAGAGAGCAAAGTAAAGTCTCTGAGAACATAGGAAGGACTCAATGCAAAATTAGTCATTGATATTTCTCCCATTGTAATGTAAGATAGGATGAAGATGAGTACACATTCAGGAAAATGATTTTCATGTTAAGACGATGATTAATTGGAAATATGAGGCACATGCATAAAAATAGAGGGATAAGAAGTGACAGTTTGCAATTTGAGGATGGGAGAAAAGCTAAGAAACACTATTTGCAGAGAATGAGTCTGAGAACTCAAAGAAAAGTTGCAAGATTTCTGGGTAGTGTTAAGGATTCAACTGAATCTACGGTGTTATCAACTCACCTAATTGTTCATGAAAGAAATGTCTGTAGTAGTAACTAATAAATATTCAATAAATTAAAACTGTAATCTTGTTGCTTGGGAAGATTGGGATGGTGTTTTTGTTTAATGTACTTTTTATTCAAGTATTTAAATACCAAGCTTAACTGTAAGAATATGATGCACTGCATTTTGCCACAAACCCAAAGTCACCTAAGGCAAGGGTAAACTTTCATAATCTTAATATCATTGTTTAAATTTGTGATTTTCTTGGTAAAGTAAAAAAGTGCTAAATCAACAGGTCTCAGAGTTTAATACAGTCTTGAGACCTGGCTAACAAATCAACCCTAGAGTTTTCTAGATCATGTAGAAGAAAAAACTAGAATAATTTATAATTTTACATTTAATATTTCCTTAATTCTATCCTACTACTATATGTATGTTTTATTAGAGCATTAAGATATATATGTGACATTTGGATTTCCTGAAGGTAAGATTTAGGAATAAAATCATCTAAGACAGCAAGTAGAGCATCAGAACAAAGTTGATTTTATTCTTAATTTGATTGAGGATGTAAAGTGTGGCAGAAAGAATACTCAATTGAGTCATTAAGCTCATATTCCAATCCTGGCACTATCTTGGGCAAGTCCCCGAATTCCTCTGGATTTCCTTGTCTACAAAAGTAGAGGGTTAAATTAAATGATCTTCCAAATCCTACCATTTTTAAGCTTCCTACTCTTCTTCAGTTCAACAGAATTTGGGAAAGAAGAGTCCTAATAAAGTCATAGATATTTCCAATTTTCAACTATATAATGAGAAATGTCCTCAGCACAGTCAGGCTGTGTGGAGGATTAACAACATCTCTTTGACATCACTGTCTTTGTGCTCTGGATGTCTGCTCTGTAACCTAGTTACTTCTTTTCAGGTTTAGAGGCAGCAAAAATTCAAAAGCAAAAGTAGATAGAGGTAAAAATCAGAGTGAAGTAAAGGGGATAAAAGTATGTGTGTATTCAAGTTCATGTCTTGACTGCAATGGGTGCTCCTTCAGCTTTGGGGATATAATTTCCTGAAAAGACGTAGATGGCAATGAACTAGAATGGAGAAAGACTGGGTTGAGATGAGAGTTAAAAAGCAATAGTAATCTGTAATCTTCTTAGCCCCAGTTTTATCAACTAGCATTGCTTATAAGCACTATTAATCTGTTATAAAAACAGTGTTAGAAAAATCAGAGATGAGAATTTCAGGAAAATCAAAAGTAGATGGCAAAGAAGGATTCTAGAGAGCACTAAGCAATGGGCCTTATAATTACCCTGTTGATGTGTAATAGTAACAACTGACCTGACATTTAGAAAATAAGTGAAGTATGAGAAAATAACTTAATATTCCATGGATATAGTAGTTCTATTTTGGTAAAGGTCTGGTAATTTTCCCTTTCACAAACGGTCTCTCTGTTGAACAAATGCCAAACTTCCCTTCCATCTTCACATAACCAGGCTCAATGCCAAAGTCAGAGAAAGACTGATTAGGAAGCTTTTCAAGTACATGTGTCCTTTCAAAATGATAAGCATAACTGAATACAACTTGTCTTGTGATTTGGGGGATTGGGAGCATTTTCTTACATAACTTACTTGATTGGAAAATATATTTAATGGGACATGTAACAGAAGGACTGCTTATCTGTGCCTTAGGACAATGTTAAACTGTTTTAAATATGAAGTCACATGAGAGTTTTTTTTTTAATATGGAAATCTCTTCTCATTTAAGATATGAGAATAATGATCAACTTGATTTTACAGTGCCTTCTTTTTTTGTTTTTTTAGCAATCAGATCCAGTGTTTTCGTGCATATTATCTACTTAGAATTATGTCTTGTGTACATGTGGATAGGAAGCTTTGCTTGTCTTTTCACTCTGCATATGGGATATGGAAACAAACCCAAGAATACCAGCAGATGGTAGAGGCTGGAAAGACAGGGAAAGTTTTTTCCCTTGGAGCATCCAAAAGGAACTAGCTCTGCTGACACCTGGAGTTTAGCTTCCAGCAACAGGGAATTAATAAAGAATCCCACTTCCAGGTTTTTTTGTACCTGGAAGTGGGGTTCTGCTGTAATAAATACCTAAACTGTGGAGGTAGCTCTAGAAATGGGTAATGGACAGAGTCTGGAAGAATTCTGAGAAACATGATAGAATAAGCCTTGATTTCCTTGAACAGACGGTTAGTAGAAATATGAACGTTAAAGGAGCTGCAGATGTGGGCTCAGAAGGAAGTGAGAAGCATGGTAGAGAAAACTTACATTATCTTAGCAAATGCCTAAACTGTCTGAAATAAACAGTTGGTAGAAATACGGATGTTAAGTGTGTTTCTGGTGAGACCTCAGAAGGAAATGATAAACACATTATTGAAACTGGAAGAAAGGAGATCCTTGCTATATCATGGAAGGAAGCTGAGCTGTACTGTTTCCTACAGTTATATGGAAATAGAACTTATAAGCAATGAATGATTATTTAGCTGAAGAGATTTTCAAGCAAAATATTAAAGGTGTGCCTGGTTTCTTCTTTCTGCTTATAGTAAAATGTAAAAAAAAAAAAAAAAAAGAAAAAGACAAATTGAGAAAAGAACTGTTCAGGAAAATGGAACTACTTCTTGATGATTTAGAAAATTATCAGCTTATCCTGATTTCAAAGGATGCAAAATTAGGAGATTCACTATCAGTAAAGTATGCTCTAGAATAGAAAGCCAAGGGTGTGACTCAACAATCCTTTGCTAGTGCCTTGAAAGGATAAAAATTGCAGAGCATTCAATCACATACAGGATGCTTTGAAGAGATTAGCCAAGTAGCTCAGCCATCTCAGAAGCCAGGAAAAGAGATGGGATCATTTTTAAAAGATCTGTGGAGGAAACTCTTGTGTAATGGAGTGAATCCCTGTGAAGTACGTGGGAGACCCACAAGCTTCTTGAGGATGTTATATCAGCAGAAGTGCTACCAGCATAAACTAAAAGGGACAAGGCAGCACACATGAAAGAAGGCTGTTAGACTCCCAAAACTATAAAGGCAGGAGAAAGGTTGATAGAACTACTCGGCTACAAACATATACTACCCTTTCAAGAAAAAGGAAGAATGAGTCAGAGCAGAGCTGTGGGTCCAGATGGTGGAGGCAAAAGCCACAGAGTATTATTCCCCAGTCTTGAAACCTAATGGAGATTGCTTACTTGCATTTCTAAATCTGCTTAGGACCAGTGAGCTATTTTTCCCCCGTTCATTTTCTCTTTTTAATAGCAATGTCTACAACTTGTATCTTATTTCCATGACACAACTGTATTTATGGAGCAGATAACTTGTTTTATAGTTTCACAGGTCCACTGATGGAGAGGAATTTTGCCCTAGGATGAATCATATAGAGGCTCAATTACACTTGAGTTAGGTGATTTAGATGGTGATGTTTTGGTCTTTTGAATTGATATTTAGATGAGAATTTGGACTTTGTGCTGATGCTGTAATGGGTTGAGATTTTTGGAAACGTTGGGATGGGTTGAATGTACTTTGCATGTGGATGGATATGAATCTCTAGGGGCCAGAGGGCAGATTTTGGCAGGCTGAATGATGTCTACTCCCTAAAGATGTCTGTATCTTCGTCTCTGAAACCTGTGAATATTACCTTAATGATAAAAGAGATTTTGCAGATGGGACTAAATTAAGGATTTTATGGTAGGGAGAATATTCTGGATTATGTGGGAGGGGCCCAATGTAATCACAAGGATCCTTGTAAGAGGGATGTAGAAGGTCAGATAAAGAAGGTGGCAATGTGCTGACAGAAGTAGAGATTACGGTGATGCAGTCATAAGCCAAGGACAGCTGGTAGACTCAAGAAGCTGGAAAACACAAGGAACAGATTCTTCCCTGAAGCTTCCAGAAGAAACCAGCTTGTTGACACCTTGATTTTTGCCCCCAGCCAATAGGAAACTATGCAGTATGTTTTTTCTTAGTCCATTAATTCAAAGATTATTTTCACTTATTTACAAATATGACATATAGCATACTCCAGTTAGATAGCGTTGTAAAATACTTAAGTACATATAATGTATTTATCCAAAAAAGCTCCGAGGTAAGCATCATACGTTTTCACATGGAAAAATAAACAGAGATTGATTTGGTTATATCTAGAATCAAGAAAGAGTCACGAGGATATTAAAAAAAAAAATTCACATTAAATTTAAGACTCTCAGATGTCACCTAAGGGGTTTTTCATTTTAATTATATATTTTTCTTAATAATCTCTTATAGAAGCAATGCCCTATGTCTGATTTGCAGAACCAAAATATTTTAACTGCTATTTCAACATGTAATATAAATCTCAAAAATTCATACTTCATTTTAATTTATAGCATGAATATATGCCATATGTCATGCTGTAGTGTGAAAAGACAGGTGATATAAAGGGAGAAATAAAAGAATTGTTTGGGCCAGTCCAGTGTTAATAATTATGATAATTTATATATGTTGTAGACTACTCCCATATCCCAGAAATTGCTGTGTGGTATATATATACATACCTTATTGCTAGTTCTAACAATGGCTAACACAAATATCATTATGATAGCTGATTTCCAGGGAATTTTAGTAATATTCTCATGGCCTTAGAGATGTCTATGATAGTTGTCAGCAATGGGCTGCTACTATTAAAGCTCACAGATTATTATGCCATCTTGTTTCCCTCTGAATTTGGAAAGGGCTTCTGCCATCATCTCAAAGAATTCATATTTTCCCAATATAGGTAAGAAGTGAAATTTTAAAAATATGAAAAACCCACACTCTACCTGTGATTAAATGCAATAATAACTTTACTTGTCCCAATGTTCATTTTGTTCTAATACATTATGAGCAAATGGGAAAAAACCCCTCAAAACTCAGTCCTAAACTTTAGCACCATTTTGTTATAACCAGGGAAGTCATAGTTGGGACAACTACAGTCTGCCAAATTCAAGACTCTCTAGATAAAATTAATATGTTATCCACTGTCAATGAAAACCTAATATTACAATAATTACCCTATTAAATTTCATAACATATCTGTAAGCCAAACATCCTAATTTTAAAGATGAACGGTCCAAAATATTTAAGTAATTCCACTACATTCTTATTTAATTTACTACATAGTCATGCATTCATCTTATAGTTTGCACCAGAAAAAGTATTAAATTATTTTGCACTTTTACAACATCTTGATATTTCATAGCTGTTGGCCCTGGACCACATAAAATAAGGTGAATAAAAGGGTTTTTTTGTTTGTTTTTCTTTTGGTTTTGTTTTCTTTTGCTTTTTTAAGGTAGAGGAGTAAAGTGTCAGTAGATTGATGGCAAACCTCTCCTGTTCTACAGCTCCATTTAATCTTTTAAAATACAATTTCATATCTACCCTTGAGATATAGACCAAGAAATGTTTTCTTCCATGTAAAGCATTTCTCCAAATCTGCAGGCTACTAGAGAGTCTGAAATGATCAATTCTACCAATTAAACTTCAACATTAAGACCTCTGGTTTAGAACTGATCTGGCATATTTACAGCTTACGGTTCAGAGAGTTAAAGCATAGTCAGTAAATGATTCAGGAATTTAGACATTTTTAAAGAGAGGTTCTTGACTGCTGGGAACTCTGGACAAGTTCTCTATAGAAACATTGTGATGTACAATATAACTTAGGAATTCTACATTTTCTCCTGTCAATTTTCTTCCTAACAAATATTTTAATTCCAATTTATACATATACACATACATACACATATCTAGATGTTTTCATACATATAGTACATACACATAGGGAATGGTCTCCTTCATGTGTTTGTATTAACAATAATAGCTAATAGCTATTGAGCATGGAATATGTCCCAAACACTGGTCTAAGTACTCTATATTGACTTATACATTTAATCCTTACAGCAATAGGTATGTTCTATTAATATCTCTATTTTTATGTATTAGAAAAAAGCTGAGACACAGACACTAAGTCACTCTTCCAAAATCAAAATAAAATAAACAGTATTACAGGAATTTGAACCAAAGCAACCTGAAGATAGAAGTCATCATTTAATCTTCATGATAATCTCCACACACCTCATTTTATAATTAAAGAAACTAAGGCACAGAGAGTTGAAATAATTTATCGAGAGTCAAACAACTGGGAAGTAGTTCCGTGAGAATTTCAACCCATGTCATCTGATTCTAGAAACCACAGTCCTGTCCACTCAATATGTTGACACTTTGTTAGATATTTGCCTTTTTAGAACCACTGACTATGCAAAAGTCATTACACCTATGCATCAAAAAAATATTTCAATCAAGGGGCCACAGAAAGGAACATGGCTATCAAATGCCTCTCCTTTTACCAAGGATGGGTGGGTAATGATAAAATACTTATCTACTAAAGGTTAAGTTATTAATCTACCACCTTCCTCAGCCAAACCATTACCCAGTGCACATACAGCTCAAATCATACCTGGCCTGTTGATTATTTCCAAATCCTTCTCCCTTAACCATCAATTCTCAGAATAAAATTATAAAATCTACTGTAGATGCTATAAATTAAAGTGCTGTCTTACCCTCCTTGCAACCTAACTCTTCCCTAAGGAATTTTCCATCTTAACCACAGGTGCTGCACAAACTAACTTCTGTTATCACTGTATTTGCCTTGGTCTTTGAAGCTGTATTTGCATATACAGGTAAAATACATCATATGTGCTACTCAATGTTCTAGGCACTTTCTGTATATCATCACTATTCCTCACAACACAATCTAGCCAAGAAAGTATTCCCCTTTATACATAAGGAAAATTCTAAAGAATAGGTAGGGTAGCCAAGACAGACTAGCTAGTAAGTGGCATACCCAGGATTCAAATTCAGGTCAGTTGGCCTCAAAAGACTATCCTGTGTCCACTTAATCACATAGCTACACAAAAACACAAATACATTCCATTCTGCATATGTGGATGAGGCTGAAAACAATTTATTGTACCTCAAGCACAAACACATACATGATGTGTGCCCTTTGATGTGTATGTATTACTTTTGGGATGCATCACTATTGCTTTTATTGTGTTATATGTATATAAGGAAATTTAGAGAAACAAACTTTAATGTGAAACAGCTCAAGATCTTTAAAAACCAAAGTTAAAATGAGATAATAGGTTATTTTCTTCAATTTTATTTTGCAAATGATTCTAATTAATGCTGGAAATGTAGTTTTTCATAAAACCTTAGAAAACTTCTTTGGATAAAATTTGTTTAATTTAGTACACCTTTAAATTTTAAGCCAGCAGTTTTTCCACCTCATAAATGTTTTAGTAACAGAATAAACACTAGTCAGCTGACTTATTTTTAAACCAGCTATAAAAATTTATTATGAAAATATCATCCCTGTCTCCAGTGTAAAAAGAGTGATTGAAATGTAAATTTCTATGATTTCTGATAGCTACAATAAAAATATGGACACATTAACAGCATTATCTACTCCTGTAAACACTTGGAAGACTAATTTTAAAAAGGCTACAAGTCTTTCATAAGGTAAACATAATAATGCAATAGGAAAAATGGAATTTCTGCCATTATTATTAAGCTATATCCTTTCCTACTTTATACATTTGTTTCATGCTTTTATGAGAATTGCTTTATCAGTGAATTTCAAAATATTTGCTTGAAGGCAAAAGTTTGAATTCCAAATGTGTTTTCAGTCCTTTTTTACCTTTCAAATATTTAGAACATAAACTAGGCTAAAATGATTATCTTGAATTTTACTGTGCTTGTACAAGCATGCTGTCTCTTGGTATTCCAATTAACTATGTCCCTTTGAATGTTTTAGTCCATGCTGTGGTACAAGGGTCCCATATGTTCAAGCTAATTATATTTTTAGGAGGAAAAAATATGTTCAATCCAGAAAAATGATTACATCTATAAATTTATATATGTAATCAAAAGCCTAAATAAATTGGTCATGGGGATTCTACTTTTTTCCAACATTAGTTTGTATTTTCATTTTACAACCTGCTTTGTATGAAAGAGGATGAGGTAAAATCAGAGTCAACTGAAAAGAGATTAACAAAGATAGTAGTAGTATAGATTTGGGTAGCTGACATCAATAACTAGGGACTTTATCCTTATCTTTGCAAATCTCATAATTATATTTTAGTTTAAAACTGGCAGAACTCTAATTCTGATCCCAAAATCTGGTATAGTGTCTATGTCAAATTCTGATTAAAAATACTAAATTCTAGAGGAAAGTGTTAGCCATCAATCAATAAGAAACATTTCCTGGCAGTTGGATTCAGAGTTCACATGCATTCAGTTGGCTTCCATCATATAAAATTAAATGATGTATTCTTTACTTCCCTTTCTATTATAGTAAATTTTTCTGTGAGGTGCACCATCAGGACCACATGGGACATACAGAGGAAAAAAAGATATATTCTAAGAGTGCGTATAATTTAAGTTCTTAAGGGGAAAGCCAACAAGAATTTCTTGACATTCTGGCATTTCTAAGAATGCAATATTGGATAGACTTGAACTGATTTCTGAAATAAAAGATGAGAAAACCAATGGTTCAAGGAGGAGAGTAGTAATTGCTGAAAGGACCTCGTTACTGTTTACTTCAACTACTAGATTGCCAAGCAGGCATTTCTTAACCTGGTCCATTTATACTCAGATGGCTGCTGGAAAGTATCTGATGGCTAGGAATGATGCCTCTATTTGGGAGAAAAATACACCTCTATAATGAATATTCAGTATAGGAACATAAGAGAACTTGAGATATTTTCTAGTTTCCCCTTGGTTCAGTCCCAGAATTTATGGCTCTGTGATTCAGTGGTTGTAGGCTGCAATGTTCCAGTGACCAGATGGAAGCAGAATCCCTTTTCTGCTCAAGTTAGAAGAAAAAGATAATCAACAAAGCAATCAGCCAACACACACATGTATGTGCTGCAAGGCATTTTGCTAGATACTTTGAGTTCTACCACAGAATCATAAGGCATGTCACAGGTCCTAAGGATCCTATACTTTTAGGAAGTCAAAGCACATGTAGGAGTCCATTAATTTCTGTACTGCATGATATTAACTCTAAATGCACCAGGGCACATTTAGGTATTTGACTTACTTGATTTCTTAACAGTATTTGGAAGTCTTAATTATTCTGTTCTGTGGAATGCCTGAATGTATGTTTTTGGTTGTTTCCACATTTTTGTTTTTGTTTTTAGGCAACCTGTACAAAATTGTCCACTCACATGGCTTCTGTTTCTTTCCCAAACTCTTTCCTCGACATGAATGTCTTCCACACTCCAGAATCTATTATCCTTCTGCCCCTGGATCTATGTGAACGTCATATGGACAACTTGAATTCATCATTTCTAACATGGAAATCATGATCTTCTGCATAAGCCCACTCCCTGTCCAGTAGTTGATATCTCAGCAAACATTATGAACATTCACTCATTTTCCCAGTTGAAAATGCAGTCAGTGTCCCTGAGTCCTCATCCCTTCCTTCAGAAATCCTGGCAACCAGTACGTTGTCTGAATTCTCTATCTCCCTTTCAGATCCTTGGGGTTCAAGTCATCTTTCCTTGCTTAAATTAATGGAAATGCCATCTAACTAGCCCCTTAATGGTTTTTCTACAAAGCAATTAAGAGCCATTTTTCTAAAACATACATTTGATAAATTCACTCCCACTTAAATTCATTCAAAGACATAAGCCTTTCAGAATAAAATGATCTATATCATGACTTGCATAGTTATCTATGATGTGTGCTCTTCATCTTTTCTTACCTCTGACTCTAAAATTAAAGTACACTAACATACTATGAATTCTCCGTGCTCTTACTCAACACAGCCTTTGCACAGAACTATTCCCTCTCCTTATATCTCTTTTCTCCTATTCTCTCTTCCATTTGACGAATTCCCATTCATCATTTTAGCACGCCTTTGTTTGTGACTATTTCCTGGAAAAAGCCTTCTCCGGCCAGAGATTGGCTTCTATGTCCATCCTAAGTGTTCCCAGGGTAACCTGTTCTTACCTACTGTACTACTTTACTAAGTACACAGGATGGGTTACATAATTTGCCAGGGCCCAGTACAAAATGAAAATGAGAGGCCCCTTGTTCAAAAGTTAAGAATTTCAAGAAGGTGAGAACAGAGCACTTAACCAAGTAAAGAGCTCTTCTAAGTATAGGGTAGTTTGTGACTGCACAGGTCATACATTCATAACATACCCTGAGAGTACGCTTCATTGTCATTTACATGTCTCTAGTGCTCACTAGATCTTAAGCTCCTGGAAAGCAGAGTCAGGGACCTTGTCCTAATCCCCACTTTTCTTTAGCAATTAGCATTTTCCTTGTCCGTAATAGCTGATCCAAAGATATCTGTTGATTCAATCTTCCATTCTGAGAAAGAAAGTCTCAATGTGGGCATCAGTTTTCTGCTAATACCTGTAAAACGAGAGGACTAGGCCAGATGCTGTCATTGGGCATCTCCAGGGCTAGGATTAATGTTAAGCTTCTTTTAATGCATAACCACTCCCAAGGTCATTCAGGACAGTAGTTAAGGGCATGCATTATAAAATCTGATATTATTTTTAATAATAGCAGTGACTAATATATATTATATATATACAATTTATATATGACAAATACATGTAATTATAATTTATATATCATATAAATACAAATCATTCCTGTAATCCTTCCTAGTCTTTCAGTGGAACATAGGTTTCACTATGTTGCCCAGGGAGCTTCAATAGTTAAGTACTGCAGTACTTTTGTGGATTGTATGTAAACATTCAAGGAACACTAGATTTAGGCTTATAGAGACCGGTAATTTGTTTCTTTCATATTCTGTCCCTTTGTGTTCCTTCCCTAATTTATTCGTTAACCTAAATAACCTAATACTAAAGGATCAATGTTCCAATATCATTTACATCAACATCCTCTCCTAAGTCCACCTGGGATTTTAGATTCACTCTGCCTTCCTCACATTTTCTTGTGCTGCCCCGAAAACCTGTCCACACTGCAGTTTGTCAGAAAGAGGAGGATTATCCAAATGTTGAATGGAGTACAAGGTTGTGAAATGTAAATTTCTAAGCAGCCCAAGTACCCATTTCTCTCTCAGCCTCTGAGCTTTAGTTTCTTCACCTGGAGTGATACAGTGGGATTCTACAGCTTCCATGGTTCTTGCGAGCTTTACCATTCCATCACCTGCTTCTCAGACTTGAAAAGGCAGGACCTTGTGGGGGATTTACGTAAGTGGAAAGAAAGGAGGGAGGACACTGAACAAGGTCTGGCCGAGATAAGCACCCTGCACGCAGGGGACTAAGGACGAGCCTGTCCTGCTAACGCAGCCATGTTGCAGCATCACCTGTGGAGGGCTTAATGTGGCAAAAGCCCTGTTTCAAGAGCTTCTGGTGTGTAGGTCATTTACACATCAGAGCAATCTTACTCTCACCCTCATCTTACAGGTTTGGGAAGTGAAATTGCCTGGTTAGTGACAGGTTTAGAATCTGAAATCATTCAGTGTGACCTCCTGCTTTTTCTAGGTCTACACGATTACAAAATCCCTAAAAACTACATACTGAAGAATGTGGGCTTGTTACCATTGGATTGTTCCTGAAAAAACAAAGGAAAACACATCATCTTAATCTTCTCTTTTAGATATCTTTAGGGCAACAAGTGGTGCTCTTTAGAAACTACAATGAGCATAAACATGTAATTCTTACAAAATTCGAAGAGGAAAGGAGATATTAAACGGCAATGGATGAGAAGAACATCTTGTTACTTCTTTTCTGGGCCTTCTATTCCTGCACATGAATACATCCCATCTCTGCCTTTTATTTTTCTTGCTGAATAATTTTTCACAGAGCTTGTTCTGCACACTCATCATCTCTGATATTCCTTTTGATAGTTCTTTTTGTTTCGTTTTTTTTGTTTGTTTTTGCTTTTTTGCGGTACGCGGGCCTCTCACTGTTGTGGCCTCTCCCATTGCAGAGCACAGGCTCCGGACGCGCAGGCTCAGCGGCCATGGCTCACGGGCCCAGCAGCTCCGCGGCATGTGGGATCTTCCTGGACCGGGGCACGAACCCGTGTCCCCTGCATCGCCAGGCGGACTCTCAACCACTGCACCACCAGGGAAGCCCAATACTGTCATATTTGAAGGATATCTTCAAAGATGGAGAACAATGGTTTACCATGTGGTAAAAGGCAATAGGAATTAAAGGAAACATTCAGACATAATAAAAAATAGTAATTTTATGATAATGTTTTATATATTTTAGGACTAATCTTAGAAAAAGTAAAAGGGATTAATACAGCATTCTGGCCTGCATCAAGTTTTAATATCAAAGGCAGTCATTTCTGTAAGTAATTATATCATTTTCTTTTCTTTTTAGTAATCAGACATATTTGTTATATATATCATTTTTCCATTTTTGTCTGTCATATTAAAATATTTAACATGGCATTCTTTCAAAATCAATAATTTATAGTTGATAAAATCTCAGCCATCTCTTTTCTACTTTATATTAGTGATGTAAAGATAAACACAGTAATCAGCAACTGTGTCAACCCCTCCTACTTCAGCTTAAAAATCAATGTGTATTAGCTGAACTATTAGCTAATCATTTGTAAACTAAGGACCATAAAACACTGAGTCACTGAAACAGTTCAGTACAGCATTCCTCTCACAGGTATAGGGTTGCTGTTAGGTTTACAATCTCGTTTACTCTCTTTTAATGTTGTGGAAAGAAGTGGCAAATACATTTGTTACTTTCATATTACATTTGAAATGTATGTAGAGATTAGGATTTAGTCCAGAAAAAAAAAAATTAGGTTACCTGTAGCAGTATTGGAAAGTAATGTAGTGATCTAAATATGAAAATACACAACAAATTTAAATGTTTTCCAGAAAAGATGATAGCAAAACTGGTAATGTAATATGAGGCTTGTACCTGGTTACTCCCTAAATCCCTTAAGCCTTATTGGTTATGTTGCACATATACATTACTCAGGCTGTGTCAGTTTGTTCTGGCCACCTGGATATCAAACACGCTTTAAAAACTCCAGAGTCAAGAGACTACAGAAGTATGGATTTTCCTCTACAAAAACTGATTAGGCACCATTTACATAAAACTGGCTACAAGTGGCATTCAAAACCAGTAGAAGATTAAATGGCAAAAAGCATACTATAGCAGAAAGTATAGCACCCTTAACTGTTATATACTATAATATGATGATTATTACGGTGCTAATGACTGGTTTTTACTTATGGTGCTTCTACCCTTGTCAAGTTTATCCACTATCTTACATTCCTAAGCTGTATGGTCCCAAATATGGTGAGGAGATAGCATAGTATTACACAGAATGGCTAATAATTTGTCTAAGAATAGGTGCTGCTTCTCTGCAGAAATCCTTAAAGGTCAGTGGCTTCATGAAAACATTCTTACTTTGTGCCCACATTTTCAAGCACATTCAAACTTTTGGTGGGGGGCAGTGCCATTTCTTATTCACTTAAGGAGTGTCTCCCTGGGGTTTAGAACTCCCATAGAGGGGGCAGGGAGTGGGGAGGGGACAGTGGTAAGACAAATGAGGATGTGCTGTCACACATCATGCTGCCTAGCAGGGAGTCCAGACAATTAAACAAAGGATAATAGTAAGGAATGATGGGTGCTGCACAGGGTGCTGGGAAAACCTATAGTTCATTGGTCTAATGAATCCAAAGATCAAGGAAAGCCTTTCTGAGAAAATGGTGAGGAAGCAGAAACCAAAAGGGCTCAGCAGATCTCCAAGTAAGACCCAGGTATAAAGTCAGAGCACTTAAAAAAAAAAAAAAAAAAGTGTTGAATTTATTTTTGCTTTTGACAGATTTAACCCGTTAGGTCAACCAAATGGTAAATGGTTATGAAATACACCTCTCTCTGAGCTTTCAGTAATAGCTAAAAGATTTCCATACTCTACAGAACCCCTTCTTTTTCTCTGATTATTTGAGCTGATACACATTGTAATCAGACATTTAATAGCAACCGCAAAATGTTTGTGCCCAGGTTAGGAAAAATTTAAGGAAGAAAAAAAACATTACTCATGGGAGCTTAGGGTACTAACTTAGATCAGTGAGTCTCAATATTTGGGTGCATGATATTCTCTAAAGTGCTTAATAAGATTTGACATTTCTGCCCTTGCACCACTTCTACTGAAACTCTGACTCAGGAGATCTGGGGCAGGGCTCAAAACTTTGCCCTTTTAACCAAGGCCCCAGTTTATTTTGATGCAGGTGTTCCCAATTCACACCTTGAGAAACACTAAATTAAAGGATGCACTAAATACAGAGGGAGCAGCTCTTGTTGGGGACAGCAGAGATAATTTACTATCTGGTTTTCCCCTCTCCTTCATCAATGTCCTATTCAAGCCACAGGGATTGTGAAGAGGTTTCTCTGTGCATATCTTAAACCCTATCCATAGGTAAGAAGAGAGAAAGAAAAGAAAGAAGAGTACTTCCCAAGCCTGGATACACAGTGCAACCACCTGGGGACGTTTAAAAGTATACTGACACTCAGGCTCAGTCCCTCTAGACTTTGACTGACTGGGCCATCCCTAGCAGTATTTTAAGTTTCCCTGGAGATTCTAATATGCATGGCAGTCGGGGGATGGGGGTGGGGAGTCGGGGGGGAGAATGGGGGGAGGTGAAGTTACAAGCAAAAGGAGTTATTTAGTATTCACTGTTACAGGTCCTTTGCTAGAAGCTTTCATATCTATATATCCATATATAGAATATATCCATAAACACATATCTATGTATATATCTAAATATACATATATATTTTAATATTCATGCAGTTTATAAATATTGATAGTAAGCCTAAAGACTGATCACTCAAGGACCTAAAGGGAGAGTCAGGATTACATTTTGAGCTGCTTAATTCAATGCCTATGATTATTTTTGGTTTGTTTTTATCCCCAATACAAATTGTGTGGGTTTTTAAAAATATATTTAACCTGTAATCTGCTACCACCCCTAGATCACCTGTCCAATACTAAGATATGCTTTGCATGGTGGCATGGCCTTCCAGTCAAAAGTTCTATTTTGGAGGTGTTATATAATTTTCTTTGGCACAGTGCTTGGCATGTATTCAATAATATCAGGTTTTAAAATAGCCTTTCTAGTAGTGTTTTCACAAGCATATGGATATGTTGTATCTTGAACTCTGTTACATTCTAAAAATATGACAAGAAGAAAAATTAGAGTGTTGACACTAGACATGGTAACATTGAAGCAAAGATGGCATTATTAGGTGGGGCAAATGAGGTATATTCTTAGTCTCCAGAACACATTCTAGTTTATTGTATGTTAAGAAAGTTAAGAAAAAGAGTAAACAAAAGAACATACTAATGTGGAACTGTACCGTTGAAGCTAAATGTGAGGTTTAGTCTGTGAAGAATTAAAGAATTAAAGTTATTGCTTTAAATATAAACACATTTTTCTCACAATCTGAAGCTAAACTCCTCCTGTCCATTTAGCTTTTGATAAGAATACAGCTTGCTAAAGAAAACTTAAGTAAAATAGTGTAGTTATTAATTTTCTGTTGACATTAAAAAAAAAACCTCGTAAGACACCATTATCTTCAACATTATTGCAACTTTCTACTCGAACTCTTTGCAAAGGCTGGCTTTTGTCTGTGGCCTGTCTCGGCTAGTAGACTCTAACCTCACGAGTGCAGATACCTATTTTATTCACTTCCATATCCACAGTGCCTAAAGCAGCACTTATCACAGAATGTATGCTCCACAAACATTTATCAAAAGAATAAAGGAAAACACACAAGAATGCCTTATCCTTAAAGTTCAAATTAGTTTCTTTTTTTCCTAAAATTGCAACCTCAAATGGCCTAAAAGAATAATATATTGAGCTAAATATTCTTCGGAAACATTCTAATTTTTACATTTCATCTATAATATTATGTGCATATATATAATAAAATTACACCATAACTGGAACTAGTTTTCTATATGGTCAAATCCCCTTACATAATTTAAGTGTAGTAATAAACTTTTGGACATTTGACTTGCATAAACATTTTAAGGGACATATTAGATAATAAGAAAGGGCAGCCCCTATTCCTGGGGTTCTACAAGAAAGCTGGTAAAAATCTCTCTGGAAATACCGGCAATACACTTCATAATCAATGTGTCATGAGTCCTGTGATCTAGAAGACTATTAAGACAGATTCCTGAGTTACTACTAACATGTGCATATGTGTACTTACAGAACACTCAAAAGGGTTCTGACCAGAAAATAAGATTAATTAATAGAGGGAGCCTGCATCCTTTAAGGAGAACCTGTGCTTGATGCCAAGAAGAACTGGAATTTTCTCAGGGAATTATGGGTTCAATTTGAGCTGAGTAGAAAAGAAAAAAATAAAAACTGCTGACAAGACACCTGAGATGCATTTGCAAAGTCTGCTCCCCACCTCTTACTGCTTCAAATCTCCTGACTTCCCCAATTCTATTAATAGCATCAGTAACTAAGTGTGGAATTTTGATGTCCTTATCAGACCCTTTTCTCCCCAAGTTTCCTAGAATCAAACACTCTTCTTTGTTTCCCGATTGACATCTGAATTTACTGCCCGATTCACACCTGTCTGACCTGTACTTCTGCATTCTTGTTGGCCCCCCAGCCAGATGCAGTACATCATGCTGACCTTGGCAGAAGTTAATCTGATCGCATTCTACCTTTATAAAACTTGCAATGTTCTCCATCCTCCACAGGAAAATACCCAAATTCCTTAGCATATCTCACTTCATTCCGCCACATCCAGTGTTCTAATTATACTTAGCTGCTCACCATGTCCTAAACACATCAGGCACTTTCCACCCACTCTACCTTTAAGCATGTTGCACACACTACTCCTGGAGGGCTTCACCTCTCTCCATATGATGGACTCATAGGCCACTCCACACACGACCCCTTCTAGGAAGCCATTCTAGATTCACAATACAAAATAATTCATTCCATTGCTAGGCCCCTTGACTCAGTGTCTGGGTTCACATCTTGACTTTATCACCTACAACCTAGACATCCTGATGAAAGTACTTAAACTCTCAGTTTCTCCAGAACCTGCCTCATAGAATTGTGAGAATTATAGGAGCTAATATAAGGAAATTATTTAGAGCAGTGCCTGGAAGGTAGGTATTTAATAAATGATACATTACTTTCAAAAACATTCTATAGGTTTTTTCATATTATACTGCCCTACAATTTTCATCCATGCTAGGTTATAAACTAACATAGGAAAAGGCAGTGTTTTATTCTTACGTCTAATAATACCCCAAACAGTACCCAACGTAATTCAATTTTCGACATTCATTTAATGCCTATTATTCATATAATTTAGTGCTACCCCTGGATTTATAAAGAGATAAATGTAATTGTCTCAATCCTCAAGCAGTTTATAATCTATTTTGGGAAATTAACTATACAGAGAACATTGGCAACTATGCTAATTGTTTTCAAAACCAAATGGCAAATGAGTTCTATAGACCAAAGACAACATGAGGTGTCAAGGCAGGCACAATTCCTGAAGATAGAAGGAACTGGGAAATATTCTTGAAAAAGGAGAACTTGGAAGCAGTAGTAAAATGATGGTATATAGGGAGGATCATGGTAAGATCGGCGGGGTTTATGCAGAAGGATTTTGTAGAATCTTACCAGAAATCAGTGGTTGCAAACTGCACCATATACAGGCAGGTAAAGTAGATAAATAAAGCAGATCACGTCTAGGCAATAAGAACGTGGGGGGTCCGGGCAAACTTTCTGAGTAAAGGAGGCAGCCATCCCCCAGCTGTAATAAAACTACTGTCCCACAGGGATGGGTAGCAATGTTGCTAGAACATGTGCTTAAAAATGAGATCTCGGGCTTCCCTGGTGGCGCAGTGGTTGAGAGTCCGCCTGCCGATGCAGGGGACGCGGGTTCGTGCCCCGGTCCGGGAGGATCCCACATGCCGCGGAGCGCTGGGCCCGTGAGCCATGGACGCCGGGCCTGCGCGTCCGGAGCGACGGGAGAGGCCACAGCAGTGAGAGGCCCACGTACCGCAAAAAAAAAAAAAAAAAAAAAAAAGAGATCTCTTCTGATTTTTAAATAGGACTATTTTCAACATTTTAAAACACTGTAGATCAAACAAATTATGCCTGCCAAAGACTGTTGTCTCTGGCTGCCAATTTCTAACTTCTGGAAAAGTTTGAAGTGGCCATGCATAGGTCTAATTACCAGGTGAGACATTTATAATTCATACATTAGTAAGGAGCCACCGAAGACTTTTGAACAGAAGTGTTACATGCTCAGGAATATTTTAAGCAGATTGTTCCAGAATATTGTTTGTAAGATGGATTGTTGAAAACAAAAGAATTGGGAAGCAAAATGTGCAGTTTAAAAATTACCTTAATCCAGGTTGAACTATTAAGGCCCCAACTAAGGTGTTAGTTGTGAGACTGTAAAGGGAGTGATCGAAGGTTCAAAGCAAACCACTTGAGCCCCTCTCTAATTTTAGTTGATTCAAATTAGTTTTTTGTCTGCCCAAGTTGTGCTCATTGCTCCCATTTCTCTTATTTCTCCTTTAATCAAGAGATTTACATAACTGGGCTCATTAAAAGAAAGCCACGTCTCACCAAATGAACCTTGCCATTTTGTGTAATAATTATAGCACAAAAGGAAAGGTTAATCTGATTATACATAATAGGATAAACAGAGCATTTCTGACATCTGTGCTAAGTAGTCCTGACTATTTCTTACATGTCCTCAAACGAGTAAGTACAATCATATATGATTTTCAGGAAAAGTCATTTTTGCACTTAGGCTTTTGAAAATTATAAACAGCATAAATAAGCAGCTATCATTTCCAACCTAAGGACAGAATATCACATTGTAAAATGTATGAGATGTTATAAGGGACCTTTTGGCTGAAGATTTTGCATGCTGTTACCAAGACATCCAGGAAAGACAAATCCGTGCTTCCTGTTCAGTGATAAAGCATAATCACCTGGCTTTTCCTCTCCAGGGTGTTACATTAAAAAGCAATGGTTAATCTATGGCTCATGGTAGTCTGTTTTTATGTATTAATGACACAATGATTATGGGTATTTCTTTCTTATGAAATTAAAAGCTTTCACAGAACATCACTCGACTCAGCAACGATGTGCATTACTCCCAATACAGAGAGAAAACCATTACAGACCTGTGCCAAGCCACTTCAGATTGTTGGCTCATTCTGAGTTTTAGAGGGATATTATTTTTAATTTTAGAGTCCTTTCATTCAACTCTCACACACCAATCCCTGTCTTGAGCTTTCTGAAATGAATCCTGCAGGCAGCAAAATCAACTAGTCATTTCATCCCTAATCATGCACTGGTTTTAGCACTTTCCCACAATGGTATTGTTGAGGATGAATATGAAGGAAATCCAGGTGTGAGGAAAGGGGGTTATGTGGGCCTAACTGGCTTTGCTCATTTGCAAACGAGCTGCTTATGTTGGTTTCAGGTAGTAATTCAATCTCGCCAGAGTATTCTTCAACTATCCTCATATACACTCATGCAAGAAAATCTCTCATTATAAAGGATGTCTGAAGTTGCCACCCCCAGCCCTACCATTGTTAACATTTCCTCCTCCATATGTTGCTTCCAGGTCCCTGGTAATTCTGATGAGTCTTTACATCTAGCTTAATGGCAGAAACTCAGGCTCATTTTTTTTAAAAGCCAAGTAAGTCGTCCATTTTAATGAGAAAAATGAAAAATGGTGAACTCAAAGGATTGTTAAGTCGTATAATGTTCTTGGTGAATGACTTATTTGCATTAATGCTTTAATGCTTAGATCAGGAATAGTTTTCAAAGTACATGTAATGTCATGATGTGTTGGGATTTTATTCCATTGCATTTTTGTTCTGTTTCATTTACTGACCTTTCTCTTATTTAAAATGGTACCAGTAGTGCAGGGAGATCAGCTCGGTGCTTTGTGACCACCTACGGGGGGGGATAGGGAGGGTGGGAGGGAGATGCAAGAGGGAGGAGATATGGGGATATATGTATATGTATAGCTGATTCACTTTTTTATACAGCAGAAACTAACACACCATTGTAAAGTAATTATACTCCAATAAAGATATTATTTAAAAAATGATCGGTTAAAATGCTTTATTAACCAGAAGTTCTAAACTTATGTAAGGGTGGTTAAAAAAAAAAACAACTTGAAATACAGCACATTTGAAGTGCCCTATGAATCAAAGAAGTACGTATTTTATCAACATAACACATAAAACCCTCCAGGTTCCTGAATTTGAAATTTAGCCTTAAACTTTTAAGGCCCTTGGAGAATCATCTACGTTCAATTGCTTCTTGGTCCCCACTGCTATCAGTTGCAGCCCACCTCTTCATCTCCAAGCATTATGTAACATGCATAATGCATACTGAGCCCACACTTTATCTCCCTTGTTAAAAATCAGCTTAGCAGTCATCCCACACTAGATGCCTGAAAGCGTTTAATTGATACTTACTTTCTTCCTGATATCAATGGTGCCCTGGCAGTAGTCTCTTCTCACTACATGCTCTTCTCTCATAGCCACTCAAGGATCTACTCATATCTTGCCATGTCACCAACCGTTAGCTGGTCTAATGGCCTATATCTCCAGTTCAGGCTGCTCATACAAGTTCCAAATTCCTATTTTCAGTTTCCTAGTGAACATGATCATTTAGTAGCTACCTGATGACTGGAACTCAAAGGACATAAAATTGAGCCCCTTATACCTTCTCACCTTAAAGCTGTATTGTGCAGAGTACTGATTACACAATAGAATACATTTATTTACCATAACGCCTGCTCTTTGGGAGTTTACTATGTGCCAAATACTGATCTAAACTTCCAACATATACTACCTCATTTAATCCTTATAACTACATATGAGAAAATACACTAAAAATCTCATTTTATAGGGACATTTGAAGCATAAATGTTACTTAACGTCCTTAAAGCCATGCAACCGGCAGATGGTGTGCCAGTATTTAAACCCACTGTATTTAAACACATTAACATCCTACCTGTAATCAGGAAAATCTAGGTTTGGACCCTAATTTTTGCTATTTATTAATGGGCGACTTTGACCTTATCTCCTTGAATTTCAGTTTCTTCATCTGTGGATTGGATAAGCATATTTCCTCACAGATTTTTTTGAAGAAACCCCTTTATATAGGGTGACCAACCCTTCCCAGTGTACCCAAGACTTTCCCAGTTTCAGCACTGAAAGTCCCCCATCTCAAGAACTTCCTGGACAAATCTGAAATTAGGCCACCCTACCTTTACATCCAGGTAGTGCTTAGTTAATTGGCTTTCCCTACTCAAATCCATTTTACTAACACAGTGCGTTAGTTTTACTTCTGTAAAAGTTCTTCCACCAATTCACTTCATTCCCACTGTTACTCCTTTAGGAAGAATAACTCAAAAACCTTAACTACCATTTAGTCAGTGCTAACTGTGTGCCAGGCACTATTCACTAACTCAGATGTTGTCTTTGTTTCACATATGAGAAGGAAAGTTTAAAGAACTGAAGTGTCTCTTCCAAGGCTACACATCTACTAAGTGGAAAAGCAGAATGCATTTCTATTTGACTCCAAACAGACTCCATGCTTTTAAACATTCCTCCATATTTACAATTCTGTTGAGCTGATCTTGTCATGTCTATTCTTAAGAACTTTATTGGCTACCTAAACAATATAGCATGGAATTTGAGGCCCCAACCTACATTTCCAGCTTCATTTTTCTTTTAGTAGTAATGGATTCAACTTCACCATTCGATAAAAACCTGTTTTTTCTTTAAGGTAAACAGAACATGACCAAGTATATATCCAGAAACACTCATGCTGAACTTTAGGAAAGCTTGCATGAATAAAGTCCAGAATCTTTAGAATGACTCTCAAGACCATTCATACTATCACACTTAACTACAATGCAATCTTTTTTAGTGTATTGTATCTTTCATTCTTGATAGAATACTTATTTTACCCCAATACTGATGAATAAATTAGGACAATTTCAAGTCTTTGCCCAGGCTATGCTTCTGGATTGGATTGCCTGCTCTACCACTTTAAAATGTTCACATCCTTCAAAAAGGCAGATGACAGGACACAGGAGAGAGGCTGCCTCTCATTCATCTTTATATTTCAGTGCCTTGCACTATGCAAGGTGTATAGTAAACACTCAGTAAACATTTCTTGAGTTCAATTAAATGAATTCTCTATAGTTAATCATCAGTGACAGCACTGGACTAAATCTTACGACTCAATTCCTAGAGTGGCGAGTTTCCCATTATACTAGCTTGCTTCCAAGTCCTCTGACAGAATGGAAAAAGTCAGTTAAGTTCTCCATGTCTCAATTTCTTACTGAAAATCATCCCTGGAGTTTCCATGTGGAAAAAATGCATTTAAACACAGAAAGCAATGATATCTTAACCCATAATTATAATTTTTCAATTCTTTGATATTGCCTCCTTATTTCTTGTTGGGCCAAGAAAAGTATGAATTATGTAAAATGCCCATGACCGCAAAAAATTAAGGAATGTATACTTTTAATCACCTTCCAATCCATTATATCTATAAATTATACTAATATGTAATTTCAATCACTGCTTAAATACTTATAATATTGGATTCTATTCTATTGTTCTATTGATAATTTCTAAAACCCATATGAGGCAATAAAATCCTTTACTACCAAACTTTTTAGTAGCAAACTTATATGCTGTATAGATTTCATTTCAGTTTTTTCTCTTTTCCTATCTTTTTATTATCAAATTACCAAAACACAGAGGTAACAAAAGAAATACAGGGGCCAAGCAAATATGGATAAGCCAGAAATTAAAGGTCTCTGAATACATACCAGCATTAAGAAAATAAGTGCATTCTAAATGCATTCAGGTTAATGAAAATATTTATACAGACTTCTGGAATTGGTGACAGTTTGGATTACTGCTCACTACCTCTTATATATCATTATCACTGGACTTCCTCCAGGCTAAATCCTACAGGGACAGTGAGAAAGACAAAGGTCAAGACCTGCCAAGGATCTCACCTTTCTACTCATCATGAGCACTCAATGACTAAGCACAAAAGGTCTTATCGTTCCTTCTCAACTGAGCCATCAAAATCCATTCGTAGAAAGGATCTGATACCAATTAACCATACTGTGTTATGAATTTATATTATAGTATTATCATCCCCGAGAATCTCTGGTCCTTGAGTTCCACCTCTAATATTAGAGGTACGCTGTTTAAGGCATTTGGGGCATCAGAGAAAATTTGTGTCAAGTTTCTACAGGCACTCCTGCAATTACTTCACACACGGGGCTATGGAAAGCTAGTTGTGTCAACACTGCTGTTGAAAATATAGGTTCTTCATGTCCTTTGGTCAAGAAATATTTATTCAGTGTCTGCCATGTGTCAAACACTTCATTATAGCCTGTGGAGACAGAAATGAATCAAGTGTGCAATCTAGTTAGGGTGACAAACATGGCAATGCATGATCTTTATGCAATGTACGAAATGCTGTGAGAGGCAGGTGCAAAATACCCCGCAAGTACAGGAGACAACCTGACTGATTCACTCAATCACAGGTATTTATTAAGATCCAACAAAGTGATAAGCATTATTCTAGGTGCTAAATTTGTACACAAAAAATTTTAAATTAAAAATTGAAAATCTTCCAACACTTAGCAGACAACTTTTTTCTATGTTTGCAGTAATCTTTGTGTTGCTTCAGTCATCAGTTTTGAAATACTGAAGAAAAATGCCATCTAATTGCCATGTTAGTTTAGGCACCTCTCAGAACTCCAATGTTGAGAAAATGGGAAGGTAAAAGTAAAAGGCAGCCATACCTTATTTTTTGACGTTTTTGCTGATGTTTCCCAGAATAAACAACCATCCCCACTCAAAATGTTTATGTAAAATATATATATATATATATATATATATAGGCTTTAGTTTCTGCAATGCCTTGTTTTATCGAAGATATCATAGGATTAGCAATATGACACATATCTCTTCAGGATGCCAGAAAGAATTCCTTCTCACAGGCTACTTTTAACAGGAATCAAATAACTAGCAGTAGGCGTTAGCTTCTGCCTTCACAAGTAGCAGGACGTGAGGGCAGGGTGGGAGCTGATAGATTCACCCATGGCTGATGTAAGCACACAAATGTATATATTTTTTAAAAAGTTTGAAAATAACTGAAGATGCAATTTCTGGACTACTTTTCTGAGATTTCAAAGTCCACTGATGTTTTAAGTTTTCTAAAGTGCTTCTTTTAATATCTTATCATAGTCGATAATTTTGTCCCCTGAAAATTCATATGCTGAAGTCCTAACTCCCTACACCTCTGAATCTGACTACTTGGAGATAAAGCCTTTAAATAAGTGATTAAGGTAAAACGAAGTCTCCAAGGTGGATCATAACCCATTTTGACTGGTGTCCTTATAAAAGAAGAAAATTTGGACACATAGACACCAGGGGTGCATGTGCACAAAGACCACGTGAGGACACAGTATGAGACAGTTGTCTATAAGCCAAGGGGAGAGATCTCAGAAAACAAACGTGCTGACACCTTGATCTTAAGAGTTCAAGCCTCCAAAATTGTGAGAAAATAAATGTCTGTTGTTTAAGCCACCCAGCCTGTGATACTTTGTTAAGGTAGTATTAGCAAGCTAATACGTACATCATCCTTATCAACACATAACCTTTAAGAATTGTTAAAAAGTGATCCCTTTTGGATAATGTTCTCCAAAACAGATTGTTCTCATCCCAACTCATCTCAACTATGGTCTGGTTACAAGCTGGCAGAGATACTTTTTTTTTTTTTTTTTTTTTTTAGAGATCTCCAGAAAGTACTAATGTTTTGTTAAAGTATCTGTTAAAGCCCAAGACTAGAGATTCCTTGTTTAAGCTTTCATTGTTGAAATGTACTGGGATGGAAAAAAGTATTAAGACTTATTAGTAAGTTGTTAGTTGTACATCAGGTCATCATACCCTTTCCTGACAGTGGTTCGATGAAACAAGTCCTGAAGGGAAGACGGGAAAGCCACACAGCAATCACGGTATGTGGTAGATGGCGTAAGAGGCCCAAAAGGACAAAAGAAAGGGGTAGGTAAAGGCTAGAAGGTAGATTGTGGCAACCTGACCATTTTCAATAAGACCAGCATTGTTTTTGCATAAATAACATTTCTAAAATTCAAATTGAATACTATTTTTCTCACACTATGATCACAATCCTCTTCAACCTATTGAATGTTTTCCTAGTTTTTTGTTTTTAACTCCTCTCAATAGCTTTTTTTTTTTTTTTTTTTTTTTAACGTTCATCTTCTACATTATCTGTTAAATGGAATTGAGGATACGGATGCTGATTTTTGATTGGGAAAACCTCGAATGGAGCCTGTCAGAAAACTCTCAACATTGTTATTACTCTTACCAAACGTCTTCAGTGGTTACAAAGCAAAGAGCAGCTACCCTATGATCATCACAGTAAACTACAGAATTCTAGTGGGCTTCTGAGCACAGACATATGAAACATTTCAGGATCAGTTTTCTCCTCTCAATTACAGCATCTGTTGTTTTAGCCAAAACGGGTTAAAATAATTTAGCTCTAAAACAGCCAGAGAAAGAATCATTATGAACATTGCAAAAAGATCTGTATCATAGAGTAAGTGCTTATGCTCTCTAGAATTCCCAGTAAAGCTTTATTCAAGTCATAGATTCAGATATAAAAGGAAAAACAAAATACAGTGAAAATATTTCCAGCTCAGGCCTACACCTACAAATACAGACTACAGAGTAAACAGAATTAATCTGAAAGTCACCTTTGAATATAGCTATGAACAGATCAGAAAATTCATTAATTTCAGCTTAGCAAAGCTCAGATTGACTCAATCTAATGATTACTTTCATCTATTCTCTATCAGTAAACTTTCATCCATTGTATATCAATAAACTATCAGTCAAGTTAGAAAAGATCATTTTCTCCATTATATTGATTTTTTTGGTCATTAAATTTCTTGTAAGTTCCAGGAGAAACCTAGAAAAATATATTTTACCCCATATTTACACCTAGCTAATCTAACTGACTGTCTTTCTGGGAATTATTCTTAACCTTTCATCCCTGGTCTTTAAGAAAATTACCTTGTCAATTACCCAAATTGTAGTCTCTTATTTATTCCTATAATTTCACCTGGACATTAAACTCAATGACAAACTATACTTGAAACATTTTGGTTCCCCAAACCCCACGGGTGGTCCCTGGAACCACCCAAATATAATGTGCCAACCCAACCACAGCTGATTTGACAAGTAGCATACATCTGAGTCTAGCTACCAACCACATTTTCACCAAGGAATACTAGAATAGGAACAAGGAGATAATAAGTAGCTTAACTAGACCAACAATGAATTCTGCTAGTTAGATTAATTTGGTTAACAAATATGCAGAAGCAGAGAAAACCAGTCTTCAGAGGAAGGTAGATGAAGCAGGTAGAGAGAGAGGGAGGGAGAGAGCAAGGAGTGAGAGCAACACCCAGCAAAAAAAAGTAGCTGCCTTAGTTATTATTATTATTATTATTTTGCGTTACACAGGCCTCTCACTGTCTTGGCCTCCCCCGCTGCGGAGTGCTCCGGACGCACAGCCTCAGCGGCCATGGTTCACGGACCCAGCCGCTCCGCAGCATGTGGGATCCTCCCGGACCAAGGCACAAACCCGTGTCCCCTGCATCGGCAGGCGGACTCTCAACCACTGCGCCACCAGGGAAGCCCAGATCATGCTATCTTTAGCACAAAAAACTGGCTATGTTATCCTGGGCAAACCACCACATTGGCCTCACTTCACATCTCATTGCTCTCACTTGTAACATGGGCATAATTGGTACCTACCTCATTTTATAAAGATTAAATGAGATAATGTATGTAAACATGAGTTGCTTGCCCACAGTAAGTGGTGTTAGCTATTTTTAATATTACACACGTTCAAGGTATTGTAATATACAAATGCTGTGCATTGGACATATTATCCTAACTCCATCTGGACATAAAAATAAATCCTATTCCCATCTGGACATAAAAATAAATCCTATTAACTTTTTTTTTTTTTTTTTTTTTTAGATTTTTCCTATTAAATTTTTTTTGTTGTTGTTTTTTTTGTGGTACGCGGGCCTCTCACTGCTGTGGCCTCTCCCGTTGCGGAGCACAGGCTCCAGACGCACAGGCTCAGCGGCCACGGCTCACAGACCCAACTGTTCCGTGGCATGTGGGATCTTCCTGGACCGGGGCACGAACCCACGTTCCATGCATCGGCAGGCAGACTCTCAACCACTGCGCCACCACGGTAAGCCCTCCTATTAAATTTTTAGAAGGTCTTCTTAAGCATATAATAAGAAAGGAAATAATGAGTCCTAAAAAGACGCTGAATCTAATCCAGCTTTGAATTGACTCTGAATCTTCTTGAGGTCCAAAGACTACTTTGCCAAATGGCCAAGTCATTATTAAATTTGTTCGTATTTTTAATAAATTTATTTATTTATATTTGGCTGTGTTGGGTCTTTGTTGCTGTGCGCAGGCTTTCTCAGCTTGGGTGAGTGGGGCTACTCTTCGTTGTGGTGCGCAGGCTTCTCATTGCATTGGCTTCTCTTGTGGAGCACGAACTCTAGGCGCGTGGGCTTCAGGAGTTGTGGCACGTGGGCTCTGTAGTTGTGGCACATGGGCTCTAGAGCACAGGCTCAGTAGTTGCAGCACACGGGCTTACTTGCTCCGCAGTATGTGGGGTCTTCCCCGACCAGGGTTCGAACCCGTGTCTGCTGCACTGGCAGGTGGATTCTTATCCACTGCGCCACCAGGGAAGCCCTGTATTTTAATATACTTTTAATTCAGTGACAAAGCTATTTATGAAATAAACCTATACTTTATCCAAATGAACACTTTCAATACTTTTCCAAAGTGCATTTGAGGAAATGGTAGGGCTAATGTGCAGACAATGAGTATAATACAGCATACTAATGGTATATCAGTTAAAAAGCAATGTTAATATGCCAGACCAGGTTCAAATTCAATAAAACTCTACTCATGCAGAAGACCTTTTCTGAGCAGTTATTAGTTAAAATGAATTTTTATTACCCTAGTAAATTGCCAAATGGCTGTAATAAAGCCATCCAAGTATTTAAATTTAATTGAATGAGATTTCACAATATAGAAAAAGAATGTATTTATTTCAAATAAACTTATTCCTATTCTCATGAAACATTGGGTAAAAATACTTTTAGTCGTATAATTGTTTTTTTAATTCCTTGCAGATCAATCAAATTACCAATTAATTGGATCCTTGTCAGCTGTATGCCAATGTCTTTTCTCACCTTAGTATCATAAGCTATAGATATTTCATGCCCAGACGTATGTTGGTGCCTAGATATTATTCAGCAATGGAGATTTCCTATCTGATTTGGTGGCTTTAACATTGAGCAGTGTTATTTGTCAGTAGAGTGACTATTTCCACGGTCATTCCCTTAACTTCCATTCCTTTCTTCTTTGGTCTGCAAGTGCAACTGTGAACTTATAGAATCACCAAAGATTAGAAGAGAGAATACAGGTGGTAAAATTTGGAGAAAAACCTGCTCAACCCACAATGTGAATAACTACACTAAGTATGTAATCTTTGTTTTCAGGATCTAGGTTTAACTCATTATATTTAGATGCGCTAAATGAAATGAGAAATTGTTCTCATCAGGCATCTGCTGGATGAATAGATGAATAGATAATGAATGTTACTGCTGATGACCATTAGTACTTACAACACAATATGCTCTGCATAAGCAGTGTTGCTTCCTTTGTTTCAGTGGTAAACAGTTTGTTTAATCCTGAAGTAGCTTGTCTCTCTAGGCAGTTTCTGAGTATGTATTTAGGTTTTGTAACTTCATATTAAAAAGGTAAAATGCCTTTTTATTTGCCAATTCCTCCTCTTTTTTGATCTGAATGTACCTATTTAGTTATACTTCTTGTTCTTCAAAGAAACCCCTAAGTTTTAGCTTCAGGCTTTAGACAAGTTGCTATAGGCAGAGACTTTTAGAATCCTATGACCTGGTAGGAAGCTGCATTTTGAGCAGGAATCAGAGCTGGGAACAGAGGAAAGTGCAAACTACTTTCAGACAGGCAAATTACGACAGGGCCCAAATGACCCATAGTGTTATCAGAAAATGAAATGGAGGCCTGATTTTCTAAATCAGATTAAAATTGGAAATATGCAATATTAATGTGATGGGTTCAGATGTATATGGAGAGGATAAGGTATTAGTTGTGTTATTTTTTAAAAAAAATTTGACTTAGGAAGTCAGCTAGAAGCCTCGACAAGCTTGAAGAAATAATTCCAAAATACCTAAGGCATTTTGGTTATAATTTGTTTTACACTAATTGTCTTTTCGGACATTCTTTCACTAACAGAATCCGCAAGGTTGGTGATACTGGACTAGCATGACCCAAGTTAGTTTCTAGAATCACATTTTGTAACGGTGACCAAAGTGGACAAGTAGATTATTTCAGAGGTATTATTCCTGTTTGACTCACAATCAACATCAAATTTAGCAGTCTCCATAGTGTCTCCATTTATAAGAAAGCAGCCTAACTCAGAGCAGTACTGAAACAAAAACTGGTTCTTGCTTCAAAGACTGTGGTTGCTAAAATAGTTTCCCCCGAATGTGGAAAGTTTACTTCCACTATATAGCTAGTCAGGGACTATTTGTTTGATAGTCAAAGTCAAGGAACTTGAATTCAGGTGGAACTCAGCAGCTCACCTCTGAAGATGGGGATCTGGGTTAGAATCATAGATGATCCCTCAACCAATGCTGACACACACCTTTGGGGTAGGACACAATAATAAAAGAAGTTCACAAAGTTCTCCATAACCTTACAAAAGCCAACTAACACTTTTTAACACTTCTAAGGTGACTCTCTCACCAGAGAACAGTGTTTCTGCATTCAGCACGGAGCTATAAAGGGATTAGAAGCACTCCTTAAAATGGTCAACAGCCACGGCAGCAAAATTGCAGTGCTGAAGTCCTGTAATTTGGAGAACAGGTATTTTTATGCCTTAGCAAGCTTTCTATTTTATTTCACTTTTGAGAGTCACAGATGCTAGTGTTTTAATGAAAATTTCTTTTGCAAAAGTGACAATATGCACCACCCCCATCCCGGAGAAGTGACTTGTTTTAGTGCTGGAACTCCAGTATGAACATGATGCTTGGTGAGAAATACATCACTTAAAGTAGGGAGGGAGAGTTTCAGGAAGCATCAGGAGGAAAATAAACTATTTCAGCAACAAAGTTCTAAGTTGCAATTTAAGGTGATCAGCTAACAGGAACTTGCTTGAAAGGATGGCTGCTGCTCTGCATGTTTTTGTCGTTTGCAAAAGCTAAAAGATCTGCTAAAGCCAAGCAGTTCTGGCGGCCTGCAATCTTTCTATAGCATGCTGTGCTCAGTTATGTTCAGCGACTAAAAGCAATAACGTTTTGATTCTAGACTAATATGTCTAGCTCTGCAATTGATTGTAAGCCACTTTACGAGACAGTCTGAAATCCTTCCTGTGTCTACTAGTCTGGATGAGCTCCTTAACAAAATAAATTAGCAATTTTGAAGCTTTCTTCCCCCTACTTTCCTACTGCCAAGACTTTCTAAGTAAACCCTCTGTATTTTCTCCCACAGCATGATTCACAGGTGGGGTTGCAATTCAGAGTTGCTTGTGTTTAATCTGGGTTTAGGTGCTCATGCAGTTCTCAGCAATATCTTCTACATTTGTACTTGCTTGACCTGATTTGATTCCATTTTTATTTTCTGAAAGCTCAGAGGTATGATATAAATGTCAATAAAAATTAATCTCTGTCCAGTATCAACCCCAAAAGACCTTCTCTATATTAACCCAGAAAGCAATTTTTCTCAGCAACTGATTTGTAATTATTATTATTCTGGACTAAGTTCTTTTTAAATTTTAGTTACTGAAAAAGTCAAATGTTAGGGAATGGGTAATATTAGTGTACTTGAAAGATCACTCTTGTGTCTGCTCTTTATGGTTGAAAATATGTTTTTCCTCTAGAGCATCTCAAGTTGATCAGTAGTGTTAAATTGGCTGATCCAGTGGCAGAGCTCCTGTGCCCTTTAAATGTCAGGTGCCACGGTTAGTGGCAGCAGCAGCTCCTGCCACCTTGGCTTGCCAATATAACTCAATGTATCTTAAATGAAAACAGCAGTTAAAGCTGATTCAATCTAGGGTCCTTCTTCTGAGATTGTCTATAAAGAAGTCAGTAGGTACTAAATGTCACCTTGGTTTAAAACTAAGGACAACTGCTCTCTATAAAGGAAATGCAGATCAAAACATTTGTCCCAGGTCATGGGACAGATATATTAAATTCACGTTTGGCATATTCGTACACTATTAATTATTAGCAAAGTATATGGTCTATTGTTACTACTGAAAATAGTTAACAATTTCAAAATAAGTAGAGACTTTGATGAAAAGATACAATCATGACTAATGTTGAAACAAAGGTATAATTGATCTGGCTCCTTCTATGAGACATAGGGGACAAGTAATTTTTAGCCTCTTTGGACAGCCATCCAAGTTTTGCTGATAGTGAAGCTGATGAAGAAAAGAAGGTAGAGGAATATATGCTGATACTGTACCCTTGTCAGGGCTATGCATAGAAAACACACACTGTGGCCAAGGCTAAAGTGTTGGAAAGGAGTCTAAGAAATT